>NC_037688.1:42266610-42566610 GCF_003255815.1 Theropithecus gelada
AAAAAACTAGCCGGGCGTGGTGGCGGGCGCCTGTAGTCCCAGCTACTCGGAGGCTGAGGCGGGAGAATGGCGTGAACCCGGGAGGCGGAGCTTGCAGTGAGCCGAGATCGCGCCACTGCACTCCAGCCTGGGCGACAGAGCGAGACTCCGTCTCAAAAAAAAAAAAAAAAAAGAAAACAGCAGAGAAAAGAGAGAAAGAAATGGAAAGAACAGGAGCAAAGAGAAGACAGACCTTCAGAAAGATGTGGGGCCAGGCACAGTGGCTCACACCTGTAATCCCAGCCCTATGGGAGGCCGAGAAAGGCAGACTGCTTGAACTCAGGAGCTTGAGACCATGCTGGTCAACATGGCGAAATCCCATCTCTACAAAAAATACAAAAATTAGCCAGGTGTGGTGGTGTCTGCCTGTAGTCCCAGCTACTTAGGGGTCTGAGGTGGGAGGATCTCTTGAACCCCAGAGGTGGAGATTGCAGCAAGCTGAGATTGCACCACTGCACACCAGTCTGGGTGACAAAGCGAGACCCTGTCTCAAAACAAAACAAAACCAAACAAAACAAAACAGAAAGATGTGGAAGCCTTCTTGTCCTGTGAAATCAGGACTTTGGTCAGTCAGCTAATGGTGAATCTAAGAAGTCAGTTAACTCAGGGAGTCCTCTTAAATTCATTCGTATCGTACATCTTTTACTTGCCCTGGTGTTTATGAGTGCATCCTTTCTTTCAGACGGGGCTGGCTGAAATAGGCGTTGTGTCTCTCTTCTCCCATAAACCACATCCATAATCCTTCTGCTACAATTTCCCATTTCCTACTCTTTACACAAAGACACTTTCAAAATCATGTATGTGTAGAATCATTCCAGGGTTCACAATTCCCTCCACCCAACCTTCCCCAGTTTTTGCAACTAATTCAGTATAAATTGTCTTAGTTACATCTTCAAATCATCCAAAGTTTCATCTGAATTTTATAGCGATGATATTCCTTCTGTTTACCCTCATGTTCCCACGACTTACCTAACATTTAATTAAATCAATTAATGACAATAATCAACACAACTGCCATGAACAGTTTTGGGAGCAAACGCAGCCAGTTCTAGATAAGCACAGAGTCCGGGTGGTAAGGGAGGAGGCGTCAGCACCCTGTGTCCAGCTGCCGGCATGTTTCACAGGAGAAATGGGACAAGTCTGTTAATCTAGTGAGTCGATTCAGAAGAAGTTGGTTAAGAAAGCATATTAAATAAAGGCTTAATAATTAAAAGTTGATTAGACATTAGAAGTTAGAAGTGTCTTTCATGCACTGGCTAATTTCATTCAATCATCTCTTCATTCTTTTTGCTTGTTTTTATTTTTGAGACACAGTCTCACTGTCACCTAGGCTGGAGCGCAGTGGTGCAATCACGGCTCACAGCAGCCTCAACTTCCCAGGCTCAAGTGATCCTCCCACCTCAGCCTCCTAAGTCTCTGGGACAACAGGTGCATGCCACCATGCCCAGCTAATTTTTGTATTTTTGTAGAGACAGGATCACCTTGTATTGCCCAGACTGGTCTCAAATTCCTGGGTTCAAGTGATCCTCCTGCCTCAGCCTCCCAAAGTGCTGAGATTACGGGCCTTCACCACCGTGCATGTCCCATCCATTCATTTTTTTCCATTCAACAGATATCCCTTTGGGAACCTCACAACACTAGACACAGTGCTTGCTGCAGGCTGACTGGCAGGGTCAGTGTTGCTGTGTCCATTTTATTGGTAGTAAGACTAAGGCTCGGCCATTTGTTCTTTGTCATATATGGTAAGTAAAAGTAGGCCAGGCATGGTGGCTCACGCCTGTAATCCCAGCAGTTTGGGAGGCTGAGGCAGGCAGATCACCTGAGGTCAGGAGTTCAAGACCAGCCCAGCCAACATTGGTAAGACCCTGTCTATATTAAAAATACAAAAATTAGCCAGACGTGGTGGTGCATGCCTGTGATCCCAGCTACTTGGGAGGCTGAAGCAGGAGAATCGCTTGAACCGGGGAGACAGAGGTTGGAGTGAGTTGAGATCGTGCCATTGCATTCCAACCTGGGTGACAGAGCAAGACTCTGTCTCAAAAAAAAAAAAAAAAAAAAAAAAAAAAAAAAAAAAAAAAAAAAAAAACTAAGTAAAAGTGCCATCCCCTGAAGCCAGGACTTGTGATTATAGACCCTGATGTGCTCTCTATGGAATGCTGTGGGTTCAGATTGACCTTCCCATTAGAACAGAAGTTCAGGTTCTCCAAGTTGACACTAGAAAACAGGCCATCCTAGGAGCCATTCCGAAGAATGACAGATAAATGGATGGAAAGTCAAAGTGTCCCAGTGTAGAGAGTCAGGGTGCTGAAACCAAGCAGAAGGCACATCAGGTGGAATTCTGAAGGAACTGTAAACAAGGGACTGTTTAGAGAACTGAGTTAGAAGAGCCAACAAGACCCACTGAGACACCCAGGGGAACGAGAACGGGCGCTGTTCCCACGCTCGGCAGGAGAGCGCAGGAGGAAAGCCTGTGCCCGGAGCCCGGGGAGCCGGAGTTGAGCGGGAGGGATCGCCTGGACCAAAGTCGGGTTCCTTGGAGCCTGCCTCTGCACTCAGCCTTGACCTTGGACCCATCCAGTCTTTGGTCTGCTGAGTCCAGTTTCAGTAAAGAATCCTGCTAAGTCAGTTCAGGGACAATGCCCCCACCCTTGATATCTGATCACATTCCCCATCCTCCCCAGCCTTGCTATGTAAGTTCTTGGTCTGTCTGTAGCAAGAATCCTGTGAAGTCAGTTTAGCAGGACTCCCCCCGCCCCGGTGTCTTCCCTTAGTGACTTCTCATCTGCTCACCAGCTACCAATCTCCGCTGTCTTTACTACATTTGTAGTTGAGCTCAGCGTCTCTCCCCTATTGCAATAGTTTTGAATAAAGCGTCAGAATAATTTCTCTGTTACAAGATCACCCAGCAGAAGCAGTGGTCATGGAAGGATGTGGCCACGGGCTGACCTCAGTCCGAAGCAGGGACTGTGCTGGGGAGAAATGCCCCAACCTCTCTCCTCCCAGCCTCCAGTCTCCTTCCGGTGCCTCCCAGTGGCTGAACCCAACCAGAAGTCATAGGGGAAGGAGCCCAGGTGATGCCATCCCTCAAGGTCAGACAAGGTCAGAGAAAGTGGAAAATGGGAAGTGAACAGGGAATAACTAGCCCACACCGCTTGCCAAAGAGTGGTGTAAGCTGCTTAATTAATAGAGTCAGGTTTCTTTCTTCCTTTCTTTCTTTCTTCTTTTTTTTTTTTTTTCCCCCGACCAAGCTGGAGTGCAGTGGCACGATCTGGGCTCACTGCAACCTCCACCTCCCAGGTTCAAGCAATTCTCCTGCCTCAGCATCCTGAGCAGCTAGGATTGCAGGCGCCCACCACCACGCCCTGCTCATTTTTTGTATTTTTAGTAGAGACAGAGTTTCACCATTTTGGCCAGGCTGGTCTCGAGCTCCTGACCTCAGGTGATCTGCCTGCCTCAGCCTCCCAGAGTCCTAGGATTCAGGCGTGAGCCACCGTTCCCAGCCTTTTTTTTTTTTTTTCTTAAAATGTGAAGAATTTTCTGAGACTGACTCAAGAGACATGGCGGGGACAGGAGGAGGACATGCCAGCCAGGGCAGTACCAGTATTGGTGCCAGTCCTCTTAGCCAGCCAGTGGCAGTGGGCAGCATCAGGGAACTAAGTCACAAAACCAGGAATGTTCTTAATGGTGACACCTAGACCAGAAAAGGGATTGAAGGTCAAGAAGGCACACGAGGGGATGGCAGAGATGACCCTACAGTTCCCAACCTGCTTCAGGGCAGTCCCAGTAAGCATGGGACTGTGATCGCCAATCTGTTAGATGAGACACAGTGTCCTGGTGAAACGCACATCCTCCACATCTTCCTCCTGTTGCCGCACAGCTAGCTGCTTGCACAGGCCTCGATATTTTGTGCAAGAGCAAAGTGGCAGGGACCACCAGCCAAGACCACCTACCTCATGTTTTCTGTCCCAGGACTTCTCAGACCCCATGGGGTGCAACTGTGAAGAGCCCTCTAGGGGCTCATACATGCACAAGCAGAGGATGACAGGGCTTGGGGGGCACTCAGCACCCATGGCCACCCTCAACCAATGGGAGTGTGAAAGCTGTTAATCAAATGTGTCCCCCTTTCTTTGGGAGGCCAAGGTGGGCAGATCACTTGAGGTCAGCAGTTCAGACCAGCCTAGCCAATATGGTGAAATCCTGTCTCTACTAAAAATACAAAAATTGGTCAGGTGTGGTGGCAGGTGCCTGTAGTCCCAGCTACTCAGGAGGCTGAGGCTGGAGAATCGCTTGAACCTGGGAGATGGAGGTTGCAGTGAGCAGAGATCGTGCCACTGCACTCCAGCCTGGGTGACAGAGTGAAACTGCATCTCAAAAACAAAACAAAACAAATGAACAAAAAACATGAATGTGTCCCCCGTTCAACTCCCAGGTGGGCAGTTCTGAGATGCATTTCACTCACCAGGAGCTCCCACAGGATTGACCACTCTGTCACCCGAACACCGGATGGCGTGACAGTGCATCCAGACTGGCTTCCCCAGTACCCTGTTCCACACCCCCATCCCACATTCCAAGCTACACGTGTTATGTAACTTGGAAAAGAAAAATATGAAGCATGCCAGTTTCCTTCCGGGAATCAACAGCATGGGAATGGCCTGGCCTGGCCTCAAGTACACAGATTCATAACCCAGGGCTCTCAGCAGACAAATATGTCTTCATCCCTGAAATACTGCCACTTCTGAGTTTGGGGGATTAAAGTATTATTAGATCCTGCATTTGTCAGGACGTTCTTGTCACAGTCAAGAGAAACAGAAGCTACATCAGCTTAAGCCAACAGTTTAGGAGAGCCGGGGGAAGATGGGGGATTTACTGGCACATGTAAACACCCCATAGAAAGGGAAGGTACAGAGAGACCTGGGGACTTGAGCATCATCATCTTCACCCTCTCTCTCCCTCTGTCTTGTTCATCTCTCAGTCCTGTTTCTCTGTGTTGGTCACATTTTTCTTTTTTTTTTTTTTGAATCCGAGTCTCACTCTGTTGCCCAGGCTGGAGTGCAGTGGCACAATCTTGGCTCACTGCAAACTCCGCCTCCCAGGTGCAAGCCATTCTCCTGCCTCAGCCTCCCTTGTAACTGGGATTACAGGCATGCACCACCATGCCTGGCTAATTTTTGTATTTTTAGTATAGATGGGGTTTCACCATGTTGGCCAGGCTGGTCTTGAGCTCCTGACCTCAGGTGATCCACCTCCCTCAGCCTCCCAAAAGTCCTGGGATGACAGGCACGAGTGACTGCACCAGACCTCACATTCACTTCTACTACAGATGAGCTACAGTTTTCTTCCATGCAGAACTTTGAGCTTACATCACCCCCAGTGAGTGACAGATGGAAAGAAGAGGTCTGTCTCCCAGCAACTATATAAAAATCCTAGGGAAGGATTCTGATTGGCCCTGCTGGGACAACATGTCCATTCTTTGGACCAATCACTGTAGCCAAGGAATAGGCTCCTGTGATTGGCTGGACCTGGCCATGTGCCCATGGGGGTGTGTTATGAGGGGTTCTCAGATGGACAACTTCAACAGAGATTAGCAGCTGCAACAGAAATTTCTGGAAAGGCATTGAGGAGAAAGAGCTCCCTAAAGGGAGGGGCAGCTGTTGATCCATATCCCTTAGACTTTAATCTTTGGCTGCCAGTATCTGCGACTCTGGGCCTGAGGGTTTTTCCCCAAATTCAGGGAAGATGGCTCTCCCAGTTACCCAGCAGGCTGGACGTGGGGGCTGATTAACATCTGTGAGCAGCTGTCAGCTAATACTGCCAGGATGGATGTGTGAGGACCCCGACACCCCACCCCTGGGCGGGATGGCTCTTCTCTGTGGTGTGAGGCCTCTGTTACCCTCAGCAATGACAGGCTTTATCATGCCTATAGGATCCCTTCCCTTCCCTGACTCACTTCCCCTCCCAATCAATGCTTCCGGCACTTTCCAAATTAACTACTCGAACTTGAGGCCCAACTTCAGGGGTGGCTTTAGCAGGAGCCCAGACTAAGGAAAACTGGGTTGGTGGGAGCAGCGGCCTTTGCTCTGCAGGAAGGAGGACAGAACCAGTCACTGTCAGCCCCGGCCCCGCCCACTCATTCACGCACTCATTTGTAGCATCCTAAGTCAGCTTTCTTTTCCTTTCCTTTTTCTTTTCCCTTTCCTTTTTCTTTCCTTTTTCTCTCCTCTCCTCTCCTCTCCTCTCCTCCCCTCTCCTCCTCCCATCCTCTCCCCTCCCCTCCCCACTCCTCTCCTCTTTTCTTCTTTTATGAGACAGATTCTCACTTTGTGGCTCAAGCTATAGTGCAGTGACGCAATCACTGCTCACTGCAGCCTTGACCTCAAGTGATCCTCCTACCTCAGCCTCCTGAGTAGCTGGGACTACAGGCACATGCCACCTCACCAGGCTAATTTTTGTATTTTTTGTAGAGATGGGGTTTCACCATGTTGCCCAGGCTGCTCTCCAACTCCTAGGCCAAAGTGATCCACTTGCCAGGGCTTCCCAAAGTGCTGGGCTTACAAGCGTGAGCCACCATGTCCAGCCAGGCCAGGTTTCTAAGAAGCGGGATGTGAGATATGGATCTTGTGCAGTGGTTTATTGAGGAGGGGCTCTCAGGAGACGCCTACAGGGAGAAGAGGGAAACAGGACATGACAGGGCAGGGAGAAAGCCTGGCACAGAGGCATCTCTGCAGGAGCCTGGCCTCGGCCTGATCCCCAGGGAGCTCTGGAGCGTGGCTAGGGCCACACACTTGACCTCTCTACCTTGAGGCAAAGGAGCCAGACCTTTATACCCTCTTGATGGCCAGTCACAGCTGCATGCTGCCCTCAGCAACCAGGGAACAAGGCTGGAATCTTTCAGGCACTTTCAGTATTCTCCTACCCAAGGGACTGAAAGTCCTAGCAGGAAGGGGATGGGTGCAGGGGCCCAGAACTAGGGATGTGGGTGAGGCCTGGACAGCATCCTCTGCTTGGGGCTTGCAAGTGATAAGAAAAAGGAGCCTCTCAGCTGCTGAGACTTTTGAAGCAGACAACAAATGTGTATTGAATGTGACAAAGAGTTAGAATATGTGAGTTTCATCTTTACAAAGTTTACAATCTACATGTGCAATTTAAAATACAGCTGCTGGCTGGGTGTAGTGGCTCATACCTGTAATCCCAGCACTCTGGGAGGCTAAGGCAGGAGGATCACTTGAGCCCAGGAGTTTGAGACCAACCTAAGCAACATGGCGAGACCTCTCTCTGAAAGAAATTTAAAAATTAGGGGAGGTTGGGAGGAGGGAGAGAGCAGAAAAGATAACTCTTGGGTACTGGGCTTAATACCTGGGTGATGAAACGTATAATAAACCCCTGTGGCATGTGTTTGCCTGTGTAACAAACCTTCACATGTACCCCCAAACCTAAAATAAAAATTTTTTTTTTTTTTTTTTTTTTTTTGAGACTGAGTCTGGCTCTGTCGCCCAGGCTGGAGTGCAGTGGCCGGATCTCAGCTCACTGCAAGCTCCGCCTCCTGGGTTTACGCCATTCTCCTGCCTCAGCCTCCGGAGTAGCTGGGACCACAGGCGCCCGCCACCTCGCCCGGCTAGTTTTTTGTATTTTTTAGTAGAGACGGGGTTTCACCGTGTTAGCCAGGATGGTCTCGATCTCCTGACCTTGTGATCCGCCCGTCTCAGCCTCCCAAAGTGCTGGGATTACAGGCTTGAGCCACCGCGCCCAGCTAAAATAAAAATTTTAAAAATAAAATTAAAATTAAAAATTAGCCAGGTGTGGTGGTCTGTACCTGTAGTCCCAGCTACTCGGGAGGCTGAGGTGGGAGGATCGCTTGAGCCAGGGAGGTCGAGACTGTAGTGAGCTGTGATCATACCATTGCACTCCAGCCTGGGGGACGGAGTGCAACTCTGTCTCAAAAAAAGTAAAAATTAATATGGTTTGGCCATGTCTCCACCCAAATCTCATCTTGAATCATAGCTCGCATAATTCCCACACGTTGTGGGAAGGAGCGGGCGCGAGATAATTGAATCATGGGGGCAGTTTCCCCCCATACTGTTCTCATGGTAGTGAATAAGTCTCGCAAGATCGGATGGTTTTTATAAGGGGAAATCCCTTTTGCTTGACTGTCATTCTGTCTTTACCTGCCACCATGTAAGATGTGCCTTTGCTCCTCCTTGCCTTCCACTGTGATCGTGAGGCCTCCCCAGCCACGGAGAACTGTGAGTCTATGAAACCTCATTTTCTGTATAAATTACCCAGTCTCAGGTATGTCTTTATCAGTAGCATGAAAGCAGACTAATACAAAAATACAGTAAAGTATAGCTACTTTAATCAGCCCATCCAGACACCCAACTCAGTGCTGAGTGGTTTCTGCTCTAATGGAATCCAAGGTCTATTGCTTCCACCCCATTTCCCGCCGTTCCCTGCAAGCACATCGTGGTCCAGCCAGTCTGGGCTCTTCGTGGGCTCAGAATGTTGCTTCGTTCTTCCAGGCCTTTGCGCATGCTCTTCCCTTCACCTGGATCCCTTCTCTCCTTCATCTGCAGGGTGATCCCCCACTTACACTTTCAAATACCATTCAAACGTCTCTCCTCAACATTTATACATCATGAGCAAATTCACCGTATCCCAGGGATGCCAGGAAAGTGTAGTGTTTCTTTTTAAGTGAGTGGAATTTACCATCCCCAGAGCAAAACAGAAAAGTCTCCAGGAGGCAGAGATGTGTGTGTGACTGACAGCAGCAGCAAACCTGTATCCGTCACTTGTTTATGGCACCTCAGTCACCGTGCTGAGACCTGTCTATGTCATAACTTGCTAAATCCTCCCTGCAACGCTCGAGGTGGGCTCTATTGTAACCCTCACCTCACAGAGGAAGGAAAGGGAGACACAGAGAGGCTTTGTAACTTGCCCAAGGCCACACAGCTGGCAAGCAGCAGAAGCAAGGGTCGATCTCAGACCGTCTTTACACCGTGTGTCATTCCAGCATGTTGTACTGAACAAATGACTGAATGAATGCAACCAGAAACGCCAAAATGATGCAAGATCTAGAGAGAAGAAAGCCCTACAGAGCCAGTTCCTGCAGCAGGAGAGAAGGTCCCGGATGGGCAGTTAAAGGGTCTGGCTGCAGATGGAGATGGCAGTCCAGGGTGGGCACCCCCTGTGGGAAGCAGGTTCCCAGGGCCCTGTAGTTCTTCCTCCCTTGGGTTCCCATGGCCAAGGGCCAGCCTCTGCCCTCCTGTATCTCACGATACTGCAATTGCATGTTCATGCACCTGCCTCTCCCACCTCAGACACAGGGCCAGGATTCCACTTAACCCTTTCAGCCAGGACTGTGCCTCGCCTAGAGACAATCCATCTTTCTTTCTTCCTCCCTCCCTCCTTCCTCTCTTTCTCTCTTTCTCTCTTTCTTCTTTCTTGATGGAGTCTCGCTCTTGTCACCCAGGCTGGAAAGCAATGGTGCGATCTCGGCTGACTGCAACGACCACCTCCCAGGCTCGAGCGATTCTACTGCCTCAGTCTCCCAAGTAGTTGGGATTATGGGTACCTGCCACCATGCCCAGCTAATTTTTGTATTTTTAGTAGAAACGGAGTTTCACCATGTTGGCCAGGCTGGTCTCGAACTCCTGACCTCAGGCAATCCACCTGCTGCGGCCTCCCAAAGTGTGGGATTACAGGCATGAGACACCATGCTGGGCCCCATTTCTCTTTTGTGACTTTTCTTTTTTTTTTTGAGACAGAGTCTCACTCTGTTGCCCAGGCTGGAGTGCAGTGGCATGATCTCGGCTCACTGCAACCTCCACCTCCCGAGTAGCTGGGATTACAGGCATGCACCACCATGCGCAGCTAATTTTTTTTTTTTTTGTATTTTTACTAGAGATGGGGTTTCACCATGTTGGTCAGGCTGGTCTTGAACTCCTGGCCTTGTGATCTGCCCACCTCGGCCTCCCAAAGTGTTGGGATTACGGGCATGAGCCACCGTGCCTGGCCCCCATTTTTCTTAAATAAAGGAGAGAACAGGATTCAAGATTTTAGGAGCTCTGATGAGAACACAGCCAGATCCACTCCAGAGGCAGCCAAGCAAGAAGCCACTTCCTGGCAGCAGGTCAACGTGAGGGCAGCTTCTCAGCTGACGAGGAACTGACCATGCCCTTGCTATTTCCCCAAGAAGAGGTAGGCCTGGCCTGGAGTTCCAGCTTGAACTCTGCAGACAGGACCTAAGGGGTCCCAGCCTCCAGAGTTGTGTGGGACAGGCAGCTTGTCAGGGAAGGTGATACAGGAGGTGACGGTGAAGAGGGTGACTGTGAGTTCTGAGAGGATGTGTCTGTTAGTGCTGTCTGCTGCTCTGCTCCTAGAATCCCCTGGGGATCTCTGAGCTTGGGGGCTGCTGTGATCAACTAGCAATGGCTTCCATGGGCATGGGATGGACAGTGAAGGCATGCATGTTAACTGTCCCCCGTCCTGAGTAGCAGAGCCGCGGGAGAAGGGAGCTGGGCAAATTACTAGCAATCAGCAGCTTATTAAGCACTTAGAATATGCTAGGCACCATGTTAAATGCTTTTCCTGCTCTATCTCATTTAATCCTTAAACTAACCCTAGGAGAGAAATGCTATTGTTATTCCTCCTTTAGAAGGTCAGCACCATGAGGGCCATAATTTTCTAATCTGCACTGATGAATGCTGTGTCAGCACCTAAAATAGTTCCTAGCACATGGCAGACACTCAGGCGGTATTTGCTGGCAAGTAGATTAACTCTCATTTTGCAGATGAGGAAACTGAGGCCCAGAGTGGTAAGTAACTTACTATCTCAGAGCAAAACAGAAAAGTCTCCAGGATACAGAGACGTGTGTGTAGCTGACAGTGGCAGCAAGTAACCAGAATGAATCTGCAAGCAGCTGCGCGTGTGCCCTTCCTGCTGCGACAATGCTGGGAGCGCTTTGATCCGAGTTGCCTTGTTTTATATATGAGAGATCTGATGGGTGCAAAGGAAACGTGGCTCCCACAGGGTTACCTGCTGAGCCTGGAGTCCAGCCAGGTTTGCAACCTTGAAATGTGAAGTCCCTGAGCCCACTTCATTTCCACAGTTGACAGAAAGAGAGACACGCAGTCAGGTCCAGCGTGCCTCGGAGGAACAGGCTGTGGGCAATGCCAGCTGGCTGGACACCTCAGTGGCCATTCTGTCTGACCCAACAGACCCCACGACAAGAGTCAGCTCAGGTGAAACTGATGCACAGGGAGCCTCCTACCTGTTTCCCTCCCTCCTTCTCCAGCGCTCTGTCTAGGGGGCTACTATCTTCCTTTCATTCCAATCAAAACACAGTCTCTAAAAAGTGCCTGAACCTGATGGACGCTATGGTCTAAGTGACTAGGAAAAGCTATTCATTTCTGAATGATTTCTATTTTAACAGGAATCAAAGGCTCAAGACAAAGAACATCTCTCTAAATGGCAGCGTGTCCACCACCATCAGCACAAGCTACCATGTGCAGGGCTTTACGCACCAGGCACCGATCAGAGTAGTCAGCGTGTATTCATTCATGTAATTCTCACGGCAGCTCCATGAGACAGGAATAAGTGCTTCATTTAGAGATGGAGAAACGGAGGCACAAAGGAGCTAAGTTGCTGGCCCAGTTCACACGGCTGGGGAGTAGCCAGGTCAGGACTCCAATCCAGGCAGAGCGGAGAGAAAAATATGGTGAGGAGGAGGGAGGAGGAAGTGGGAGGTTCCAACTGAGGGGAGGTCTTTTCCCCTTAATCTGATGTTAGGGGCCACCCAAGCACTGGGCCCAGATGCCCGCCGTGGCTCTGTGCATTTGCTGGTCTGATGATCTGAGGACATCTGTTGCTTCTTGTCCTCTGCTCTAACAGTCAGAAGCATACAGGAGCGTGTGGGCCAAGCATCCCGCGTGTGGACGTGATCCGGCTTGGCCTGCAGGCCTGCTCTTTCATGCCAGGCTGCAATTTTTTGAGATTACTCAACCTTTGGAAGGGAAGCTGGGCCAAGGACAGACCTTCGGTAAGAAGCACGGGGCGTTTAGAGAATCAGCCCTCCTCCTCCTCCTCCTCCTCCTCCCAGCCTCCTTCCCCAGGAGACTCGGACATGGAAACCCCCACAGGGAAAATTGCTGCAGCAGCAGGTAGCAGTTATTATGGGACCTGGACTGCCCCTTCCAGGCCCAGCTGTTCTCTGGGGAAGCCTGGAGACAGCTCTCACACCTCCTTCCAAATGGTCTTCAGAGGGAGACAGAGATGCTCGTCGCCCCGCCTGTTAGTAAACACTGCAACCTCCAGTGTCCCAGGCATGGTCAGCTTGCCGCCCCGGGGGCGGCTTCCGGTGTGCTAGTGAACTGGTTAACTGGGCACTGGCATAGACAACCTGAGTTTCTCATCCTGGTTCACGTGCTTACCAGCTGTGTGATATTGGGTGAGTCACCTAATCATTCAGAACCTCAGTTTCCTCATCTGTAAAGTGGGGAGAACAATAGCACTGACCATAGGTTACTGTGAGGATTAGACAGGGGAGGGAGCAGAGCAGTTAGCACAGGGCCTGAACGTGAATTACGATCAAACTAGTCCTAACTTGCCCAGGCCCTGCCCCATGTTTTTGACATTCTGGGCTTCCAGATGGCGTGCCTCTTTCACTGGGTACTCTTCTGTGACATTTGTTTCTGGACAGAGGTATTGAGGATGAAGATAACCTGAGCCTGCAGTCATCGTCTTTGGTGACAGTGGCAATTGTTCCACCCAGGAAAGAAAGAAAGAGAGAGAGAGAGAGAGACAAGGAGGGAGGGAACAGAAAGAAAGGCACCATGTTGGGGAGAGAGTCTGCAGAAGAAAGGAACAAGCTTTTCTCCTGCTTTTGGGACAAGAGGTGGCCCACATTTTCATTCTGCCCTGGGCCATGCAAAACATGTAGCTAGCTGGCTCCATTGGATGGTGCCTGAATCTCAGAAGTGACAGTGTTGAGCCACTGTTGGGGGCACCAATTAGGACAGGCTTTCAGGGGAGACGCATGGTTTGGGGTCTTACAAATATGCAGTCCTTCAGAGCCAGCAATTCCCCTTCACTGTCAGAGATGTGCACATGGGTGTGTGTGGAAGGATGTTCACCATGGCATGGTTCATCATAGAGACGCCAGATGGATGCCCAACAATGCGGGGAGGTCAAGGGCACAATCCATGCTGAAGGATCAGGCACAGCCATTAAACATCGTATCATAGATGAGAACTTACTGACATGTGAAAAACTCATGACATTTGCAAAATGGGGAAAAAGTCAGCTAAAAAGGAGTGTGCACCACAGGATCTCATTTGCATAGACATGCAGGGAATATACGCAGAAGAAAAATATTGAGCTGGTTTATCCTTAAATGCCAACAGCTGTTCTCCTCAGGTGGGTGATACTTTCCTCTTCTGGGCCTGTTTTCCAGCTCTCTGCACTGAGCACACATTACTGTCATCAGTGCACTGAGGTACTGTGGGGCAGTGGCCAAGGCTAGGGCTGCAGACACTGGAGGCAGACTCCCTGGGTTCAAAGCCTAGCTCTGCTCCTTACGAGTTCTGGGACCTTGAGCAAGGGATTTAACTTCTCCAGGACTCAGCTTCCCCATCTGCAAACAGGGAAGGTAGTGATACCTTCCTTAAAGATCAAGGTATTAACTCACCACGATAGGGTGATTGACTTGTTTGACTCTCTTCCTAAAACCCCTGAAAAGTTTCTTCTTAATATCCCTGGCACCTACCACAGTGCCGAGCACACAGCAGGTGTTCCTGAAAAGTCTTCTGAATGAATGAAGGAGGGAATGTATGAATGCATGTAAGGACGGAGATCCACATCCCAGGGTACAGAGATAGTATCAAATGAGTTAATACATGCAGAGGGCTTAGAGCACTGTCTAGTTCATTATGGCAAAGAAATGATGTAAGAGGAAAATATCAAGAGAAAAATATGAACCAATTGTTTTTTTTTTTTTGAGACGGAGTCTCGCTCTGTCGCCCAGGCTGGAGTGCAGTGGCCGGATCTCAGCTCACTGCTGCAAGCTCTGCCTCCCGGGTTCACGCCAGTCTCCTGCCTCAGCCTCCCAAGTAGCTGGGACTACAGGCGCCGCCACCACGCCCGGCTAGTTTTTTGTATTTTTTTAGTAGAGATGGGGTTTCACCGTGTTAGCCAGGATGGTCTCGATCTCCTGACCTCGTGATCCGCCCATCTCGGCCTCCCAAAGTGCTGGGATTACAGGCTTGAGCCACCGTGCCCGGCCAGAACCAATTTTTTGAATGATGTAGAAATGAGTGTTTGTTTTGTTTTGTTTTGTTTTTGAGACAAGGTCTTGCTCCGTCACCCAGGCTGGAGTACAGCGGCACAACCACAGCCCACTGCAGCCTTGACCTCGTGGGCTCAAGCGATCCTCACACCTTAGCCTCCCAAGTAGCTGGGACTAAAGACGCATGCAGCCATGACTGGCTAATTTTTAATTTTTTTGTACAGACGAGGGTCTTGCTATGTTGCCCAGGATGGTCTCGAACTCCTGAACTCAAGTGATCCTTCTTCCTCCCAAAGTGCTGGAATTACTGGTGTGAGCCACTACACTCGGCTGTTTGAACTTCTCTGTATTGAGAGTAGTTGAGTAAAGTATGCATTACTTTTATAATTTGGGAGGACAAAAACGTTACTGAAAGAAAAAGAGTGAGAGGGTGATTCACAAAGTACCGTTGGGGAACGCAGGGTGAAGCCAAGTTAGCCAAGTCCACACCCTTTTCATGTCAAGGTCATGTGTGGATGAGCTTGTCTTAGGCGCTTACTCTGGCCCCCATACACCAGGTTGCACGTCTTCTCATTCATAATGAACACAACACCCGGAAGGCCGATGTCGATGCTGAGTTATACGCTCTTAAAATATCTACAGCGAAATCTCTTGTTAGATAGATAACATAGATACCCATATATAGAGGCGCATGTATCTATTTATCTATGTAAGAGTTATAGGCTCTTAAAATACAGCTAAATCTCTTGTTAGATAGATAAAGAGATATGATAGATACCCATATATACAGGAGCATGTATCTGTTTATCTACCTGTATCTATCTATCAAGAGAATCTTTAGCTGTAAAAACGAATATGTACAACTCATGGTGCTCCATGTATCGCCCCAACACAGGACTCACCATGATAGGACCATCGCTGATTGACTTGTTTCCCTCTCTTCCTAAAAGCCCTGAAAGTTTCTTCTTTGTATCCCTTGCACCTACCAAAGTGCCGGCCACACAGCAGGTGTTCCTGAAAAGTCTGTTGGATGAAGGAGAGGCAGTGCCTGAATTCACGTCAGAACAGAGATCCACATGTCAGGGAACAGAGATAGAACAACATGAGGATTAGCTTTGTCTGTGGTGGGGACAGGTCCAGGAAGGGTCAAAGATGGGCAAGTAAGGCTTGGAAGGGTAAATGTGTACAGTCCCCAAAGAAAAGGGGAGAGAGAGAGACGGGGGACAGCAATCCAGTGAGAACATCATTTAAAGGTCCTTGGCTCACACCTGTAATCCCAGCACCTTGGGAGGCTGAGGCAGGCAGATCACCTGAAGTCAGGAGTTTGAGACCATCCTGGCCAACATGATGAACCCCACCTCTACTAAAACTACAAAAATTAGCCAGGCGTGTGGTGGGTGCCTGTAACCCCAGCTACTCAGGAGGCTGAGGCAGGAGAATCACTTGAACCCAGGAAGTGGAGATTGCAGTGAGCTGAGATTGAGCCATTGCACTCCAGCCTGGGTGATAGAGAGACTCTGTCTCAAAAAATAAATAAAATCAATAACTAAAAAACAAAGATCCTGTGAGTGGGCTGGGTGTGCTGGCTCACACATGTCATCCCAGCACTTTGGGAGACCGAGGGAGGAGGATCGCTTGCGCCTAGGGGTTCAAGACCAGCTCGGACAACAAACTGAAACCCTGTCTCTATAAAAATCAAAGAAAAAAAATAGCCAAAAAATAGCCGGTTGTGGCAGCCGGCACCTGTGATCCCAGCTGCATGAGAGACTGAGGCAGGAGGATCACTTGAGCCTGGGAGGTGGAGGCTGTAGTGAGTACTACACAAAAGAAATTGCTGATCCTTCAGCAGCCATTTCCCACTCCAGCAACTCCCCGCCCCTGGCAACCACTCATCTACTTTCTGTCTCTATGGATTGGCTTCTTCTGGATATTTCACATGCACGGAATCATGCAATGTGTGGTCTTTCGTGTCGGGCTTCTTTCTCTAAGTACTACATCCTCAAGGGTTATCTCGCTGTAGCATGAGCGAAGTGTGACGATAGATTGATCGATGAAGGTTACGTTCATTCATTCCACACGTATTTACTGAGCACCTACTGTGTGCCAGTCTGGGGGGGTCCAGTCAGGAATAGAACTGACAGTAAACCCTGCCCTGGGGGTTTCTGATAGGAAGGAGAGACAATAAACCGAATAAACCAGTACATTCTTTGGAATACTAGACGCTGATAAGAGCTCAAGTGAAGCGTGGGGTTGGAAGTTGGGGTGGAGAGAGAGGGGGGATGTGACTTTAAGCAGAGTGGTTAGCAAAGGCCTCCCCACAGGGTGGCCGCAGGGACGCTCCAGCTCAGCCCGGAAGGAGGCGAGAGGCGCGGTGCCCGTCCCGGCGACTCCGGGCCAGCAAGGAGGTCCCAGCGCACGCGTCGGTGCCTCGAGGCCCGGGACCCTGCGTGTCCCGTCCCCGCCGTGGCCCTGCGTCCGTGACGGTGGGTGGCACCAGGGCGCATTTCGCGCGGCGGGGCTGCGGCCTGCCCTTGAAGGGACGGAATCGGGCGTCGTGGTGGGATGGACACCGGGGATCCCCGGGGCGCGGACGAGGGGGGCGTCCACCCCGCGAGCTCACCCCACGGCCCCCGCGCCCCGCCCTCGGCCGCAGGCCCCGCCCCGCGCCGCCCGGCCCCGCCTCCCCGCGGCCGCCGCCATTGGCCACGCGCGCCGCCTCCGCCCTCGGCCTCGCACTTCCTGGCGGAGCCATGGCTGCGCAGCGGGCCGGCCGGGGGGCTGCTGAACCCGGGCCCCGCAGCCCCGACCGCCCGGCCCCGCCGCCGGGGCTGTCCCCGCCGCGATCGTAGCGCGTCCTGCCAGGTGGGCCTACGCGCGCGCCCACCCTTCAGCCCGGGACCGCCGGGAAGCCGCGCCCGGTAGGGGCGGGGGGCGGGCGGCGATCGGAAGGGTCCCCGGCCCCCGCGAGCCGCGAGCCCCCTGCGCCCCTTGGTGCCCGGGGCGGGCGGGCGGGTGGGTGAGTGGGGCGCCGCGACTGGGGGAAGAGGCCAGGGGAGGGGCCGCCGCCCCCGCAAGTGACACAGGTGCGGCCTGTGCGTTCCGCCCCGCGCGTGGCAGGTGAGTGGCCCCCGCCCCGGGCGGTCCCGACTCCGCCTCCGCCTCCTCGCCTCCGGCTGGAGCCTGCCTGGGCGGCCGTTGCGCTGAGTTCCGCCTGGGCTGCGGGGTCCGAGTGAACGACAGCGGCGTCCCCGGAGACCCCGCGGGCGAGCCGGTGTCAGCAGCGTCGCTTTCTCCAACGCTGAGGTCGGGAGGGAGCTTGGGAAGGAGGCTCCCTGGGAGCCCCCCCGTCCGGACGGGGCCTGCGTTCCCATGTTTACTGGAAGACCTTTTCCAGTGACTTGGGATTGTCACTGTGTGTGTGGGTGGCCTTGACCCTTCACCTGCTTCCAAAAAGCGTCGGAGGCCGCTGACATCCAACACGCGTGGAAGTCAGCCCCCACCCCCACGCACTTGCAGGAGACAGCAGGGAGCCTCCGCCCCGGGAACTCTCTAGGTATCTTGGCCTAGAAAAGAAAGCGTTGAGCGTTAGAGGGCCTGGCTGAGCCCGGGCAGGCTGCCTGGGGCGGTGGAGAGAGAGGCACCTGCTGCTTGCTGCTCTGTGACCTTGGGCAACCCCCCCCCGGGGCACCCGAGCGCCGGGTCTCACTGTGGGAACGACGGTGGCACCTGTCTCAAAGGGTGAAGGTGGAATGAAGTCGGGTCCGCGGTGGGCACTGCCCGAAAGCTGCGTTTCTTTTCCCTCTCTGGGCTCTCCAGCATCCTAGGGGTAGTCAGGAGGGCCGGGAATGGGAACAGCTTGTCGTTGTCACAAAGTTTCTAGTTTGTCAAGAGGAATCTTGTTGTCCCTTCTCTCCCTAGGGGAGTTGCACAGGACGGACTGTGCCCGAATTCATTCCTTCCATGGGAACACTGGAGTGCCCTCCCTGTGTCCCCAATTATCTAAGAACAGTGCTGACTTCTTGTCACATTGTTCTTTATTAGTAAAGACAGTGTGTTCAATAGGTAACAAACTCTTCTCCTGAACTCAAATAGCAGGGGGGAAAATCCTCTTTAAAACCTTAGTCTCAGTGTGTGACTTGTACTAATATTAGTTGGCAAAGTCCCTTCTCTGTGTTCCCCTCCATCCTTGAAGCACCTGCCCACTCCGCCCCGCGCCCACCCCTCCACCCCCCCTCACCCCACCCCCCCTCCACACCAAAGCCTAACTCTGCCTGCAGTGATCCCCCCTCCAAGAGCCAGGCAGTGTAGCCTAAGAGTTAAGAGCATGGACTTTTCCCTGACCTGGAATCCCAATTCTGCCAGTTCCCGCTGTGTGACACGGAGCAGGTTATTTCACCTCACTGCTGTCAGCATCCTCCAGTCACAGTGCTGGCCTCATGGGGTTGCAATGGGGACTAAGTGAGTGAAGCTACAGAGAAGCACTTGGGGACAGTGTGTCTGGAATGTACTGTGTACATGGTAGTCATCACTGTACCACATCCTCACCTGTATCATATTTTCAAAGTGTGATACTCTCGAACCCCGGGCCTCATTCAGCATCGTGTCATGGTGATGGATCCAGGTTTTGAAGCTGGACAGACCCAGGTGTGATTCTCAGCCACTTACTAGCTTTGTGACCATGAGATCAGTATCCTCATGTGTGAAATGGGATAAGCGATATCAGCCTGGCCAAGTGTAATCTTTGTGGGGGTTAAATGAGATGGCACATGTAAGTCCCTTAGTTTGGTTCTAGGACTGTAGTCTGGGCTCCGAAATTATAACTTATCATTATAACCTCGGTGTAGCCAAAAGGTAATTATTTGTAGGAAGTGAACTAAATGACATGATGTCAGATTTTAGATGATAAAGGAATGCAAGTTACATGTTCTGTCCAATTCTAACAACCCGATGAGCTCTCAACTCAGTGTAAAAGAGTTCTTTGTAGCGCACGGTCCTCCCTCCCTCCTTCCTCCCTGTGACTGTTTTCACTGTCGTCCTTGGTATCTGCTAGCAGAGCCTGAAATTAATGAATGAGCTAGAGTTATGACTGCATGCTCAGAAATCCTGTTCTTCTCCTAGGGCTGAGATCTCTTTAATGATGGAGGGAAGCAGGCAGACGCGAGTGTCTCGGCCATACAAGATCAGCGAATCATCCAAGGTCTGTGAATGTTCACTCACCACCTGTGCAAATTGCCTAAGAAGTGTGATCCTTTTTCTGATTCACTCATTTCTAATCACAGACTGATTTTTTTGTCATTGGTGTTGTCAATCTCCTTAATGACAAGTAAAGGTGGAAATGGGCAAGGAGCGGAAATTGTCATAAAATCAGAGAGTGGGAAGTGTGAGGGATGTTAGAGACACTGTGGCCAGACGTCTTCGTTTTTCAGTGTGACATCCCAGAGCTTTCTCTTTGTGACAACTTGACCCATTCATCAACCCAAGGAGGTGGATGGGACAGGAAGAAAACTGGGGTTCCCATGCCCGCTTTGGGGCTCAAAAACTCCAAGGACAGGTGCATTGAGAACTCAGCCTTCTATCTTAGGGTGAGGGCAACACATTGTGTACCTGTACCCCAAGGGCCTGGAGTCCTCTTCCCTGGTCCTGATTCCCTGGAACCCAAGAGCAAGTGAGGGTGAGTTCCCCAGAGCCAGGCTGCTGTGGGAATTCTAATTAGAAATATGTAGCCTGTTCCCATCTGCCACATTAAAATCCAAGAGCCAGACCCGGCTGCTATACTTTCCACAAACTCCTGTCCCCACAGCTGCTGTTGGTAAAGATAGGGGGAGCCATTGGTTCGAGGTTCCTGGTAACCTGTCTCCTCGTTGTAGATACTCGTAATGCCCTCAGTTCTTTAGAGGTGTCACTTTTGGAGGTTAAATCTTTTGGTTACCTCAGATCATGGATTCTCAATGATCATGATACTGCCCTGAAGTGGGAGAAAATTGGTTCTTGGGAGGGTGGAAGGAATTTTACTCCTTTTGTGCATAAGACACAATTATACATACAGTCCATGAGCAGACATACAATGCATCTGTGATGTTAAAATTTTGCTGGGGAGGCTATGAGTGAAAAAAATCTTAAAAAGCCTTCTTGGGGGGCAATAATGAAAAAGGTACAGAAACGCTTCTTTAGATGAAGGGAGCTGGGAGCAGCCTATAGAGTTGAGACAAAGGGGGAAAAGAGATTCTACAGATTCTAAAAGAAAAACTGGCTGTCATTTTCAAGAGAGGTTGGTTCTCCTGAGAAATGACCTCCTATTCTCACGTGAGTTCCCCAGGAAGGTTCCTGCCAAGCCCAGCTTCATCGAATGTGAAAACCCGGCGAGGTCTCGCCGCTTGCTCAAAAGGGCTTTGTTTTGGAGCTTGGCTTGGGAGACACTGCTGCTTTCTAAGTTTGACAGCACTGGAAATCTTTGTCCCCTAACGCCAGGACCCTGAGTTTGTTTTTCTCTGAACTGAATCTCTTAGGACTAGGGTTCTGTATCACTGGATTATGTTTCTAACTCTTTTTTTTCTTTTTCTTTTTTTTTTTTTTGAGACAGAGTCTCGCTCTGTTGCCCAGGCTGGAGTGCAGTGGTGTGATCTTGGCTCGCTACAACCTCTGCCTCCCAGGTTCAAGTGATTCTGCTGCCTCAGCTTCCCGAGTAGCTGGGACTACAGGTGCGTGCCACCACGCCCAGCTAATTTTTGTATTTTTAATAGAGACGGGGTTTCACCATGTTGGCCAGGATGGTCTTGATCTCTTGACCTCGTGACCTGCCCGCCTCGGCCTCCCAAAGTGCTGGGATTACAGGCGTGAGCCACCATGATTGGCCTGTTTCTAACTTTTTATTTTTAAAAAGTGTACCCATGAATTTCTAGACATTAAACACACCTATGTCACCAGCACCCAGATGGGCAAGAAACAATACTACCAAACCCTCCCAGCTGTTACACTCAAGATAGTCACTGTTGCAACCCCACCGCTGTGGTTTGGTCTGCGTTAGAACTTTATCTAAATGGGATCCGAGGTTGGGTACTCTCCTGTGTGGTTTCTTTTGCACGACGTTGTGCCTGTGAGCCTCACCCGTGTTGCTGCTTTCGTTTATAGAGGTAGACTGTGTATTCCAGCATGTTGGCGTCTTCCCACTGTGTGACCACACTGTTCACCTGTCTGCCCTAAGACGTGCTGCTCAGTCAGGCACAGTGGCTCACGCCTGGAATCCCAGCACCTTGGGAGGCCGAGGCGGGAGGATCTCATAAGCTTAGGAGTTTGAGACCAGCTTGGACAACATGGCTAAACCCCATCTCTACAAAAGATACAAAAATTAGCCGGGCCTGGTGGCATACACCGGTAGTCCCAGCTCTTCAGGAGGCTGAGGTGGGAGGCTCACTTGAGCCCAGGAGGTAGAGGTTGCAGTGAGCTATGATCGCACCACTGTACCCCAACCTAAGTGACAGAGCAAGACCCTGTCTCAAAAAAAAAAAAGTGTTGTTCCATGTTAATACTAAATTCTTTTTCCACATCTAATACCCTGTGCCTGCTGCCTCCTCCCAGGTATAAGCCCCTGACAACCTGACTTTCTCCCTCTGCTGCCTCCTCCCAGGTACAAGCCCCTGACAACCTGACTTTCTCCCTCTGCTCGGCCTTGCATTTCATTAAGGCACTAAAATAGGAAATAGAGAAATGAACAGGACTCACATCATCAGAGAATGCTGCAGGTTGGAGCTTCTAAGTTACCTGAAATGCGGAAACTTTGTTACCAATGTCCCTTTCAAATTGATACATTGGCCAGGCGCAGTGGCTCATGCCTGGAATCCTAGAACTTTGGGAGGCTGAGGTGGGTGGATCACTTGAGGTCAGGAGTTCGAGACCAACCTGGCCAACATGGTGACACCCCATCTCTACTGAAATAAATAAATATATGTACGCTGGGAGCAGCGGCTCATGCCCGTAATCCCAGCACTTTGGGAGGCCGAGGCAGGCAGATCACGTGAGGTCAGGAGTTAAAGACCAGCCTGGCCAAAATGGCAAAACCCTGTCTCTGCTAAAAATACAAAATTAGCCAGGCATGGTGGTATATGCCAGTAGTCCTAGCTACTCAGGAGGCTGAAGCAGGAGAATCGCCTGCACCTGGGAGGCGGAGGTTGCAGTGAGCCGAGATCACACCATTGCACTCCAGCCTGGGCAACAAGAGTGAAACTCTGTCTAAAAAAAAATTAAAAATTAGCCGGGTGTGGCACGTGCCTGTAATCCTAGCTACTTGAGAGGCTGAGGCAGGAGAATCGCTTGAACTCGGGAGGTGGAGGTTGCAGTGAGCTGAGATCGAGCCACTGCACTCCAGCCTGGGCAACAGAGGGAGTCTCTGTATCCCCCCCCAAAAAAAAATAAAAATAAAAAAATAAAGGAAATCATGTGCCTTTGTTTTTGGAAAGTTGTCATCTATGCAGCTGTGCTAAAACACCAGAAGCAGATTGCAGCTGATTGTACCCGGGTGCAGCATCATTCCAGCCCACTTAGAACAGAAACCCAGTTTTGGAAATAACACTGCTCTTGCCCCCTGCCCCAGCTAACTGGAGCTGGTGGCTCCCCGCCGCAGCCATTAACTGGGGCTGTCGCCAGTCCCACCCTCTGGGCTCTTTCCCTTTTTACACTGCAGTCTGGGGTTGTGCGTATCTCCATCTAAGCGTGGTAGGTCAGCACTCTCACCAGCGTGGAGACAGCCAGGGGCCCCGGGTGGCAGATTGCCGCCTCATGCCCTCACTTGCGTCTCTCAGGCCACTAAGCCTGTACTGTGACTTGATCACCAGCCACTGTAGTACTTTTTAATTTCCTTCCTTCAGCTCGCACCCAAGAGGGGCCTCCGTCAGTGTCTGTAGAAGCACAGACCATTCCTGCATAATTAGAAGCTGAGACCTGGCACGCTGGCTTATACCTGGAATCCCAGAACATTGGGAGACTGAGGCAGGAGGATTGTTTGAACTCAGGAGCTCAAGACCAGCCTGGGCAATGTAGTGAGATCCCATTTCTACAAAAAATAAAAGTAAAAAGTAGCTGGACATGGCGGCACACACCTGTAGTCCCAGCTGCCAAGGAGGCTGAAGCGGAGGGATTGCTTGAGACTAGGAGTTTTTTTGTTTTGTTTTGTTTTGTTTTGCTTTTGAGATAGCGTTTTGCTCTTGTTGCCCAGGCTGGAGTGCAGTGGCTCATTGCAACCTCCGCCTCTGGAATTCAAGCGATTCTTCTGCCTCAGCCTCCCGAGTAACTGGGATGACAGGCGCCCACCACCACACTCAGCTAATTTTGTATTTTTGGTAGAGACGGGGTTTCACCATGTTGGTCAGGCTAGTCTCGAACTCCTAACCTCAGGTGACCCGCCCATCCCGGCCTCCCAAAGTGCTGGAATTCCAGGCATGACCACCATGCCCGGCCAAGCCTAGGAGTTTCAGGCTGCAGTGATCTCTGATCTACTGTTGCATGCCAGCCTGGGCAACAGAGCAAGACCCTGTTTCTAAAAATGAGAAAGACTTTAAAAACCCGGTGTAGGCCAGCCTGGCTGTCTCTGCGAGTAACCAGGATAAATAGAGATCTCTCCATGCATGTGACCTATGAACAGAAAAGCCAGCCTGGAGTGGAAGAGCGGGTCAGCCTGGCCCTCTGAACTCGGAAGGAAATGCCAGATCGTATCTGTGTGGCATCCTCCACAGGTTGTGAGAACGTGGCCTGCTCCTGTAACATGGACAGAGACGTTGCTATTTGAATTGACTGGACGTGGAAATAACCACAGGGAAATAAAGTGTCTCAATGACAAATGCATGCATGGCAACAAAAAGAAGATTAGAAAGAGAAGAAAAAAATAAAACCCACTGCTGTAGGACACATGCTAAGAAGTAACTTTTAAGAATTCAGAGCCTGGGCAGCTTAGGGAGACCCTGTCCCTCCAAATTATAAAAATCAGACGGGCGTGGGAGTGTGTGCCTGTAGTCCTAGTTACTCAGGAGGCTAAGGCGGAAGAATCACTTGAGCCAGGAGGTCAAGGGCAACATAGTGAGACCTTGTCTCTACAAAAAATTTTTTAAATTAGCCGGGCATGGTGGCACACACCTGTAGTCCCAGCTATTCAGGAGGCTGAGGTGGGAGAATCACCTGAGCCCAGGAGGTCCAGGGTGCAGTGAGCTGTGATCGTGCCACTGCACTCCAGCCTGGGCAACAGAGTGAGACCCCATCTCAAAAAAATAAATAAATAAATAAATAAATACGTTGAACCACGTAGCTGCTAATACCTAATAGCCCTCGGTCAGTTTTCCTCCTCCCACCACATTTCCCGTCTTCAGGCTTAGTGCCCAGCCAGTTCTTTACCTCAGTCACCCTGGAATAGACCAGCTATCTATCTATGTGATAGTTTTCAGTTTTCTGTTTCTCCCTATGTTGAATTAATTAATTAATTTAGAGACAGGATTTGTTTTTGTTGCCCAGGCTGGAGTACAGTGGCGCAATCATGACTCACTGCAGCCTCAAGCTCCTGGGCTTGAGCGATCCTTCTGCCTCAGCCTCCTGAGTAGCTGGGTCTACAGACAAATGCCACCATGCCCGGATAATTTTAAAATATTTTGTAAAGACAGGAATCTCGCTATGTTGCCCAGGTGGGTCTTGAACTTCCTGGCCTCAAGCGATTCTCCCATCTCAGCCTCACAAAGCGTTGAGATCACAGGCAGGAGCCACCATGCCTGGCTTGAATTGTTGTCTTGTTTGGTTTTGGGGTTTTTTTTTTTTGTTTGTTTGTTTTGTTTGTTGTTTGTTTGTTTTGTTTTTTGGTTTTTTGTTTTTGAGATGGAGTTCCTTGCTCTGTCTCCCAGGCTGGAGTGTAGTGGTGTGATCTCGGCTCACTGCAACCTCCACCTCCTGGGTTCAAGCAATTCTCCTGCCTCAGCTTCCTGAGTAGCCAGGATTACAGGCACACACCACCATGCCTGGCTAAATTTTGTATTTTTAGTAGGACAAGGTTTCACCATGTTGGCCAGGCTGGTCTCAAACCCCGAGCCGGGCGCAGTGGCTCACACCTGTAATCCCAGCACTTTGGGAGGTCAAGGTGGGCGGATCACGAGGTCAGGAGATTGAGACCATCCTGGCTAACACAGTGAAACCCCGTCTCTACTAAAAATACAAAAAAATTAGCGGGGCGTGGTGGCGGGCGCCTGTAGTCCCAGCTACTCAAGAGGCTGAGGCAGGAGAATGGCATGAACCCGGGAGGCGGAGTGAGCTTGCAGTGAACCGAGACTGCACGGTACCGCACTGCCGCCTGGGCGACAGAGCCAGACTCCGTCTCAAAAAAAAAAAAAAGAAACACCTGTACTTCCTGCAATGCCCTCTGATGCAGCATTTTATTTCTTGTTTTCTTCAATTTCATTTTGTTGAAAATACTGGTCAGGACCCACTGGGTTGGACCAGGGCTGAGCAGGCTGCTGTGCCATTTCTCATGTGTCTTCTCTGGCCAGGTATACCGCTGGGCCGACCACTCAAGCACGGTGCTGCAGCGGCTGAACGAGCAGCGACTCCGCGGCCTCTTCTGCGACATTGTCCTGGTGGCCGATGAGCAGCGTGTGCCAGCCCACCGCAACCTGCTGGCCGTGTGCAGCGACTACTTCAACTCCATGTTCACCATTGGCATGCGGGAAGCTTTCCAGAAGGAGGTGGAGCTGATCGGCGCCTCCTACATCGGGCTCAAGGCCGTGGTGGACTTCCTGTACGGCGGGGAGCTGGTGCTGGATGGCGGCAACATTGACTACGTCCTGGAGACGGCCCACCTGCTGCAGATCTGGACGGTGGTAGACTTCTGCTGTGAGTACCTGGAGCAGGAGGTGAGCGAGGACAACTACCTGTACCTGCAGGAGCTGGCCTCCATCTACAGCCTCAAGCGGCTTGACGCCTTCATCGATGGCTTCATCCTGAACCACTTCGGCACGCTGTCCTTCACGCCCGACTTCCTGCAGAACGTCTCCATGCAGAAGCTGTGTGTCTACCTGAGCAGCAGCGAGGTGCAGCGGGAGTGTGAGCACGACCTCCTGCAGGCCGCCCTGCAGTGGCTGACGCAGCAGCCGGAGCGCGAGGCCCACGCCCGCCAGGTGCTGGAGAACATCCACTTCCCGCTCATCCCCAAGAACGACCTGCTGCACCGGGTCAAGCCAGCCGTGTGCTCGCTGCTGCCCAAGGAGGCCAACTGCGAGGGCTTCATCGAGGAGGCCGTGCGCTACCACAACAACCTGGCGGCCCAGCCCGTCATGCAGACCAAGCGCACGGCGCTGCGCACCAACCAGGAGCGCCTGCTGTTCGTGGGCGGCGAGGTCTCCGAGCGGTGTCTGGAGCTCAGTGACGACACCTGCTACCTGGACGCCAAGAGCGAGCAGTGGGTCAAAGAGACGCCGCTGCCCGCCCGGCGGAGCCACCACTGTGTCGCGGTGCTGGGGGGCTTCATCTTCATCGCCGGCGGCAGCTTCTCACGGGACAACGGAGGGGACGCGGCCTCCAATCTTCTTTATAGGTATGACCCCCGCTGTAAACAGTGGATCAAGGTGAGATTAAAGCCGGATTATTTCTTTTCTCTTGAGGACTCTCTCGGTTTCCTTAACCTAGCCTTGACTTTCCTTACCTCTCTGGGGCCTTGACAGCCACTATCCTGCTTCTGAATGAGGTGTGACGATAAAGTGGCGAGCAGCATACCGTGGGCCTACACCCTGGACAGGGAGAGGGAGAGCTGACCCACCCCCTTCCAGGGGTCCGTCGTGGTTCAGAGCTGCGCTGCCTGGTGGGGCTTTCTGTGCAGATGGAAGGGTCTGTGTCTGTACTTCCCCATATGGTAGCCACAGCCACATGTGGCGACTGAGCGCTTGAAATGTGGCCAGTGCGACTGAAGAAGCCAATTTTCAATTTCATTTCACTTTACCTGATTGGTGTGCAAGTGTGTGTGGCCACACGAGGCGTGGCTACTCTGTTGGACAGTAGCATGGGTCTAGATGTTTGATCCGTGGTTCAAGGTCCCCGGGTCCTGGAGTCTCTGGGGGGCTCCTCTGGAAGCATTTTGGGAGATAGTTTAAGGAGGCCACCAGGGCTCACACCTGGCCCTTGGGCATGCATTGTGGCCTGATTCTGGGAAGAGTGTGGGCCTTGATGTCAGACCTGAGGTCTCATCCCAGCCTGGCTAAGTCATAGCTAGGATATTTTAGATTCTTGTCCTCTCCACATTTTGGATTCCCCTTCTGGGAATACATGGGGGACAGGGAGTGCAGTAGCTCATGTTGATTGGCAAGCCCCTGGCATAGGGAAGGTGTCTCCTTTCTGCTGGGAGCACTCTCCAGCCACCCGCTCCCCCGGGACAGTCGTGTCAGCCTTTATTCTCACACCTCAGCGTCGCGCCCAACTCAGTGCTGTTCTTAGCTCAAAACACAGTCAGGATGGACTCCAGCTGACCTTTTGATTTTACTCTCAGAAATCTGAGACCGCCCTCCAAGGTCGAAGTCTCACCACTGGACAGGGTCCCTGGCTTTGGACCCTCCTCCCCGAGGCCTGGCAGCAGCGGCGGCCTGAACCTCGCCTCCTGCGGGGACTTGTTCTTGCTCCCTGTGTGTTTGGCTTGGATTCGTTTAAAAAAAAAAAAAAGTTTCTACTTTTATTTATTTATTTATTTTTGAGACAGAGCTGTTCCGTTGCCCAGGCTGGAGTGCAGTGGCGCAGTCGGCTCATTGCAACCTCCGCCTCCCAGGTTCAAACAATTCTGGTGCCTCAACCTACCTAGTAGCTGGAATTACAACCTACCACCACGCCTGCCTAATTTTTATATTTTTAGTAGAGACAGGGTTTCACCCTGTTGGCCAGGCTGGTCTCGAACTCCATGACCTCAGGTGATCCATCCACCTCGGCCTCCCAAAGTGCCAGGATTACAGGTGTGAGCCACTGCACCTGGCCTCTTCTGTTTCATTTCCTGTGGAATGCCACATCCTGCTCTGTTAACACAGAGTGGCAGAGCAGCACTAACTTTACAGATCTGATGCCGGGGGGGGGAAAGATGAATTTTTATTTCAGAAAGCCACTAGATCAGCAATTCTGACCCGTGACCCACAGAGTTCCCGTCCACGAGGCTGACCATATGACAAGTGTGGGGGTTCAGAGCGTCTCCATCCCACTTTTGGGGATTCAGAGCATCTTGGGGAAACTTCAGGGGCTCAGAGCTCCCGCCTGAAGAAGCCCCCTTTATTCAGGTGCAGTTCCCTTTCCCAAACATTCTCCGGGACTGTGTGTTCCGCAGACACATTTGGGAAACGCAGCGCCAGATGTTGATGCTGTCCCGGGTTCGGGGAAGGGAAGGTACAGGTATCTCACCTCCACAGGTGGCCTCCATGAACCAGCGCCGTGTGGATTTCTACCTTGCTTCCATCGAAGACATGCTGGTGGCCGTCGGCGGCCGGAATGAGAACGGAGCGCTCTCTTCGGTAGAGACGTACAGTCCGAAGACCGACTCCTGGTCCTATGTGGCGGGCTTGCCAAGGTGATCTGGGGTTTGGTGGAAGGCTCTCCAAATGGGATGTTTTTATGGGACATAGTTCAGTCCACGTGCCTCACTTTCTGGGCATGTCGGCCTCCAATTCCAGGAGCGAAGTCTTCTGGCTTGTCAGGAAGAGTGGGTACACCGTGAGGGGCAGAGGGCGTGGTGGAGCACAGTCCGGGCTCCGGTTTCAGACTTAGGGCAAGGGTCAGCTCTGCCACCACGACGGACATCCCTCCGTGGCTGAGTCTGTGCAGTCGCTGACTTTCAGAGGGTGAGGGCCTGACCTGAGGATCTCCCTGAGCTTGGGCAAGAGGAGCTCGAAGAGATGGGGGTATCTGCTAGATCTAAGCCGCAAGCACGGGTCTTCACCCCGCTCAGCCTTTAGTTCCTCATCTGTAGAGGGAGACGATAATCGTACCCACCCCACAGCACTGTTTGCAGAGCCGATGCGGTGCTGGTCGGAAAACCTGCGCCCACATGCAGGGAGTGCCCCAGGGTGGCCGCCTCACCCTCCTCAGTCTCACCTGCCTTCCGGTGTGCATGTATCGAGCGTTTATTATCTCCATGGGATTAGCAGCAGGTGCACACCATTTTTTCCACCAGTTCCCTGTTGCCACACCCAGCAGTGCACTTTCTGAACCAGTCTTTGCTGTGGAATACATCCAGGTGCCCCCAAGAGTTAGAAGTGTGCAGGGTAAGCGCTCGTGTTTTTGTTTTTCTAAGACGGAGTCTCTCTCTGTCGCCCAGACTGGAGTGCAGTGGCACAGTCTCGACTCACTGCAATCTCCGCCTCCTGAGCTCAAGCAATTCTCCTGCCTCAGACTCCTGAGTAGCTAGGACTGCAGGCGCCCGCCACCACGCTGAGCTAATTTTTGTATTTTTAGCAGAGACAGGATTTCGCCATGTTCGCCAGGCTGGTCTCGAACTTCTGGCCTCAAGTGATCCACCTGCCTAGGCCTCACAAAGCGCTGGGATTGCAGGCGTGAGCCACTGCACCTGGCCATATTGATCCTTTCTTATTCACTAAAGGCCCTGGTTTACATCAGGGTTCCCACTTCCTGGCACAGTTCTGTGGATTTTGAGGAACACAAAGCAACATGAATCCACCATTACAGCCTCACACAGAATCATTTCACTGCCCTAAACCCCCTCTGTGCACGCCCTGTCCATCCCTCCCTCCCGTCTCCCCACGGCCCCTGGCAGCCACTGATTTTGCTGTCTCTACGGTTTTAAGCAAAACTTTTCCTGAGTGCCAGCGCAGTTAGAATTGGACTGTATGTCGTTATCCCTCTTTGATGTGGGATTCATTGGGTGCGTGGGTGCCTGCTGGCTCATTGCTCTAGTCATTTCCAGCCATTGTGAAAGGGGTGATGGTCCTGTGATTATTCCCATTTCCCAGATGGGGCAAGGGAGATTCAGAGAGAGTGGAGCTGGGTTCTGGCCCAGGCGGCCTGACTGCAAAGCTGTCCGCTTCCCCGCCCTGCCCGCCATTTCTTTGCTAATGACATCTGCTATCTATAGAGTGTTCGTGGGGTGCCCACTGCCTGTGTTCTTAAATCCTCATGGCTCCCTAAGACGGCAGGCTGTTCCCTGGCTCGGGGAGGGTAAGCCTGGCACAGCCCTGAGCTCTCTCTCTGTCTCCGCCCGTCGACCCTGCAGGTTCACGTACGGCCACGCAGGCACCATCTACAAAGACTTCGTGTACATCTCTGGGGGCCACGACTACCAAATCGGCCCCTACCGCAAGAACCTGCTGTGCTACGACCACCGGACAGACGTGTGGGAGGAGCGGCGGCCCATGACCACGGCGCGCGGCTGGCACAGCATGTGCAGCCTGGGCGACAGCATCTACTCCATCGGGGGCAGCGACGACAACATTGAGTCCATGGAGCGCTTCGACGTGCTGGGCGTGGAGGCCTACAGCCCGCAGTGCAACCAGTGGACCCGCGTGGCGCCGCTGCTGCACGCCAACAGCGAGTCGGGCGTGGCGGTGTGGGAGGGCCGCATCTACATCCTGGGCGGCTATAGCTGGGAGAACACCGCCTTCTCCAAGACCGTGCAGGTGTACGACCGAGAGGCCGACAAGTGGAGCAGGGGCGTCGACCTGCCCAAGGCCATCGCTGGCGGGTCCGCCTGTGTCTGTGCCCTGGAGCCGAGGCCAGAGGACAAAAAGAAGAAAGGCAAAGGCAAGAGGCACCAGGACCGGGGCCAGTGACCCCAGCTGCGCCTCCTGGGACCATCCTCACCATCATATCCCAGGGCTCTGTAGACCAGCAGCAACTTCTTAGTATTCCGGAAACATTATGTACAACTTAGCAGCTTTTTTTACTTTTATGATTCTTGGTATTTCTATGATATCACAGTAACCAATTAAATACTCTCTGTAACTTTACATATCTTGCTCGAATAACTAACCCAGGCAGTGAGCAACCCCTTGTATCTTTGCAGTTCTTTGCCCCATGTTACAATTCCTCATGGGTCCTTGCTAACCGTCTCCCTGAGAGTAGCTGGCATGGGGGTTACACAGAAATTTCTGTAGTGAAGCTTGGGGCCTCAAAGGGATCTCTTAGATCACCTAGTCCAAGCCTCCCCAAACCTGGCTGAGCTTTTAAGAATACAGATTCCTGAGCCCGCTCAGAATTATGGAATCGAAAACCACCAGGAACGGGGATGAGGTGGTGCCCAGAAACTGTATTCTAACTGGTTCTTGGAATTCTGGGCTTCAGCCACATCTGGGAATGACTGGCAAGGTCGAATGTGTTTGTTTTATAAATGACTGCACAGAGACCCCCACGAGGGTGAATGAGCGAGTGACCAGGGGCCACGCAGCTCGCTGGACTGTCAGGTGAGACGTGGTGACTTCCTACTGGGGAGCTGTTCTCCGTATCCGGTGAACGTTGTTTCTGAATAATTCCATCTTTCCTCATTGGAAACCTTCTTGAATTGTAAAACATTACAGGTAACCAAAAACAAAAAAAGGTGTGAAGCTCGTTATGAATATTTTTCTGTAATTTGTGCATTTTTTTTCCTTTTCTTTTCTGAACCCACTGTCTTTTATATTACTGATGTACTCAGCTCCCAAATCTGTTTATTTATCAGGAAAGAAAAAGCGAGTGCTATGGAATTTGCCGTTGTTCTCTATGACTCTATCTTGAGGAGCTGTTGAAAGCTCCTGCTCAGAGGACAACGTGTGGATCCCTGAGAAGGCAGTGGAGGTCTCCCTGACTCCCATGCCAGGTCCTGCCCCAGTTTTCTGCTTCTAAGGAGTTTTGTGCTGCTGGGAAAATTCTTGAACAAATCCATGTGTTCCCTCATCCCCCCTCCCCCCGGCTTTAGCCACAGGGTTAGATGGAATACCCTCCAGGCTCCTCCCGGGTGATAGGGCCATTCAGCCTCTGAGCTGTTCATACCTGGATGGCATCCCCTTCAGGATGCGGAGCTGGCCTGCACTGACTCCTGCAAACAGTTCCTAGAGCAGGTATCAGGGTCGCTTGCCCTTTAAGAGGGCTCCTAGCTGCCCGAGCGGATGAGAAATGCGCAGAACTATGGGAGGATAGGAGTGTGATGGGCTTTAAGCATGAGCCAAGGAAGGCATGAATGAGCTGTACCTCACCCAAGATCTGACGGCAGAGATCAGTAAACTTCACGATGTGCTTAATCTCAAACCCTAGTCTAACGCCAGTCTTCCTGCAGACAGTTCCGAGAGCAGGTCTTGACGTCGCTTGCCCTTTAAGAGGGCTCTCGGCTGCTCGAGTGGGTGAGGATCAGTGTGTTCAGATTGATATTAGACTAGGAAAACAAACCTTAGTTAACTTTTATTTTCATTTCTGCTGCTGCTTTGCTGCACCTCCTTTCTCTTCCCTTCAGGGTTTGCTGTGGTTCTCACTGGTCTGTTTCTGTAGCCTTCCAGGAGAGAGGAGAGCATTTTGGGGACTGAAAGCTTCAAGTTCCTGCCAAGGAACTGGTTCCTGCCCTCCGTGGTTGGTGAGGAGGGTAGTCTGCATATTTAGCTAGCTAGTTATTTGCATGTGAAGTCCCCGGAGGCTTACAGACTGTTGAGAGGTTCTGCAAGGCATGCAAACAAACAGACCAACAGGCTGCAAAGTTCTTGGAGCTCTGCAGCATTCCGGTGTGTGAAAGGCTCTGAGAAGTCTCATCCCAGCATTTCCAAACTTCTTTGAGCCTAAAACTCTTTTCTCTCATACCTGGTCCCAGACCCCCACAAAACATGTTTTGCAGAACTTCTGCCAACTTTGGGATAGCTTACCCCCTTCCTATTCTGGGAAAGGTTTTATTGCTTGTAGACCCCTCAGAAGCTAGCGTGTGGTGTACGTGGGCTGTTTTCCTCAGCTCAGCCTGGGTCATGAACAAATGGGCAGTTTGGCCTGAATCTTGGGGCAGGTTGGGGAGAGCACATAGACTCTGTGATTTGGGGAGTGGGAGAGCTTTGACCTTGGGGAGAGGAGAGCCATTGGTTTTTAGCCTAAGCCAGCTCTTTTACGTTTTGCTTCTGGGACTTGTCCCTGGAAATGTGTGAGCTACTGGCCTCTATTCTGATTTTCTTGTGCCTCGTGAGTTACATACGACATCCTGCGCCTAATATTTTGTGATGTCTCTCCCGATACTATTAAGGTGGTTTTGTAATTTACATGGCTTAAAATCTAATGTTACTAAGGTTGGGAGCACTCCTTTGAAGGGAAGATAAACAAGTTTCATCTTGTGAGCCAATTTCTAATATTTGATGGTGGCTACACTGTGACAAGAAAGGTTTTTGAGCTTGTTTGGGGTCAATGGATGGGCACAAGAGTGCCCAGTGGCGGTACCTGGGACAGGTTTTTGTTACTTGTCTTTTTAAGTTGAAAATTCACCCTTCTGTGCAGTCTAACTGAAAATGAAAGAGACCGCGCCTGGGCAACATGGCAAAAACCCATCTCTACAAAAAAAACTACAAAAGATTAGCCAGGGATGGTGGGGCATGCAGTAGTCCCAGCTACTTGGGAGGCTGAGGTGGGAGAATCACCTGAGCCTGGCAGGTTGAGGCTGCAGTGAGCTATGATCACACCACTGCACTCTAACCTGGGTAACAGAGTGAGACCCTGTCTCAAAAGAAAAAAAATGGTTTTTAACTCAAATGGGCAGAGTTTGGGCTGTACCTATGCAGTGGCCATTTGAACCTCACAACAGTGGGGTTTTAAACTAGTGACAAAGGCACAGGTGCTTGCAGGCTGCCATGTTGAGATGGAAACGGCCATATGTGTCATCATGTTAAACTGTCAAGTGTTTCAAGCTGTTCTGCTTGAATTTTGAAGACACCTGGATCTTTTTTTTTTTTTCAATATTTCAAAATAAGCATGGCAGGCTTCTATTGAGGTTTGAACTTTTCTCATTTCTAAAGAATTAGAGTTGTAACTTCGTGTTAGTTGTAAGTTTGGAGTTTGGTCGTCACCCAATTTGGAAAGCTGTTTGCTTAAGACATAACCGTATTATAATAATAGAAGGGAGGGAGTAGAAAGCTGATGAACCCTTGTTGCTTATAGCAAACTTCCTGCTGTTTAAAATGCACAGAGACTATTTTATCAACTGACTGTACTTAGCACGCAATTGGTATTTTCATTGTTTTACCATTTTATTGAGGCTATCAAGTGGGACTTCAGACCTTGCTCTGAGCAGAACCACGTGTGTATTTATACCTACGGGATATTCAGCTTTGAGATGGGCACCCAAATGCTGAGGGGAAGTGGGGTCCATCCTCTGAGGTCCAGGGTCCTACTTCGTGAGCTCAGGTGTGTTCACCTGTGGTTCAGTGTACCTCGACCCCTAAGCCAAGTGATCGTTTAGTGACTTGCAGCAATGTGGGAAGTGAGGGGACCCCTGCCATACCCCCCAACATCCGCTGTAGAGCACCGACCTTCATCCCGCACCCTGGTCCTCCATGGTGCAGCAGCATCTCATGGGCCTTGCGGCTCTCAGAGCTCGTGGTTGGAACCCTGTCCACTTGTCCCAAACCTGGCGGGGCAGCTGCAGATAAGGTTTGGACCCCCTGGTGTCTCTATGGATTCTGAGTGCCCGGGAGGGGAGGGGAGTGGGAAGGGTGGCATCCTGGCCTCCAGGATAAATGCCTGGAATATAGGGCAGCGCCACGGGCACTTGGAGACCCTGTCCTGCGCATCTGCCAAGCCTGGCAATTTTTAGAGTTTTTTGAAATGTTTTGATACTTTTTGATACAATTTGCTAATAACTATTTTATAGAATGCCTGACGGGGGGTTTTCCACCTCATCCCCTTCCTCCGGCCCCTTGATTTGTGCTGGACAACAGATGGCCAGTGGTCAGCACCAGGACCTCGCCTCGTGTGGCTTTGTCTTGGATCTTGCCCTTCTCCGTCGCTGATGCGATGCAGCTCTAGAATTTCGTGAAGCTGCATGCAAAGTTGCACGCAGCCCATGGGTATGACTGTCTCAGGCCCCCAGCTGATTTGCCAAGAGGAAACCTTAACTCCCTTGAGAGGGTCTGCATTTCTTCCAGAGCTCCTACCTCAGTGGTGTGCACAGAGTTGGAGAGACACCTGAGGGCCGGTCCACGTCTCACCTTTGCCATACGGGTCATTTCTTGATCAAATATATGACTGGGGTCCTGGTTTACTCCCGTCCACCCTTTCTTTTAAAGTATTCTTAACATGAAATCCACAAAAGCAGAAACAATGAACCATTCTTGCACTTTACAGAATCATTGTCCTTAGCTTTAGAGGTTGTTAATTTCTTGTTGTTTTTAACATGAATAGAATGTGTGGTTCTGAAGGTGTGTGGGGGTCTCAAGAAATTGTCCTTTGGGGCTGGGCGCGGTGGCTCACACCTGTAATCCCAGCACTTTGGGAGGCCAAGGGGGGCGGATCACCTGAGGCCAAGAGTTCGAGACCATCCTGACCAACATGGTGAAACCCCGTCTCTCCTAAAATACAAAAATTAGACAGTCGTGGTCACCTGTAATCTCAGCTCTTCGGGAGGCTGAGGCAGGAGAATCATTTGAACCCAGGAGGCAGAGGTTACAGTGAGCCGAGACTGCACCACTGCACTCCAGCCTGGGTGACAGAGTAAGACTCTGTCTCAAAAAAAGAAAAGAAAAGAAATTGTCCTTTGGTTGCCTAAGTTACCAGAGTTGAATGAATGTACACATTTCGGTAGTTGGGGGGAGGGCAGAGCGGATAACGCCTTCCTTGTCTATTTCCTTTGAGAAAAGACGCTCCACCTTTTCTCAGTTACTTAAAGCCATCTTTACAGATTGCTTGTAATGTAAGGAAAGAGTCCTGTCCTTTGGATTGATTGAGGTTAAGTCATCAACCACTAGCCCCCTTTCAAAATCAGCGAGATATTTGATGATTAAGTGATTCATTGGGTATGTTCTGGCTACTGATGTTACTGAAATCTGCAATTGTGTATGTTTTTTCATTTGTTGCTTTTGTTTTTGTAATTTTATGACATTCGAAGTTTCTGTGTCTTAACTCTTTTTAATTAATTTTCTGCACGTTGCTTTTTTCTCTGTTTTTAATTCCATACAGAGTATTCAATTCTTGAAACACATTAAAATAATTTGCTTGCTAGGGTATGGTTTACTTTATAATTACATTCCTAGTCTTGTGTGGTTATTGTAATGATCTCTGGTCCTAATTTCTCTGCCCGTATGAAAAAGAACCCCTTGCATGTTGATCCTAAATATAATTTGGAAATTAACCAGACTTCCTTTTAGTGTTGTGGGGAGGCTGGGACATTTCAATTCTGCTTTCATTGTGTGTCTAATTACTGTATTTTGCCAGGAATTTCATTCAGATCCTTGATTGCAGCGCTAAGTCCCCGTGACCTGAAATGAAACTATTTGCTTAAATGTGTGTCAACTGGGGTAATTTGATTAGAAAAGAAACACAGAAACCAAGGAAAACAGCTTATGACAAAAGGTGTGCTATCTTTATCAGAAAAAATGCAATCACTATACTATAAGAACCAGCTCTGTTTTCCTTCGGGTGCTTCCCTGTCTTGCTGGGGTTTTGCAAGGCCACCAGCAGACAAGCCAAGGCACGGCTGTGCACCCTTTCCTTATCCCTTCAGCAGGTCAGCATCGGGAGGGTGTAGGAGGGGTACCTACGCAGCCATAACACCTGGTAAGGTAACGGTTAGAATTTGCCTCTGAGCCAGTGAGCCCCAAACAGGACCCACTGCCAGGTGCTGACTTCCTCACCTGGATTCTTTCGCATCCGCTTCAGAAGCATCTCAGGTTAGGTTGATAGTCTCCCGATTTTCCAGGTGAAGAATCCTAAGCTCAGGTTAATTACCTTACCCCAACTGAATTGTCTTCCCCAACACCCGCCAGCCAGTCAGTCGTTGCCTTGGTTTGGGTTCTCTTCAATGCAGAACCTTAGACAAGGACTTGGACACAGGTAGGGTGGAGAGGTGGTCCCCTGGAAGCCAGAATGTCACGAGGAAGGGAAGAAGGCCCACGAGAAGGTGATTTATTGTGAAGTAACAAACCCCAAGCCACAGCTCCCAACAATATTTATCATTGCGGATGACTCTGTGGGTTGACTGGGCTTGGCTCAGAGGCTCTCCACTGAGGCTCCTGCACGGTCACATGGTCATGGACGGGTAGTGGCTCTTGAAGGCGTGAATGAGAACACACAGCTCCTCCAGCATCTCCCTCTCCCTTTCTTCTCTCTCCCTCTCTCCCTGCCTTCTCACTTCCCCTTCTCTTCCCCGCCCCCCAATCTCTTTCTCTCTCTTTTTCTCCTTGTTCACTTTGGTCTTGCTCTCTCTGGTCTCTTCACTTGACCTCACCTAGATTTCTTACATGGCAGCCAAAGGCTCCCAGAGCAAACGTGACAGGTGTAATGAGCAGAGGCCACGTGGCTTCTTCCAGCACCTCCTGGGAAGTCAGGGACTCAGGTTTGCTGCATTTCACCCCTTGAGGCCATCAGAAAGAGTCCCCCAGGTTCAGGTTGCTGGCCCTGCGAGAGGTGTCAGCTGTGTCTCCTCCCTGACCCTGGAACCCTGTCTGCAAACCACGGGAGGAGCTGGGTGCAATGGCTCGCGCCTGTAATTCCAGCACTTGTGGAGATCTAGGTAGGTGGATCACTTGGGCCCAGGAGTTTGAGACCAGCCTGGGCAACACAGGGAGACCTCTGACTCTATTTTAAAAAAAAAAATTATTTTTTTGAGACAGTCTTGCTGTGTCACCCAGGCTGGAATACAGTGGCAGGATCTCAGCTCGCTACAACCTCCACCTCCTGGATTCAAGCGATTCTCCTGTCTCAGCCTCCTGAGTAGCTGAGATTACAGGCACGTGCCACCACACCCAGCTAATTTTTGTATTTTCTTAGTAGGGATGGGTTTTCACCATGTTGGCCAGGCTGGTCTTGAACTCCTGACCTCAGGTGATCTGCCCATATCAGCCTCCCAAAGTGTTAAGATTACAGGCATGAGCCACCGCGCCTGGCCCTTTTTTTTTTTTTTTTTTTTGAAACGGAGTCTAGCTCTGTCACCCAGGCTGGAGTGCAGTGGCGCGATCTTGGCTCACTGCAAGCTCCACCTCCCAGGTTCAAGTGATTCTCGTGCCTCAGCCTCCCGAGTTGCTGGGATTACAGGCGCCGACACCACACCTGGCTAATTTTTGTATTTTTAGTAGAAACGGGGTTTCACCATGTTGGCCAGGATGGTGTCAAACTCCTGACCTCAAGTGATCCACCCCCCTCAGCCTCCCAAAGTGCTGGGATTACAGGTGTGAGCCTCAGTGCCCAACCTACGTTGTATACTTTCAGTGTATACAAGTCAGTGGGTTTTAGTACCTTCATTTGTGAAATATCTCAAAATACAACTTTTTTGAAAAAGCTCTGCAGGGGAAGGATGTGCAGCAAGTTAGAGGAGCAAAGTGCTGAGAACGTGGTGAGAAATGGGAGCTGGCATATCACAGAAGTCTGTGAGCTCAGGAAGGAGGTGATCTGATTCGTTTTCAAAGGAGAGCTTTGGCAGCTGCTGGGTGTGTGTGTGTGTGTGTTCACGTCTACGAATTTTAACAAATAACCAATTATTCACAGAAATCAAAGCCCATTAATGGATGCATGGATAAACACAATGTGGTCTGTCCGTGCAACGGACTATTATCCAGTCCATAATACAGAATTAAATTCTGATCCACGCTACAACATAGATGAACCTTGGAAACGTGATGCTGAGTGAAAGAAGCCAGACACAAAAGGTCACATGATGTATGATTCCATTTCTGTGAACTGTCCAGAATTTGTCAGAACAGGCAAATTCAGAGACAAAGTAGATTCGTGGTTGCTTAGGGCTGGCGTGGGGACGAGGATGGATGGGGAGCAACAGCTCAAGGGCACGGTATTTATCTCTGTGATGATGAAAATGTTCTAAAACTAGGTGATGGTTGCACACATCTGTGACTGTACAAAAAATTGAATCGTACACTTTGGGTGAAATGTATAGTATGCGAATGATATCTCAATAAAGTTGTTTAAAAAGCAATATTTCCCTCCATTCTCGGAATTCTGTGTCTTGGTCTCCTAGATAGCTACAGGGTGAGAGGCAGAATTCAACTTCCCTGCTTAGATTCTAAAACTGGGATTAAAACGGTGAGATGAGACTAGAAGGCAACTTTCATCTCAGGTCTGCGTGAGAGCAGAGCTCAGGGCATCCTCTAGGGGGCGCCCTAGAGCAGCAGTCCTGAAAATGTGGTCCCTAGAACAGTAGCTAAGTACCGGTGGGAACTTAGCAATGCAAACTGTCAGGTCCACCCCACACCAGCCGAATCAGCCGCTCCTGGGGTGGGGGCCTGGCAATGTGTGTGTTTAGAAGCCCTCCTGGTGATTCTTGTTTTTTTTTTTCTTTTTCTTTTTGAGATGGAGTCTTGCCCTGTTGCCCAGGCTGGAGTGCAGTGGCGTGACTTCTGCTCCCTGCAACCTCCACCTCCCAGGTTCAAGTGATTCTCCTGCTTCAGCCTTCCAAATAGCTAGGATTACAGGCGTGTGCCACCGCGCCCAGCCAATTTTCATATTTTTAGTAGAGACAGGGGATTTCACCAAGTTGGACAGGCTGGTCTTGAACTCCTGACCTCAAGTGATCCACCCACCTTTGCCTCCCAACGTGCTGGGATTACAGGTGTGAACCACCTTGCTTGGTCGTCTCCTGGTGATTCTAATGGCTGCTCAAGTCTGAGAACCACTGTTCTCCAAAGGTATCTGTCTCCATTCTCTACCCACAGACCTTCCTAAGCTAGGAGTCCCTGCCCATAGCCAACAGCTGTGCCTGGCTTGCTCTGGCCGAAACCTGAACCATGGGGCTGCTTTCAGATTAAGCACAGCCTGGTCTGAATCTTCTGCCTTGGGAAGCCTGGGAAAGGCCTTGGAGTCAGCCTCTGCAGGGGCACGCACCTGTTGCCTCCCTGAGAAAGTCACCTCCTCTATGCCCTTCCTGTTGATGGCAGAAGGAAGCCTGGGGTGTGGCCCAACTCTTTAACTAGTCTCTAGCATCCGCTGGCTGTGTGCTCAGAGCATGCTCTGAGCATGGCCTCATGCTCTATTCAGATGGGATCCTTTTACCAGGCATGCTGCAATAGTGTGATTCATGCCCCAGGGGCCCCGGCCCCACTCTTGCAGGCATCCAAAGGTGCTAAAAATATGTAACTCCTAAATGTGGTTCTGTATTTCTGACTGTACCAGTGTTGTGGGCCTTTTTATGCTCCAAGCTGAAATTCAAGAGGCCTGGATTCCAATATAAGGCCCATGATTAATGGGCCTCCAGCAAGGCCTCACTCAGCATCTCCTGTATTTAGATGAGGCCTAAATCAAGTCTCTGTGATGTGGACCGAGCACGGGGCTGTGAGTCAGGGAGTGTGAGTTGTAGCCTTGGCTCTGTCACATGCACCTGGGCCAGGGCTTCATCTCATTCAATTTCAGTTCCTCACACTACGGGATAAGATGGTTGGAGATTAGTGCTCCTCTGGGTGTGATCTGCAGAGCCCTGGTCCACCAAGCAGCTGCCTAAAGGAGTTTGTGGTAAGGCAACATTTGGGGAGCTCTGGAGATACTTTCCCCCTCTGGGAGACTCACATTAGAGAACACATTCATATTTCTTTTTTGTTTTTTTGTTTTGTTTTGTTTTGTTTTGTTTTGAGATGGAGTCCGGCTCTGTCACTCAGGCTAGAGTGTACTGCAACCTCCGCCTCCTGGGTTCAAGTGATTCTCCTGCCTCAACCTCCCAAATAGCTGGGACTATAGGTGCCTGCCACCATGCCAGGCTTATTTTTGTATTTTTAGCAAAGATGAGATTTCACCATGTTGGCCAGGCTGGTCTCAAATTCCTGACCTCAAGTGATCAGCCCTCCTCGGCCTCCCAAAGTGCTGGGATTACAGGTGTGAGCCATCGTGCCCCGACCAACACATTTGTATTTCACAGCCTCTAAACGTCCCATCAAAGACACCTATTTCACTTTTCTTAAACCAGGATTTCTCAAGCTTGTTTGGCCCTGGCTCCCTGCCCATGTTTTCCTCTGTCAATGAATACAGAGATTGTGTATCTATGTACATAAAACTCTAGGAAATCAGCCAGGCGCGGTGGCTCACGCCTGTAATCCCAGCACTTTGGGAGGCCAAGGTGGGCAGATTACCTGAGGTTAGGAGTTTGAGAATAGCCTGGCCAACGTGGCGAAACCCCGTCTCTACTAAAGGTACAAAAAAATTAGCCAGGCATGGTGGTGCGCACCTATAGTCCCAGCTACTCGGGAGGCTGGGGCAGGACAGTCACTTGAACCGGAGGCAGAGGTTGCAGTGAGCCAAGATCGTGCCACTGCACTCCAGCCTGGGCGACAGAGCAAGACTCTGTCTCAAGAAAAAAGAAAGAAAAAAAAACCTCTGGGAAATCAGAAGCTAAAAGGTTTCTGTGTCCCACCAACACTGACCACCAAAGATTCAGTGATTGTCCTGCCACTGAAAGATGCCATGAACGTATCAAAGAGCATGGCCAGCTGACTTTTCGGTGTCCATTCCCCCTGGAGGACAGTGGCATGATATGCTTGCTATGTTTCAAGGCCTGACTTTTTTTTTTTTCTTTTGAGACAGAGTCTTGCTTTGCTGCCCAGGCTGGAGTTCAGTGGCGTGATCTCTGCTCACTGCAACCTACACCTCCCGGGTTCAAGCGATTCTCCTGCCTCAGTCTCCCGAGTGGCTGGGATTCCAGGCACGTGCCACCACACCCAGCTAAATTTTGTATTTTTAGTGGAGACAGCCAACACTATGTTGGCCAGGCTGGTCTCGAACTTCTGACCTCAGGTGATCTTCCCACCTCAGCTCCCAAAGTGCTGAGATTACAGGCATGAACCACAGCGCCTAGCCCAAGGCCTGGCTTTTGATTTTGCAGATCTAAAATCTCGATTTGGTTCGTGCATCTGTAGTGATTAAGTTGCGTGTAACTTGGCTGGGCCATGGCACACAGCTCTGTGTTTGGACATTATTGTAGATGTTTCTGTGAAAGCGTTTTTGGATGTGATTAACATTTAAATAGATGGATTTTGAGATTGCCCTCCAGTATGTGGGTGGGCCTTTTCCAATCGGTTGTAGGCAGTAAGAGAAAAAAGTCTGAGCTTCCTGAGCAAGAGGGAGCAGCAGACAGCCTTCAGACATCAACTGCAGCATCAGCTCTTCCCTGGGTCTCTAGCCTGCCAGCTGACTTAAAGTCAGTCTCTCTATCTCTCCCTCTCACTGTGTGTGTGTGCGCATACGTGTGAGTGTGTGCATCTGGCCATGATGGTCAATGCCTATAATCCTAGCTACTCCAGAGGCTGAGGTGGAAGGTTCGCTTGAGTCCAGGAGTTAAAGTCTATAGTGAGCTTTGATTGAGTCACTGCACTCCAGCTTGTACAACAGAGCAAGTTTCCATCTCTCAACTATCTATCTGTATATAAACACACACACAATTGATCCTTGAACAATATGGGTATGAACTGCGTGGTCCACTTTTACATGAATTTTCTTTTGTTTCTGTCGCCCCCGAGACAGCAAAACCAACCTCTCCTCTTCATTCTTCTCCTCAGTCTATGCAACATGAAGGCAACCAAGACGAAGACCTTTATGATGATCCATTTCTACTTAATGAATAATAAATATATTTTCTCTTTCTTTTTTTTAAGAGATAGAGTCAGGCTGCAGTGCAGTGGTGTAATCATAGCTCACTGTAGCTGCAAACTCCTAGGCTTAAGTGATCCTCCTACCTCAGCCTCCCAAGTACCTGGGACTACAGGCACAGAACATCACACCTGGCTAATTTAAAAAAAAATTTTGTAGAGATGGGGTCTCACTATGTTGCCCAGACTGGTCTCAGACTCCTGGACTCAAGCAATCCTCCCACCCTGGCCTTCCAAAGCATTGGGATGACAGGCATGAGCCACCATCATGCATTATGATTTTCTTAATAACATTTCTTTTCTTTGGGTCACATTATTGTAAGAATACAGTATATAATACATGTTACATACAAAACATGTGTTAATCGACTGTTGATGTTATTGGTAAGACTTCCGGTCAACAGTAGGTTATCAGTAGTTAAGTTTTGGGGGAGCCAAAAGTTATACTAAAATTTTTTACGGTGTGGGGGGTCAACGCCCAACCCCTGCATCGTTTAAGAGTTAACTGTCCACATGCACACTCATGCACACACAAACACGCATGCACACACACATGCACACATACACACATGCACACACACGCACACATACCCACACATGCACGCACATGCACACATGCACACATACATGCACACACATTCTACTGGTCTGTTTCTCTGGAGAAATCTGACTAGTACAAACTTCCACAGAACAGACTCACGGAATGCACCCCCGGAACTGGACCAAACCCTAGAAGACAGCAGTAAGGGCAGCTCCTCCCAAGAGGCAGGGCTTTGCCTCATGCACCTGCTCACCCACTTTACATGGAGAGACAAGTGGGTTGAGATTAGAACATACATTTACATGTACATATACGTATGCACATGCATATGCATACACACATACATACACACATATACATATACATATATACATATGCATACAGATGTACATATACATGCACATATGCATATACATACACATATGCATGCACATATATAAATACATGCACACATACACATATCCATATCTACACACATATCCATACACATACACATATGCATGCACATATACATAAATCCATGCACACATACACATATGCATAGAGATACACATATATATGTACATAGATCCTTGGGCAGGGCCAGTGGCTTGTCTGCTTGGTAAGAAACTGGAAGACTGTGTCCAGGACAGGGAGGACTGGGGAAGAGACACGTGGATGGGCTCACTCACACGGCCTGGAGTGTGAAGGTCTTTCAATCCATGTTAATGTTCGCTAGAGAGCAGTCACCACGCAGGAGGCACTCAGCGGCTAAGCAAGCAGAATGACTGCCCGCAGATGTCAGCCAGCCTCTGAAATTACCACCCTGCCGCTGGTACAGTGGGCACATGAACAGAATAGCCGAGGTGGCAGGGATGGAGGCTGTGCCCGGGCTCAGCAGCACACACACCACAGCTCACCTAACTGCTCCCACCCACAACACAGCAATGCTGAGCTGCCCATACGGCACCGTTCCTCGAGACCCACCTACCACTCAGTGGCCAATTGGTTCCACTGGGCCCCTTCTACCCTGCAAGGCTCAGCAGATCCTGTTGCCCCGAACCGACGCTGTTCCAGATCATGTTGCCCCGAACCGACGCTGTTCCAGAACCGACGCTGTTCCAGAACCGAGGCTGTTCCAGATCATGTTGTCCCGAACCGACGCTGTTCCAGAACCGATGCTGTTCCAGCACCGACGCTGTTTCAGATCGTGTTGCCCCAAACCGACGCTGTTCCGGATCGTGTTGCCCCGAACCCGTGCTGTTCCGGATCGTGTTGCCCGGAACCCACGCTGCTCCATACCCACAGGCTCTCTGCGGAACTTCTAGCCCATGACTTTCACAGCGTTTAATTCACTGAGGTGGGATCCTGCATAGCAACACCTTGGACCAAGAGACCCACTTTACAGAAGAGCAGGTATGGCCGGGTGCTCCTGGCTCACGTCTATGATCCCAGCACTTCGGGAGGCTGAGGCAGGAGGATCCCTTGAGCCCAGTCTGGGCTGAGTTCAAGCCCAGCCTGGACAACATGGTGAAACCCCGTCTATACAGAAAAAAAAAAAAAAAAAAAAACAGCAGCAGAAGAGAAGGAGATAAGGAGGTAATCATATAACCCTGGGATTCCCAGTCCCATCACCTTTACCGCCTGGAAGCTGCCAGTGTGATAAGGCGATAGAAAGATCTTTTGAAAGCACGGTAAAGGTGGCAGCCTAGAGACATTCCAGCTTGTACAACAGATCAAAGCCCCATCTCTAAACTGTCTATCTATATATAAACACACACACAACTGAACCTTAAACAATGTGGGTGTGAACTGCGTGGTCTACTTTTACACGAGTTTTCTTTTGTTTCTGAGACTTTGGGGCACCACCTCCTGGAATGTAACATACCCCCTAAATCAACAACCAAGGTAGCATGCAGTGTTCCTAAAATGGAGAACGCATTAGTCCAGGAACGAAGGGATGGCCGGAGGTACGGCCCTGCTGAGCGTGTTCTCGGTGACCATCTAAGGGGTGTGCCTCCCACTCCTGCCACCTTCACTCTGGAGGTCTAAAGATGCAGTTTCTCTGAAGAGTTCATGTTTCCACCAGGGGATATAGAGAGGTCCCATTCAACTTGAAGCTCTGCTTCCTCCTGGTCACTTCGGGCTCCTCATGAAGCAGTCTGCAGGCTGGGACGGAGTGGCAGGAGGCAGCAGGGCTGCTATTACACACAGAGCGGGTGAGGCTCTCTCAGACCTCCTCTGCTTAGCTTCCATAGAGATTGCAACAGCAGCAGCCACAGCCTGCAAAAGGCATGACGGCCAGGAGCTCAGACCCTCCAAGGATGAGAATCTGAGTCACCTCCTGGTTCCAGGTTACCCTAGGAACCAGGTTACGCTAGGACCAACACAGGGCCTGGGGCAGGGTGAGGGGTCCCTAGCAGAGGATGGAGAAGAACATCAGCTGTGGCCCCCAGACAGCTGGGTTGGTTCTATGAACTTTCTTTCCTCTAGTAAATTTCCCAGCCAGAATCCTGGAGGGACTCTGTATTCGTTTCCCGGGGCTGCCATAACAAAGCACGACAGACTGCAAGGCTTAAACAACGGAAACCTGTTTTCTCACATTTCTGGAGGCTGGGCGTGTGAGATCAAGGTCGGCGTGGTTGGTTTCTCTCCTTGGCTTGCAGATGGCCGTCTTCTCCCTGTGTCCTCACGTGGTCTTCCCTCTGTGTGTGTCTGTGTCCTAATCGCCTCTTCTTGTAAGGACACCAGTTGTATTGGATTAGGGCTCATGTGACCTCATTCGCATTTAATCACCTCCTTAAAGACCCTATGTTCAAATGCAGGCTCATTTCTGAGGTCCTGGGAGTTAGAACTTCATTTGAAATGTGCAGGGAACAAAAAATTCAGCTCATAACAAGCTGTTTCCATGCAGGGTGAACTTAGTACATTAAACAAGCGATCTCACAGTGCAAGGGGTGGACAGTACAGAACAGAAGCCAGAGGCATCGTCCCTGCCCCCACCCTTCAAGACTGCAGTGCACGGCCAGGCACGGTGGCTTATGCCTGTAATCCTGGCACTTCAGGAAGCTGAAGTTGGCGGATCATTTGAGGTCAGGAGTTCGAGACCAGCCTGGCCAACATGGTGAAACCCCGTCTCTACTAAAAATACAAAAATTAGCCAGGCCTGGCAGCTCATGACTGTAGTCCCAGCAACTCAGGAGGCTGAGGCACAAGAATCACTTGAACCCAGGAGGCAGAGGTTGCAGTGAGCCGAGATTGCACCACTGCACTCCAGCCTAGGCAACAGAGGGAGACTCTGGCTCCAAGAAAAAAAAAAAAAAGACTACAGTGCTCATTCTCTCAGCTGCTGGGAACATTGCCCCTGACAGTTTGTGGCTGAGTCCCTCACTGGGCATTTTCCTTGGTCAAAGAAACTGCCTTACCCACGGATGCCCTCCTCCCAGGGAGAGCTCCCATGCCATCTCTGGCCAACACAGGAGTTCAGAGCCCAGCCTCCTTCCTCCAATGTGTGACACCTCTGAGGGCCATCCCAGGTTCAGGGCTGTCCACAAAACCTCAGTTCACCTTCTCCCTCTGCTCAAACCTATTCCCTGCAGCCCTGTCAGGTGTTGATTCTCAGAGCACATTCCCCAACAAATTCCGTGCATGCAATCTCATAGTCTGTTTTTGGGAGACCCAATTCTATGGTCTAAAAGTTTGTGTCCTCCCCCAAATTCCTAGGTTGAAATCCTAATCCCCAAGGTGATGGTGTAAAGAGGTGGAGCCTTGGCCAGGTGATTAGGGCATGCGATTGGAGCCCTCATCATGGGATTAGTGCCCTTACAAGAAAGGCCTAATGGCCGGGCGCAGTGGTTCAGGCCTGTAATCCCAGCATTTTGGGAGGCTGAGGTGGGAGGATGGCTTGAGCCCAGGAGTTTGAGACCAACTTGGGCAATACAGCAAGACCCCAATTCTAATATATATATATACACACACACACACATATACACACACACACACACACACACACATATATATATTTCAATTGGTTGGGTGTGGCTGGGTGCAGCAGCTCACGCCTGTAATCCCAGCACTTTGGGAAGCCGAGGCAGTTAGATCACCTGAGGTCAGGAGTTTGAGACCAGCCTCGCCAACATGGTAAAACCCCATCTGTACTAAAAATACAAAAATTAGCCAGGTATTGTGGCAGGCACCTATAACCCCAGCTACTCAGGAGCCTGAGGCAGAAGGATCGCTTGAACCCAGGAGGCAGAGGTTGTAGTGAGCTGAGATTTCGCCACTGTACCACAGCCTGGGCAACAAAAGGGAAACTCTGACTCAAAAAATAAAAAATAAATAAATAAGAAAGAAAATTAGTTGGGTGTGGTGGCACATGCCTGCAGTCCCAGTAGTCCCAGCTACTCGGAAGCCAGAGACTGGAGGATTGCTTGAGCCTGGGAGGCCAGGGCTGCAGTGAGCCGTGTTTGTGCCCGCCTGGGCTGCAGAGCAAGACTTTCTCTCTCTCTCTCTCTCTCTCTCTCTCTCTGTATATATATGCCTGAGAGAGACCCCTTAACCTCCTACCATGTGAGGACATAGAAAGAAGGAGCCATCTATGAACCAGAAAGCCCTCACCTGAATTTCCTGGAGCCTTGATCTTGGACTTCCAGCCTGCAGAGCTGTGAGTAATGAATTTCTGTTGTTTATAAGCTACTCAGCTTACGCTGTTTTGTTGCAGACACCAGTCTAGGGTAAATCCTTGTGCACTGAAGTCACTAGGGCCAGATTCTCAATATTGGCTATGCACAAAAGCCAGCACATACACATAAACCGAGACTCACATGCAGAGTTTTATCCCAACTTTAGCCACCACCAGCCGGGAAAAGGAAAAATCCCAGGCTGTTATTAGAGAAAGGCAAATAAAACCACAGTGAGAGACCACATCAGAGGGACTAGGAGGGCTAAAACCAAAGATAGATAACAGCAAGTGTTGGTGAGGATGTGGAGAAATTGGAACCCTTCTTCTCTGTTTATCGGAGTGTAATGGGAACAGTGGTGCGGCCGCTGGGGAAGACAGTCTGGCAGCTCCTCAAGAAGGCCAAAAATGAGTTACCCTACCACCCAGTTATTCCACTGCTAGGGATATGCTCAAGGGAAATGAAAACGCACGTCCACAAAGAAAAAAAAAAAAGTACACAAATGTTCATAACAGCATTATTCATAATAGACAAAAGTGGAAAAAACCAAAATGTCCATCAATTGATGAATAAACAACAAAAATGTGTCTCTCCATACAATAAAATGTTATTGCATCATGAGAAGGAATGAAGTTCTGATACATGCTACAAACCAGGAACCTTGAAAATATCACATTAAGCGAAAGAAGCTGGACACAAAAGAACACATATTGTATGATTCCAGTTGTATGAAATGTCCAGAACAGGTAAATCCGTATAGACAGAAAGTAGATTTGTGGCTGCCGGGGACTGGGAAATGGAAGAATGGGGAGTGACTGCTATTGGTTGCAGAGTTTTTTGGGGGGATGATGAAAATGTTTTGGAATTGGATAGTACTGATGGTTGAACAACTCCATGAATATACTAAAAGCTACTGAATGTATAATGGAAAACGCTAAGCATGCAGTCTTTATGGTATGTGAATTATAGCTCAATAAAGTTGGAAGCTCAGAGACTGTGCAGGACATTGTTTTGCTGACAGAGCATCCTTGTCTCCAACATCTAGAGGCAGGATTCACACTTTTACTGGTGGAATTTCATTTACTCTATGGACCCAAGCCCAGGCATCAAAGCGTTAAATCCTTCTAGCAGAAAGAATGGTCTAGACCTGGACATAACTCAGATCAGTCTACGTGAGCCTTTGTTTTGGGTCATCTATTTGTATAATTGGTGAAAGAAATGCTGTTTCCACTGGGGATGCCACGAAAAGAATGCAGTTAGACTGCTTCTAACACTGTCTTATCACCGTGCAAGAAGAGCTGGCGTACGAATGGAGCCAACCCAAAAGAAAGCAAGGATGTGAGAAGGAGAAAGTACCATGGAGTCCCATTGACATCAGTTGAACCCTGGATCCCGCCATGCCTGAAACCCTAGACTTCTAGGTCCAACAGACAATAACATTTATTTTTCCTTACACTAGAGATGCATTTCTGTCAATTGCAACCAAACAGTCCAATCTAGACTATTTCATTTAAATATTTTTGAAGCATACTGTCAGACTCCCAGAAGAGTTAAACCAACTCATGCTTCCACCAGAGTATGCGTGTCCCCACAGTTGAAGTAGACATTGAGTCCTGCAGCTCTATTATAGGTTCCAACCAGACTTCCAGAAAGGGTCCTCCATCTCAGAATCCTCAATTTGCTTTGTTTTGTTTTGAGATAGGGTCACCTCTGTCACCCAGGCTGGAGTGCAGTGGCACGATCATAGCTCACTACAGCCTCAAGCTCCTAAGTTCAAGTGATCCTCCTACCTCAGGTTCCTGAGTAGCTGAGCCCACAGGCATGAATTGCCACACCTGGCTTTTTTCGTACTTTTTGTAAAGATGGAGTCTCACCATGTTGCCCATGGCTGGTCTCAATCCTCAATTTCAGAACTGGACAAGAGTGCAAGGAATCATGTGTACAATGGTTAATTTCACTTGTCAACTTGACTGAATCAAGATGCCGAAATGTCTGGACGCAGCTTACTCTGGGTGTGTCTGCGAGGGCATTTCTGGACGAGAGGAACACCTGAGTCAGTGGACTCTGGAAAGCAGACTATCCTCCTAATGTGGGTGGGCCTCATCCAATCAGTGGGAGGCCTAAATACAACAAAAGGGAGAATTTTCTCTCCCCACCTGTCTTTGAGGTGGGACATTGGTCTTCTCTTGCACTTGGACTGTAACTTACATCATTGGCTCTCCTGACATCATCGGCTCTCCTGACATCATCGGCTCTCCTAACATCATTTGCTGTCCTGATTTTTGGGCCTTTAGACTGGAATAGGAACTACACCACATGCTTTTCTGGCTCTCCAGCTTGCAGATGGCAGATCCTGGAACTTCTCAGCCTCTGTAATCATGTGAGCCAATTCCTTATGGTCAATCTCTCTCTTTCTCTCTTTTTTTTTTTTTTTTTTTTTTGAGACAGAGTCTCACTCTGTCACCCAGGCTGGAGTACAGTGGTACTGTCACCTCGGCTCACTACAGCCTCATCCTAGCGAGCTCAAGTGATCCTCCCACCTCAGCCTCCCAACTAGCTGGGACTACAGGCGTGCACCACCACGCCTGGCTAATTTTTAAACATTTTTTTTTGTAAAGATGGGGGTCCCCCTATGTTGCCTAGGCTGGTCTCAAAATCCTGGGCTCAAGCAATCCTCCTTTCCTTGGTCTCCCAATGTGCTGGGATTACAGGCATGAGTCCCCACCTTTCTATACCCATGTCTCCTAATGGTTCTGTTTCTCTGGAGAACCCTGACTAATATAATGTGATAACTTGAACATAGAAAAGACCTTGTGCATAAAGATGTTCATTAATATTCATAAGAGCAAACAATTTGAAATAATTTATATGCATGAAACTTGTATGGAACAGAATATGGTACAACCACTTAAAATAATGCTTATGAGGGCTTTTTCACTTTAATCAAACGGAAAAATTATTGCAGTTGTGCCATACAAAGGCCAGAATACAAAAATCAGATATCCTGTAATAATAATAATAATAATAATAATAACAACAACACTTTCATTTCCTGAGCAGGAACTAAGCGCCAGACACTACCTTGGGTATATCATGTGCATCACTGAACTAAATGACATTCTCACCATTACATTCCAAATATCAAGAAAAAAGATTTGGAGCTTATATGTTATACCAAAAAGCCAACAGTGTTTGTCTTTTTAAAAAATCTTTTTTTTCCTTCTTTCCACCTTGTTTTACCCTCTTTACCACACTGAGTGTGTATTGCTTCTATATTTGGACAGAATTAAAACAAACTGAATTTTTTAAAGTCAGATGAAGCCTCAGTCCCATGTCTCAACCTTTCCTCCAATTTGTACAAGATCGTGGTACTCATGGTGGCAGCTGACGACAGGTGGTAGGATGCCCCTCCCCCTCTCCCAGGAGGCTGTCATCCCCAGAATCTTGCCATGAAGTTAAATCTAAAATTACTGTGTAACTAATGTATCAGTAGTGCTACCAGCAGCAACATGATCTTCTATGCAAATCAGTTGTATTGAATTGTAGCACAAGCCCAGCATAGTAATTACCTATCAAGTGGTAATTACGCTTTTATTATTTTTTAAACTTTCATTAAAAGAAAGCATTTTAAATTGGAAGGAAACAATCCATGTCACAAGCCAGTTAGTCCAAAAATGTTTGTCTGTTTGGAGGCCCAAGAATGAGCATCATAGTATCCACCCCTGATTAAACACTTACCATGTAGCAGGCATCTGGAAAAGCACTTTGCATTTGATATCTCAATATGTATTCCTCATGACCGTGCTGGGAGGTGCGGCTTGTTATCACAAAATTACAGATAAAGAAACAGAGACTCAGAGAAATTTCAATAGCTTGTCAAGGGGACAGAGCCAGAATTTAAGGCGAGGAGCATTGAACACAGAAGCCAGGGGAGGTCGGGAGCAGCGGTTTGCACCTGCAATCACAGCACCTTGGGAGGCTGAGGCAGGAGGATCACTTGAGCCCAGGAGTTCAAGACCAGCCTGGGCAACATAATGAGACCTCATCTCCACTAAAATAAATAAATAGAAATTTAAAAAACTAGCTGGGTGTGGTGGCATACGCCTGTAGTCTCAGCTATGGGGAGGAGGCTGAGGTGGGAGGATTGCTTGAGCCCTCAAGGCTGCAGTGAGCTACAATCACACCACTACACTCCAGCCGGGGGGACAAATGAGACCCTGTCTCAAAATTATAGATAGATAGACCGATAGATAGATAGACAGATAGATAGAGTATCGATCTGACTTTGTGATCAAGTGATGCAATGTAGGATGTGTGAAAGGGAAGAAGGATCTGATAGTCATCTGTGGGTGCCTCAGAAGTTCTTTGACTTGCATATTTAAAGTTACTAAAGGAAGCCAGGGGATTTTACCCACTGTGCTGCTTTGCCAGGAGGGGTGTGGACTTCACCTCCCTGCTATACTTTCCACAAAGGCATGCAGATGGAAACGAAGGAGAGGAAAGGCACACCCATGGTGCCCATGGAAGAGCAGTCCTTCCCCTGGCTGGGGGTCATTTGTGTGTCTCTCTGTCTCCTATCAGGCTGAGAGCAGTGAGAGATGAGGTTCTCCGTGGAGTTAGGCGCTCCTCCTAGACTGTCCCTTTCTACCCAATCCAACAAATCAGAGATATACCTTTGGGATAACATTTCCTGTCTCTCACCATTCACATCATTTGGCAGATCCTGTGACCTTAATATCTTTCCATGCCTTCCCCTGTTACTGGTCTCCACTGCCGCATTCTGTTCTGGATGGCTTCATCGGGAAGTCTATGCATTTTCTCTAGCTTAAGGCATAGCTGTATCCAGGAGTTCACAAAGTATGTCCAGCCTGGATTCAGGGTTTCAGGTACAAACTCTTCACTAGATACAAACCTTCCCATCTTTTTGTGCTCCTCTAACCTCACCATCTTCCCACCCTTAGTTCTGACTGGTTTACATCCCAACGGATGTAAACAGAGAGGTCTTTCTAAAATGAAAATCTGATCACCATTCCTGTGCCAAAGCCATCAGTGGAAAGATGACAGCTGAACTTCCTGCCTTGGCATGATCTGCCATCGGCCTAGCTCCTCAATCTCACTACCCGCCATTTCTCCCATGTGCCATATAAAGAAAAACAAATTTTTTTTTTTTGGAACGGAGTCTCACTCTGTCACCCAGGCTGGAGTGCAGTGGCCGGATCTCAGCTCACTGCAAGCTCCGCCTCCTGGGTTTACGCCATTCTCCTGCCCCAGCCTCCTGAAGAGCTGGGACTACAGGCGACCACCACCTCGCCCGGCTAGATTTTTCTATTTGTTAGTAGAGACGGGGTTTCACCGTGTTAGCCAGGATGGTCTCGATCTCCTGACCTCGTGATCCGCCCATCTCAGCCTCCCAAAGTGCTGGGATTACAGGCTTGAGCCACCGCGCCCGGCCATAAAGAAAATTTATACCAAACTTGGGATGCTGAGTGCCCTTTGGATGTCATACAAAATTACTGCATTGTCCTCAAGTCAGCCCAAAGGTCATCTGACTCTCAAAGGCAGAGTTTCTCAAACTTGAGTGCAAATCAAGACCCCAGGAGAATGTGCTAAACCCAGAGTGCTGGTCCGCTCCTGGTGTATCCGATTCAGTGGGTCTGGAGTCAGCCCCAGTATTTACCTTTCTCATAGCTCTTGGGGGCTAATGCTGCTGATCCAGGGACAACACTTTAAGAACCACAGCTCGGAGGTCTTCTGGGGCAAGGGTCAGAAAACTTCCTGAAAAGGGTCAGATGGTTAAGATTTTAGACTTTGTGGGCAAGACTGTTGCAATGACTTGACTCTGCTGTTGTAGTAAAAAGGCAGCTTTGGGCAATATATAAACAAATGGTTATGCCTGTGTTCCCACTTCATTTATAACAACAGGTAGAGGACTAGATTTGGCCCACAGGCCATAGTACTTTGCTGCTCTAGAGAAATGTATTATTATTATTATTATTATTTGAGATGGAGCCTTGCTCTGTTACCTAGACTGGAGTGCAGTGGTGCAATCTCGGCTCACTGCAACCTCTGCCACCTGGGTTCAAACGACTCTCCTGCCTCAGCCTCCCGAGTAGCTGGGATTACAGGCACCCACCACCACGCCCGGCTAATTTTTGTATTTTTAGTAGAGATGGGGTTTCGCCATATTGGCCAGGCTGGTCTCGAACTCCTAACCTCAGGTGATCCGCCCACCTTGGCCTCCCAAAGTGCTGGGATTACAGGCATGAGGCACCACGCCCAGTCAAGAAATGTAATTTTTTAAACTTACTATTTACTGTTAGGGCCTAGACTCTGCAAAGTTAGATGTTAGCTCATAGAATATTTTTTGTTCCATAGAAATGGAAATTATTTCCATCTGGAAGAAAAGATAATTTCCAATGTTGTCATTTTATTGCCTTGTAGGGTGTTAACCTTCTTGTGTTATACTTCACAATTTTATTCCAGCATTCCTTCTTTCATTAACTGTACAGATGACCTCTGACTTACGACAGTTTGACTTAACAAATTTTCGAATTTACGATAGATTTATTGGGGCATTAAATGCATTTTTGACTTAAGATATTTTCAGCTTACCATTGGCTTTTTGGAACATAACCCTATTGTAAGTCAAGGAGCATCTGTGTATATTTCAGTCTCTCGCATCTTCCTTTGGACCAGCTTGACTGCCCTGGTGGGTCCCTCATTAACGAGGTAAGTGAATGTCTGTCATGTGTTCACTATATATTGGCATGAATTTTTTTAATTTTTTTGAGTTGGGGTCTCACTCTGTTGCCCAGGCTGGAGTGAGATGGTGTGATCATGGCTCACTGTAGCCTCAACCTTCCAGGCTCAAGGGATCCTTCTACCTCAGCTGCCCCAGTAGCTGGGAACACAGGTGCATACCATCATACCTGGCTAACTTTTAAATTTTTTGTAGAGACAAGGTTTTGCTATGTTGCTCAGGCTGGTCTTGAACTCCTGGGCTCAAGCAATTCTCCTACCCCGGCTTCTCAAAATGCTGGGATTACAGATGTGAGCCACAGTGACCTGGCTACAACCACCATTTATTATCCGTCACAATATTGTGGGGTGGCTAGGTTCAACTGGGCAGTTCTTTTCTCTGGAGACAGCTGGGGTTGCCATCATCTGCGGTCGTGACCAGGCTGAGCACCTTGGTTCTCCTCTACATGGCCTCTCCATGCAGCTGAGGGCTGGGTTCCACGAGGGAACATCCTGAGCATACAAGACAAAGGCGAGCCCTGGAGTTGACACAGCATCACCTCCACTGCATGCTATTGGCCAAAGCAAGTCACAGGACTGGCTCAACTTCTAGGGGACAGGAAATAGACTCCACCTCTCAATGCCAAGAGTGTCAGAGTACAGGCAGCCACTTCTAATCTCTCAGAGACAGATCGGGGCTGTTAAACTCAGGAAGAAATCTCCAAAGTGACTATGAGTGGGTTGGGATCATAATCCCAAAAGACGCAATCCAGAATGCCATAATCCCAAATGTTGAAATCCCGAAAGATCAAATCCCCAAAGTCTAAAATCCCTAATGTCTAAACAAATTGCCAAACCATGACAGATTGGAATTAGGTGCAATCGAGGCTTCTAGAAGTGAATTTCAAGGTGTTACCAATAAAGTTTATTTTTTTCCATTCAACCTAATGTATTTGGCAGAAAATTCAGATGTATGGATTGGCCACGTGATACAATAACAACAAAAACCTTCATTTAAAAAATGTATCATGTGGTGGCCTGTGCCTGTAATCCCAGTGCTTTAGAAGGCTGAGGCAGCAGGATCGCTTGAGCCTAGGAAGTTGAGGCTGTAGTGAGCCACGATTGTGACATGCACTCCAGCCTGGGTGACAGAGTGAGACCCCAACTCTAATGAAAAAGAAAAAAAAGAAAAGAAATGTGCCTATTTGACTACATTGGCATTCCTTCCGGCTGATGACACTCTGGGAACTTTTTTTTTTTTTTTTTTTTTTTGAGATGGAGTTTAATTCTTGTTGCCCAAGCTGGAGTGCAATGGTGTGATCTCAGCTCATTACAGCCTCCATCTCCTCGATTCAAGTGATTCTCCTGCCTCAGCCACCCAAGTAGCTGGGGTTACATGCCTATGCCACCATGCCCAGCTAATTTTTTTTTTTTTTTTTGAGACAGAGTCTTGCTCTTGTTGCCCAGGCTGGGCAACCTCCATCTCCTAGGTTCAAGCAATTCTCCTGCCTCAGCCTCCCGAGTACCTGGGATTACAGGCATGCGCCACCATGCCCGGCTAATTTTGTATTTTTAGTAGAGACAAGGTTTCACCACATTGGTCAGGCTGGTCTTGAACTCCTGACCTCAGGTGATCCACCTGCCTCGGCCACCCAAAGTGCTGGGATTACAGGTGTAAGCCACCACACCCAGCCCTAGGGAGTTCTTAATGAATTAAAGCCACATTTGCCTGAAGAAGCCAACAAAGTTGCTGACTGGTTCAAAAATATAATGTGCATGGTAGGCTGAGATGCTTGCACAATGGTGTTGCTGTTTAAACCTCAGCATCCACCAGATCTGTGGTGTCTGAGTGCATGAAGAATAGAATTTTGCTACCCCAAACAACACAGAAGCATGGCACAGAAGATGGGAAAATTTAATAGGAAATGCTCATGTTGGTGTACATCAAATGATAGAAAAGTTTCAAAAAGAACAACGCCACATGGAAAACGAATGTGAACATGTTCTCCAAAGAGACTCTTGTCCTAAAAGAAGAAAAGCAGCTGTTCATTGTGATGCGAGACTTCAAAATATAGTTCATGATGGTAAAAGTCAGCCAACTCATATGGACTATCTCCACCCATTTGCCCATAACTATCTTTTTTTTTCTTTTTTTTTATTTTGAGACGGAGTTTCGCTCTTATTGCCCAGGCTGTAGTGCAATGGCACCATCTTGGCTCACTGAAACCTCCACCTCCCGGGTTCAAGTGATTCTCCTGCCTCAGCCTCCGGAGTAGCTGTGATCACAGGCTCCCGCCATCACACCTGGCTAATTTTTGTATTTTTAGTAGAGACGGAGTTTCACCATGTGGGCCAGGCTGATCTTGAACTCCTGACCTCAGGTGATCCACCCGCCTTGGCCTCCCAAAGTGCTGGGATTATAGGTGTGAGCCACCGCGCCCGGCACTTTTTTTTGTTTTGTTTTGAGGTAGGGTCTTACCCTGTCACCCAGGCTGGAGTGCAGTTGTTCGACCATAGCTCACTGGGTTCAACCGATCCTCCTACCTCAGCCTCCCGAGTAGCAGGGACTTCAGGTACACATCACCAGGCCCAGCTGATTTTTAAATTTTTTCAGAAATGGGGTCTCACTGTGTTGCCCAAGCTGGTCTTGAACTCCTGGGCTCAAGCAGTTCTCCCACTTCGGCCTCCAAAAATATTGGAATTACATGCATGAGCCACTGTGCCTGGCCACAAAAACATGTATTTTATAATTGTCTGTTTTATTGTATAAAGTGACATACGAAGTGATGTGCTGTGTTTTCATATGTTTCTCAAATAAATGTGACTAAAGGCCGGGTGTGGTGGCTCACGCCTGTAATCCCAGGATTTTGGGAGGCTGAGGTGGCCAGATCACCTCAGGTCAGAAGTTCAAGACCAGCCTGGCCAACATGGCAAAACCACGTGTCTACTAAGAGTACAAAAATTAGGCCAGCAGCGATGGCTCACGCCTGTAATCCCAGCACTTTGGGAGGCCAAGGCGGGTGGTCATCTGAGCTCAGGAGTTTGAGACCAGCCTGACCAATATGGTGAAATCTCATCTCCACTAAAATTACAAAAATTAGCCGGGTGTGGGGCTGTGTGCCTGTAGTCCCAGCTACTCGGAGGCTGAGGCAGGAGAATTGCTTGAACCCAGGAGGCGGAGGTTGCAATGAGCTGAGATCATGCCACTACACTCTCCAGCCTGGGTGACAGAGCGAGATTTCCTCTCAAAAAAGAAAAAAAAAAAAAAAGGAGGCCAGGCGCCGTGGCTCACGCCTGTAATCCCAGCACTTTGGGAGGCCGAGGTGGGCAGATCACCTGAGGTCAGGAGTTCAAGACCTGCCTGGCCAACATGGTGAATCCCCATCTCTACTAAAAATACAAAAATTAGCCAGGTGTGGTGGCGGGCGCGTGTAATCCCAGCTACTCGGGGGGCTGAGTCAGGAGAATTGCTTGAACCCAGGAGGCGGAGGTTGCAGTGAACCGAGATTGCACCATTGCACTCTAGCCTGGGGGACAAGAGCAAGTCTTCATCTCAAAAAAAAAAAAAAAAGAGGCCGGGCGCGGGGGCTCATGCCTATAATCCCAGCTCTTTGGAAGGCCGAGATGGGCGGATCACGAGGTCAGGCAATCAAGACCATCCTGGCTAACACGGTGAAACCCCATCTCTACTCTAATATGAAGAATTAGCCGGGTGTGGTGGCGGGTGCCTGTAGGCCCAGCTACTCGGGAGGCTGAGACAGGAGAATGGCGTGAACCCGGCAGGCGGAGCTTGCAGTGAGCCGAGATCGCGCCACCGCATTCCAGCCTGGGCGACAGAGTGAGACTCCGTCTCAAAAAATAAAAAGAATAAAAGAATACAAAAATTAGCTGGGCGTGGTGGCACATGCCTGTAATCCCAGCTACTTGGAGCCTGAGGCGGGAGAATGTCTTGAACCAGGGAGGTGGAGGTTGCAGTGAGTGGAGATCACACCATTGCTCTCCAGCTTGGGTGGCAGAGTGAGACCCTGTCTTACAAAAAAAAAAGAAAAAAGAAAAAGGAAATGGTAACATCTGCCCCATAACACTGCTTATCCTCACTCTTGCTTTATCTTTTCGCATTAGAATTTCTCACCAACATATCATCCATTTTGCTGATTTCCTTCAATGCCCGTCTTTCCTGCTGATGTGGAAGCCCCTGCGAAAGCAGAGCTGTTTGTTTTGTTTCCTCTATCGTCCTCCAAGCCTCAACAGTGCCTGTCACAGGAGTGCTCAATAAATGTGTGCTGAATTAACTCAGCGGTTAATTAAAGAACCAGAGTTGGGGGGGGTCTCCTGAGAGCCAGGACAAGTCACTGCCTTTATCTGGGGTCTTCTCCAGTGATACATGGAGGATGACCCCAAATCTCCAGGATCTCTGCTACCTCTAACAACCAGGATGTTCAAACATCAAGATTTGGACTATTCATCCCTTGGTTCCAAAATGTTATTATTTAACTTGCAATGTGTTCCAAAGCATACTAGTCCATAGCTTCACTATGTTCAAAGGGAAACTGATCATAATCCCAGAAGACACCATTCTGAATGCTATAATCCCAAATGTTGAAATCCCAGAATATCAAAATCTTGAAAATATAATTCTGAAAAAAATAATAAAACATTAGGCCAGGTGCGGTGGCTCACAACTGTAATCCCAACACTTTGGGAGGCTGAGACGGGCAGATCACCTGAGGTCAGGAGTTCAAGACCAGCCTGACCAATATGATGAAACCCTGTCTCGACTAAAAATATGAAAAATTAGGCCGGGCATGGTGGCGGGTGCCTGTAATTTCAGCTACTAGGGAGGCTGAGGTGGGAGAATCACTTGAACCCAGGAAGTGGAGGCTGCAGTGTGGTGAGATTGCACCATTGCACTTCAGTCTGGGTGACAGAGACTGTCTAAAAAAAAAAAATAGTAGGATATCACACTTAGTAGGATGTTTCTAGGATCCACGAAAGATTCAAGGTGTCTCTCACTAGCTGGGTAATCTCTTCAATCTGGAAAACCTACTATGTCATGGGGTAGGAAAAGGGAATCTCTACTTAGGAGAAAACATAAAGATGGTTTTTGAGGGCATGAAGCCTGTTCACCTCCTTGTCCAGAGACTTTAGCTACCATTCAAATGTTCTTTGGGGCCTCAGCTCATGATTAATAAATCAAGTATTAGTTGAGCTTTCATCACATATCCGGGATCATGCCTTGTGTTGGGGCTGCAATGGAAAGCAAGAACTACAAGAGCAAGATCATGGTCATTAGGGCAGATCCAGGAAACCTCGTGGCTTTGACTCACCAGCATGCAATGGGACAAAAAAAAAAAAAATCATCTCCTGCCCAATTTCATTAGCATTAAGTGGCCTCCTTTCTGAAGAGTGACAGCTGTTGGGAAACCCTTGGGGGGTAAGATATAAAATGCTCACCATCCACCAAGTCATTGCTTATTTACTTACTTAATATAATAAAATCAGGGAAAGATCCGTTAAGAAATAAACACTTCACGGCAGTGCTGTCAATGATGGAGAGATGATGGAAACAAGTTACTTGTCTAACAGTATGTGCTGAGAGCAAACGTGTATATATGTGCATTGACATGGTTTAGCTGTGTCCCCACCCAAATCCCATCTTGAATTGTACCTCCCATAATTCGCATGTGTCATGGGAGGGATGCAGTGGGAGGTAATTGAATCATGGGGTTGGGTTTTTCCTGCGCTGTTCTCATCATAGTGAATAAGTTTCCTGAGATCTGATGGTTTTATAAAGTGCAGTTCCCCTGCACATGCTCTCTTGCCTGCCACCATGTAAGATGTGCCTTTGCTCCTCCTTCAGCTTTCGCCATGATTATGAGGCCTCCCCACGGATAAGGAACTGTGAGTCCATTAAACCTTCCATTAAACCTGTTTTTCTTTCTTTCTTTCTTTCTTTTTTTTTTTTGAGATGACATCTCACTCTGTGGCCCAGGCTGGAGTGCAGTGGCACAATCTCTGCTCACTGCAACCTCTGCCTCCTGGGTTCAAGCGATTCTCCTGCCTCAGTCTCCTAAGTAGCTGAGATTACAGGTGTGTGCCACCATACCTGGCTGATTTTTGTGTTTTCAGTAGAAACAGAGTTTCGCCATTTTGGCCAGGCTGGTCTCGAACTCCTGACCTCAGGTGATCCACCCACCTCTGCCTCCAAAAGTGCTGGGATTACAGGTGTGAGCCACCACACCCAGTTTAAACTTCCTTTTCTTAATAAATTACCCAGTCTTAGGCATTTCTTCATAGCAGTATGAAAATGGACTAAAACACGCATACAGAATCTGAATACGTCCACATTTATAAGTACATTCTTAGTTGACCGGCAGAGATTCTAGTAACATCCTACTAAGTGCAATATCCTATTATTTCACCCTTATCCCTCCCAAGCTACAGCAGCCAGAGAGATCCTGTTCAAACCTATGTCTACTCCTGTCCCTCCTTGTTTCTTAGTTTACAGGCAGGGATCTATGTTCCCTCCATGTGCCCTCCCTCCCTCCTAGGGCAGGTTGCTGAGCTGAGTTCGATGTTAGTGTTTAATGATAAACAGGTTTCAGATAACACATCTGCACAGAGTGAACCGTAATTCAGGGCTCAGATGGACCACCTGAAATCTGATTCAGCTCTAGAGGAAAAATTGTCTGTGCTGGTTTTATGACATGACGTAGAGACAGACCCAAACAGGAAAGAAGGCACTTGACAATGGAGACAGATTGAAGCAGTGACGTGACAACACAGGCATTTTGTTCAACTTACCCTCATATCTTTGGCATCTAATATTTCCATACAGTAGGAACTCACTATGCTTTTTAATTTTTACTTATTATTATTTTTTTGAGACTGTGTCTCACTCTGTCTCCCAGGCTGGAGTGTAGTGGCATGATCTCAGCTCACTGCAACCTCCGCCTCCCGGGTTCAAGTGATTCTCATGCCTCAGCCTCCTGAGTAGCTGGGATTACAGGCATGCACCACCAGGCCCGGCTATTGTTTTGTGTTTTTAGTAGAGATGGAGTTTCACCATGCTGATCAGGCTGGTCTTGAACTGCTGACCTCAAGCGATCCTCCCACTTCAGCCTCCCAAAGTGCTGGGATTACAGGCATGAGTCCCCACTCCCGGCCTGTTCACCACGCTTTTGTCAAATGAATAAATACATGAGAAAATGAATTAGTGATGCATACAAAGGGTTCAATCTGAGTGCTTGACACACGGTGCTCAGTAAATGGTTCACATAATTATATGACCGGACCCTTGCCCAATTCTCCAGCGCCATCTCTGCCAAGACTCCCTCGCTCTCCCAGGAAACTCAGCTGCAAATCCACCCCGGCACCTTGGAGGTGCTGGGTGAACTACCCTGGTTTTTCCTGGATCACTGTTCTCTCCATTCCTCTATGCCACACCCTTTGGAGGGTCCCTCGGTATTGGCTTCTTGGATTAGCTTTGCGGATGCTTCTCCACGTACCTCAGTTTACCCTACCATAGCTGATGTACACCGTCTCACTTAGTCCTGGCAATGACCTGTGTGAAAGGCATCGTTACCCCCAAATGAAGAAAAAGGCTTCCAGGAGCAGCCTTGCCCACAGCTTCCTGCCGCTAAGTGGGAGAGCTGGGAACTGAGCTTGGACCCTGGGACTCCAGAGTCTACTTTGTAGATTCCCATCACATCCATGTTAACAACAAGCTTTAAAAAATCAAACAATCAGTGTTTGTGCTAGAATGCTGGGGTCACGGATTATTTTTTCTTCAAAATTGTAGAATTCTGTTAAAATAATCAATCTTGCCTTTAGAGTAGAAAAATATACATTTTTTGTAGGCTAAAGGAGATTGAAAGAATGCTTTTATTCTCTGGGTGGTCTGGCAAAGCAGCAAAAACCTACATCACATGAAAATTGGTGAAAAATAAGAAATTCTTGGATGAGTGGAAAAAGGAAGGGTTTGTAAGGGTGACTGGATCAAGAAAAATGAAGGAGCATTAAATAATAATGACACCACTTCAACTCACTGATACTATGAACACATTGCAGCTAATGTATCATTTCACATGACTGAAGTCGCCACCACCTTCATCATCTCCATTGATCTCAGGGTCTACTCAACGAAGCATGCAGGACAAACAGCGCTTTCTTCCTTGTGTAGGAAATAAGTTACAGAAAATTAGCGATTTCTCCAAGGTCTTAGAGTGACTTGTGGGGGCTGAATTAAGAATGAACCCAGGCCAGGCATAGTGACTCATGCCTGTAATCCCAGCACTTTGGGAGGCCTAGGTACGTGGATCACTTGAGCCCAGGAGTTCAAGACCAGCCTGGGCAACATAGGGAGACCCTGTCTCTACAAAAAGTAAACAAAATTAACTGGGTGTGGTTCTATGTGCCTGTAGTCCCAGCTACTCTGGAGGTTGAGGCATGAGAATTGCTTGAGCCCAGGAGGCGGAGATTGCAGTGAGCAGCTGAGATGGCACCATTTCACTCCAGCCTGGGTGACAGAGTGAGAACCTGTCCAAAAAAAAAAAAGGAAGAATGGAATCTAGATCAAGAATGTGTGTTTTATTTTTTCTTACTCCCTTTCTTTAGCAGTTTTTTCTCCTGGCCAAAGTCTTTGAAGATGGCGGTGCCTAAATTTGGCAACTGTCTGGGGAGGGGCAGAGACAAGGGAGATGAGTATAATGTTTAAGTGAGGAACTGCATTATATACATCCTCACTTAAGAAGAGACGTCAGCTATGTGAGTTCTGCCACCAAAAATGAAAGAGTAACATAATTAGAAAAAAAAAAAAAAAAAAGGATGTTCTAGTCCATTCAACATGCCATCAACAAGCAAAGAGATGTGAGTGAGGTTCAGAGGAAAGGCAGGGCTCTGTGCTCCCTCCACAGGTTCTCCTTCCCTCCTAGGGCAGATTGCTGAGCTGACTTCGATGCTGGTGTTTAACAATAAACAGATTTCAGATAACATGGCCTGCAGAGCAAGCTGTAATTCAGGGCTCCAGTGGACCACCTGAAATTTGATCCAGCTTTGGAGGAAAAATTGTCTGTGTTGGTTTTATTACATGACAGAGACAGAGCCAAACAGAAAAGAAGGCAGGTGATGACGGAGACAGAGACTGGAGCCATGGCGCTACCAGCTGAGGATCGTCAAGGGTGGCCGACTGCTCCAGAAGCTGGGACACAGGCCTGCAGCAGTGTCCTCCTCGGAACCTCCAGAGGGAGCGTGGCCCTGCCAACACCTGGGTTTTGGACTCTGACCTCCAGAGCTGTGAGAATACATTTGTGTTGCTTTAAGCCTTCCAGTTTGTGGTTGTTACAGCAGCCACAGGAAACAGCGACTAGGCTGGTTCTTTTCTGGGACATATGGGACTTCTCTTACGTGTAGTTGTGTCCCAAGGACTCAACTAATATTGGCATCTAATATTTCCATACAGTAGGAACTCACCATGCTTTTTAATTTTTACTTATTATTATTTTTTTGAGACTGTGTCTCACTCTGTCTCCCAGGCTGGAGTGTAGCGGCATGATCTCAGCTCACTGCAACCTCCGCCTCCCGGGTTCAAGTGATTCTCATGCCTCAGCCTCCTGAGTAGCTGGGATTACAGGCATGCACCACCAGGCCCGGCTATTGTTTTGTGTTTTTAGTAGAGATGGAGTTTCACCATGCTGATCAGGCTGAAACTTTTAGAAAACTGCCCTACAGTGAAAGCCTCTTCTTCCCAGCCCTCTGCCTTCCCGCTCTCCTCTGCAGGGGCCAGCCCCACAGCCTGCTAGACGATCTCCCATCTCTGCCCACCCCTCCTCTTTTCTTCCTGGGCCTTTTCCTTCTTCCACCTCTTGGTCCCTGTTTCTCAAAGGACCAGGACTAACAAAGACATCCATATATCAGGTTTAACAGCTACCAAGATTTTGCAACGTTTGCTTCGTTGCTTCCTTTTTCCTTTCTGTTTTGTCCTCAGATATTTTAAAGCAAATCCCATACCTCATGCCATTTCATTATCTACATATTTCAGTGCACGTCTCTTAAAACCAGGAGTATTTTCTTATATAAATCACAATATCATGACCATACCTAACACATGTATTGGTAAATAGTTTCTTGGTATTTTCCAGGCCTCATCTACGTACTCTAAATTGTCTCAAAAATGTCTTTTCATAGTACTTGATTTGACTCAGTTTTGAACTCTGCGTTTGGCAAATCCTTTTGATCCCAATCTTCCCCACTTATAAGTGACATGACATTAGGCAAGTCACTTGACTTTTTTCCATTTTCCCCACCCTAAAACGGGGAAACCAATAGTATCTGCCTCACTGGGTTTTCCGAGAATTAAATGAGGTCATTCCTTCATTCATTCATTCAACAAATGTTTTGTGAGCAGCTGCCTAAAATGCCTGGAACTGTGCTAGGTCCTGCGAAAATATCAGAAAACAAGACCAAGTACCTGGCTTCATGGAGCTTATATTTTTTATTTTATTTTATTATTATCATTATTTTTTGAGACAGTTGCTCTGTTGCCCATACTGGAGTGGAGTGATATGATCTTGGCTCATTGCAACCTCCACCCGCCAGGTTCAAGCAATCCTCCTGCCTCAGCCTCCTGACTAGCTGGGATTACAGGCACCTGCCACCATGTCCAGTGGATTTTTGTATTTTTTAGTAGAGACAGATGGTGTTTTGCCATGTTAACCAGGCTGGTCTCGAACTCCTGAGCTTAAGTGATCCATCTGCCTTAGCCTCCCGAAGTATTGGGATTACAGGCATGAGCCACCGCGCCTGGCCTGATGCTAGTGGAGGAGAAAGACAATAAACTCAAAAAATAAATATACCATAGAATGTCAGCTAGTTTCCCCAAATGTCAGCTACAAGTTTCCCCAAATTCTGATTTTTCTTTGAAAGAAAGTATGTGAATGCTGTGGGAAAATAACCTGGATTGCAGGAGGGCACGGGGTGGGGCTCCCGTTATGGGCAAAGGAGTGAGGAGGGTCCTTTGGGAAGAGATGACTATGAACAGAAACCTGAGGGAGTGAAGGATTGAGCCTCCCTGGGGAAAAAATGTTCCGGGAAGACAGAGGGCACATTTAAAGTGGGTGCTTGCTGGCACGGGAGAGCTGGAGTTCTCAAATATCTTGGTCACTGATCTCTTTACATTCTTAAAAATTATTGTTGGCTGACCTCCTGTTGGCAAGGATAAAGAATTAAATGAAAAAAAAAAAAAAAGGAGCCAGCGCAGTGATTCACGCCTGTCATTCCAGCACTTTGAGAGGCTGAGGTGGGAGGATCACTAGGTCAGGAGTTCAAGACCAGCCTAACCAACATGGTGAAACCTTGTCTCTACTAAAAATACAAAAATTAGCTGGGCGTGGTGGCACGCACCTGTAATCCCAGCTACTCAGGAGGCCGAGGCAGGAGAATAACTTGAACCCAGGAGGCGGAGGTTGCAGTGAGTCGAGATTGAGCCACTGCACTCCAGCCTGGGTGATAGAGTGAGACTCTGTCTCAAAAAAAAAAAAGAAAAAATTATAGCTGTTTTTGTGAGTGAGTTGCATCTGTTGTGGTTGACCATATTAGAAGTAAAACTAAAACATCACAAAATAATAACAATTTATGTAAAATATAATACATTCATTAAATGTTGACATAAATAACATCATTTTAATGAAAAACAACTATACTCCAAAAAAAAAAAAAAAAACCATTTTGGTGAGAGGAGTGGCATTATTTTGTATTTTTACAAATTTTTTAAAAGTCTGGGCCAGGAGCAGTGGCTCACACCTGTAATCCCAGCACTGTGGGAGACTGAGGGAAAAGGATTGCTTGAGCTCAGGAGTTTGAGACCAGCCTGGGATTACAAGCATTAGCCACTGTGCCTGGCCCCACTGTACTTGTACTTTGAATGGATCTTTTACTCATGTGCAATTTTATAACATCAGTCACTTGGAAAACATTGATTCACTGAGTTACGCAGATCTTCCAAATGTTGAAGCATTCTATTCTATTTTTTTTTAATTACAGACATAAAGATGGCAACAATAGACACAAGGGACTACTAGAGGGGGAAGGGAGGGAGAGGGGCAAGGGTTGAACAACTAACAGTTGGGTACTATGCTCAGTACCTGGGTGGCGAGATCATTCCTACCCCAAACCTCAGCATCATGCAACATACCCAGGTAACAAATCTGCACATGTACCTCCTGAATCTAAAAGTTGAAAAAAAGTTACATTTGTTACTATCATCACCAATCTGATCAGAAAAGTCTTTAAGAATTGGGTAGTGCCGGGCGCGATGGCTCATGCCTGTAATCCCAGCACTTTGTGAGGCCAAGGCGGGTGGATCACCTGAGGTCTGGAGTTTGAGACCAGCCTGGCCAACAGAGTAAAATGCTGTCTCTACTAAAAATACAAAAATTAGCTGGGCATGGTGGAGCATGCCTGTAATCCCAGCTACTTGGGAGGCTGAGGCAGGAGAATCGTTTGAACCCTGGAGGCGGAGGTTGCAGTGAGCTGATACCTTGCCACTGTACTCCAGCCTGGGCAACAGAGTGAAACTCTATCTCAAAAAAATAAATAGGCCAGGCGCGGTGGCTCAAGCCTGTAATCCCAGCACTTTGGGAGGCCGAGGCGGGCGGATCACGAGGTCAGGAGATCGAGACCATCCTGGCTAACATGGTGAAACCCCGTCTCTACTAAAAATACAAAAAACTAGCCGGGCGAGGTGGCGGGCGCCTGTAGTCCCAGCTACTCGGAGGCTGAGGCAGGAGAATGGCCTGAACCTGGGAGGCGGAGCTTGCAGTGAGCAGAGATCCGGCCACTGCACTCCAGCCTGGGTGACACAGCGCGAGACTCCGTCTCAAAAAAAAAAAAATAAATAAAATAAATAAATAAATAAATAAATAAATAAATAAAAATAAAAAAATAAAAGCATCAGGCAGCACACTCCATGTGCTAGCTCCATTACTTCATCTCCTCCCAGCAACAGGCTTATAGAACAGGTGGTGTTGCTTCCCCGACATAGTTTCCTATTGTTGCTGGAACAAATCACAAAATTTACTGGCTTAAATCAACACAAGTTTTTTGTTTTTAAAGTTCTGTAGCTCAGAAGACTCACGGGGCTAAATCAAGGGGTAAGCAAGGCTATGTTCCTTCTGGAAGCTCTAGGAGAAAATGTTTGCCCTTTTCCAGCTCCTAGAGGCCACCCACATTCCTTGGCTCATGGCACCTCCCTCCATTTTCAAAGTCAGCAGCGTGGTATCTTCAAATCTCTGCCTCTCTCTTTCTGCTTCTATTTTCACATCTCCTTGTGACCTGACTCTCTTGCCCCTCCTTCTTTCCCTCATAAGGACCCTGAGATTACATGGGACCCACCAGTCATGTCATAATTAGATTATTTCCCAGCATAATCCATCTCAAAGCCCGTAACATTATCACATCTGCAATGTTCCTTTTGCCATGCAAAGTAATATATTCACAGGTTCTGAGGTTGGGGCATGGACATCTTTGAGGGGAGGGGCATTATTCTGCCCATGACACCACCTCCTACAAAAGATTCACAGAAAATTTAGGTAACTTGCCCAGGTTCACACAGCCAGTGAGTGGGGGATTCCAGATTTGAACTTGGGCCTGTCTTGACTCCAGGTTTAGACCACTGTCCCTAGACTCATGGGAGATACCAGGTGTATTAGTCTGTTGTCACACTGCTAATAAGGACATACCCAAACTGGGTAATTTATAAAACAAAGAGGTTTAATTGACTCACAGTTCCACATGGCAGGGGAGGCCTCACAATCATGGCAGAAGGTGAATAAGGAGCAAAGTCACATCTAATATGGCAGCAAGCAAGAGAGCTTGTGCAGGGGAACTCTCATTTGTAAAACCATTAGAGTCTGGGTGCGGTGGCTCATGCCTGTAATCCCAGCACTTTGGGAGGTTGACGTGGGCAGATCGCTTGAGGTCAGGAGTTCAAGACCAGCCTGGCCATCATGGTGAAACCCCCATCTCTACTAAAACTACAAAAATTAGCTGGGCGTGGTGTCACATGCCTGTAGTCCCAGCTACCAGAGGCTGAGGCAGGAGAATTACTTGAACCTAGGAGGCGTTGTGGTGAGCTGAGATCCCGCCACTGCACTCCAGCCTGGGTGAGCAAGACTGTCTCAAAAAAACAAAAAACAACCAAACAAAAAAACCAACCAAACAAAAAAACCATACAGACACACACACAAACATTAGATTTAGTGAGACCTACTCACTACCAAGAGAACAGCATGGGGAAAACCACACCAATGATTCGGTTATCTCCACCTGGCCCCACTCTTGACATGTGGGGATTATGACAATTCAAGGTGAGATTTGGGTGGGGACACAGCCAAAGTACATCCCCAAGGTCTGCTAAGCACTGTAGGCTATAGTGCGTGTTCATATCTTCCTTTTAACATCTATTTCCTTATACTGAAGATACATGTTAATATCTATGTGAATTATTTGAAAATGAAGACTGTGATCTTTCTTATTTTATTTACTTATTTATTTATTTTTTTGAGAAGAAGTCTCGCTTTTGTCTCCCAGGCTGGAGTGCAATGGCATGATCTTGGCTCACTGCAACCTTCGCCTCCCAGGTTCAAGCAATTCTCCTGCCTCGGTCCCCCAAGTAGCTGGGATTACAGGTGCCTGCCACCATGCCCGGCTAATTTTTGTATTTTTAGCAGAGACGGGGTTTCACCATGTTGGCCAGGCTGGTCTCGAACTCTTGAGCTCAGGTGATCCACCCGCCTCAGCTTCCTAAAGTGCTGGGCCTATAGGCATGAGCCACCACGCCCGGCCTGGGATCTTTTGTTTATTATCACTTTTATTTGTTATTCAAGCAACTGTATGATAAAAATCAGACAAACAACCATGTATATATATATATATATATATATATATATATATTTTTTTTTTTTAGACAGAATTTCACTCTTGTTGTCCAGGCTGGAGTGCAATGGTACCATCTCGGCTCCCTGCAACCTCTGCCTCCCGGGTTCAAGTGATTCTTCTGCCTCAGCCTCCTGAGTAGCTGGGATTACAAGCACCTGCCACAATGCCTGACTAATTTTTGTAATTTTAGTACAGACGGGGTTTCACCATGTTGATGAGGCTGGTATTGAACTCCTGACTTCAGGCGATCCACCCGTCTCAGCCTCCCAAAGTGCTGAGATTACAGGTGTGAGCCACCACCCCCAGCCAGAGAGACAACCATAAATCACCCGTGAGTTTTCACGTCCCCCAGTTTCTATCCATGTGCAGATGTTGCTTTTCCATGGTTAAAATCATAGCATAGACACTATATTGTATTGTTTTCCTCAACTGTTATAAAAATTTTCAAACATAGAGAAAAGCTGAAATATATAGCACTACTGAGAGCCTACGATTGTAAACATTTTGCCATATTTGCTGTCTCTCCCTGAATGTTTATGTGTGTATATGATTTTATCTTTTGTTGAACCATTAAACAATAGTTTACAGGCATTATGGCCTTCACTCCTAAATTATTCAGAATGCATCACCTCACAATAAGGACATTCTCTCAAGGAGTGCAGTATCATTATTACACTATAAAATTACCAATAATTCACAAAGATCACCTATATCCAATCCATATTAAAATGTCTTCAATTGTCAACAAATAAACAGTAAAATCAGCTTAAAAGACATATCAGGATCCAAGCAAGATTGATTGGATCAATCACTACATTGGATCACTACAACCCGCCAATTTCTGTATTTTTAGTACAGACAGGGTTTCATCATATTGGCCAGACTGGTCTCCAACTCTTCACTGTGATCCGCCCGCCTCGGCCTCCCAATGTGTGGGATTCCAGGCGTGAGCCACCGCGCCTGGCCCACTTATATGTTTCATGGCATCCCACTTATGAAGAGATCAGGCTCCCTATTTTATGTAAGGTGGGAATGGATCTTCCTGTTAATCTCCTCTGCTTAGCGTAGGGTCTAGCAAGAGCAGACTCTCTGTAGGTGTTTGTTGAACAAATGAAAGCAATGATAATGGTTATTAGTAACAATCCCAGTAGTCAATTTTTATTGACCGTTCTCTTGGCCAGTGTGCTCACATTAATCTAATTTGAACTTCACAGAAATCTTACGCTTTACGACATATTTGTCTTATTTACAGGTGAGGAGACCAACGCTTAGTGAAGTGAAGTCGCTTGTCTGAAATCACAGCTAGAAAAGGGGCCAAAACCCGAGGGTGGGCCCACTGGCTGGAAAACGGTGCAGTCAGGCAGGGGCGCCTGCTTCTCAATAATGAATGGACCAACGACCCCCAAGGCTGGTTTGCCGTGCACACGCACGCACGTGTGCAACACGTAGCACTTGCTGAGTGCTTTCATGTCAAGCACTTTGCGCATGCTTTTATGCCCTATGTTTTGTTTCTGTTTTCCTTTTTTCCCCTAATGCCTAGCAAAAGGCGTGGCCCAGGCGCCCAGGCAGGACTTGGGGAGTGAATGAAGAGTGAACGAATGAATGAATGGGCGGCAATGGGATCTTCATAAACCTGACCCTCCTCGGAGATCTAACGCGAACACTGCCGAGGCCCGGGCCCAGGGACGCCGAGGGCGGCTCGTGGGCCCCAGGCCGACCAAAGGCCGCGGCTCCCGAGCTCCGGGGGCCCAGGTGCCAGTAGGTGAGGAGCCGGGGCCCGCCGGCGCCTCGGCGTTGCCACCTCCACCTGCCTGCTGCCTCCCCTTCCGGCTTCGCAGGCGGGACCCGGCGGGCTCTTAGAATGCAGCCGCCCGGCATCTTCCGCCCGAGGGTCGCGGGGCTCAGAGTCCGGCCGGTTCCAGGCGGGGCAGGGAAGGTCCGCGGCCCGGCAGACGCACGCCCACCTGTCGGCCGCGCAGGCGCAGCAGCACGCCGGCCTCCCCGCGCCCCGCGGCGCGCGGCCAGTGCGCAGGCGCGGCGGCCGATGCGAGTGTGTATGTGCGGGCGAGAAGATGGCGGCGGCGGGGGAAGCAGCGTGAGCAGCCGGAGGAACGCCGAGTCCCATTGAAACGGGCAGCCATGGCCCTCCACAGCCCGCAGGTAGCCGCCGGTCCGCGCCTTCGGCCGGAAGGGGCCCGAGCCCGGGGCGGGCGGACGCCGCAGCGGGCGGGCGCCCGCGCCCTGCCCGGAGCGAGCGTGTGGGAGTGGGGGAGGGCGCCGGGACACGCTGCCCGGGCCTAGGCCGGAGCCACCCGCCGCCTCCGCGCCCGTCGCGCCTTCGTCCCCCTGAGCCACCCAGGCCCCCTAGTCCCGGAGAGGCCGAGGGACTGGGGCTCCGGTCTCCGCCTGGGGAGGGCGTGGGGGGCGCCGAAGGGGTTAACCTCCCTGGGGCTGGACCGCGGGGCGAGCCCGGGGTGTGGAGTGGGGCCCTCCCCGCCGCGCCGGCCCGGGGAGGCGGCCCGGGGGCTCCGGGAGTCCCCTGGAGCGGCAGGAGCCCCAGAGCAGCTCAGGTTGCTGCCTCTACCCAGAGCGAGCGTCAAAGATTTAGGGGTGCCCTGTTGCCCCTTTGCCCCCAAAGCTTCCTTTTTCAGCTTGATTGATGACGCGGGGGCTGCTGATTTTCTGGTTTTTAGATAGAAGTCGCTGAGTAGCGGCGTTAGGCTACTGTTGCAAAGAAAACTCGAAATAAGTCGCAAGGACCGTACTTTCACTTGCATTTGAGTGACATCCCTTGCACGAATCCATCCCAGCCAGGCTGACACTAACGCACCCTGCCTGAACAGTATCTAAAGCTTAGGGGCCCTTTACAATAATCCCGTAGTGGAAAGAAAGAGCTCTTTTTGGGAGATGTGCGTGTAGAGTTAAGCTCTTATTCACCTCTCCCACCCCTTCTCCCACCCCATGTCCCCCCTCCGCCATTGTAATTATTCTGGACAAAAATCGGCGTGATGTTATTATTTGTCAGTCTTGCTTTAGACTGCTAATTTGTTGGCATCTGGTCCCTATAAATTGTTGCACACTTTTTAACCATCTCATTGTGTATTTGTATTAAATATGGGGAAATGAAACAAAGTAGCCATTCGGAAAACTGGTGGCGGGTAAAATCATAACCCTTCATAAGCAGTTGGGTTTTTTTGCCGTTCTGCAGATGAAGTTAATCTGACTAGACCTCTTTTGAAACATGATTTTCGTAACTATTGTAATGAATGCGTGTTGTGGAATCTAAAATGCGAAAACTTTTTAAAAAATTAGATGTTACGACAAGCTTCAATTGTGTTAAATTAGCTGTAGTTTAGTTTGCATCAGAACTTCCCCCTTTAACATTTTGTTCCTTTGTACATTTACTTTTGTAAGTAGTATAGGTCTTTGCACGAAAGAAGGCATCAGCAGTTGAATAGTTTTTACAAATGTATAACACAAAGATTTTAAGAGATTTGGTGTATTTAGCTTTGTTTAGACCTTTCTATTTTAAACAAAAAAAGATTTGATATTTGCTTTTCCTCAACTTAAATACTAATTAGCCTATTTAAATTGGTATGAACAAGTATAAGTCTCATTATGAATTAATGTGTAATATTCCTTGTGATTTTGACATGAAGAAAGCATCTTTAGGCATAACTCACTTCCTTTATTTAATAAGCATCAATCACAATTAAAGGTTGATTGAAATGTTAATTAATGGGGATGGATAATATGTAAACTTAATTGTAAATTCGTTGTCCCAGTATTTACATTTTATACAACAGTCTAAAGCGTCGTTATATACATCTTTAGAAAATTGGAGTAGCAAAAGTTGGCGAACAGAAATGTTAGCAACACTTTGGGTTTATTCTTTTAAAGTATGATTTAAATGCTTTTAAGTTGTAGCATGGAGAAAGTAGCAAAGGAAATAGTTTGATTTCTCATAATTTTCTTTTCTTTTTTTTTTTTTTTGAGATGGAATTTTGCTCTTGTTGCCTAGGCTGGAGTGCAGTGGCGCCATCTTGGCCCACTGCAACCTCTGCCTCTGAGGTTCAAGCGATTCTTCTGCCTCAGCCTACCAAGTAGCTGGGGTTACAGGCGCCCGCCACCACGCCCGGCTAATTTTTTGTATTTTTATTAGAGACGCGTTTCACCATGTTGATCAGGTTGGTCTCAAACTCCTGACCTCAGGTGATCCACCCGCCTCGGCCTCCCGAAGTGCTGGGATTATAGGTGTGAGCCACTGCCCCTGGCCGATTTCTAATAATTTTCAATAAAAAAAAATAGTAATGGAAACAAGTAATGGAATCATATATGACAGGATTTAGTTACTGGTTCCTGCTCGAGTCATTCTGAGCGTTTTAATAAATTTGTTTTATTTGTTTGCCTACTGTTCTAAGAGTCTTGCAGCCTTAATGGCCATTCATTCATTCAGCAAATACTGATTGTTTATCAGGTGTTAAGCGACATGATATGCATATTACTTGTTTCTGTTGGGAATAACAACTGCAAATTAAAGGTCTTATTTTAAATTTGACTTGTCCGGGGCGGGGCACGGTGGTTCACACCTGTAATTCCAGCACTTTGGGAGGCTGAGGCGGGTGGATCACCTGAGTCTGAGCTGGAGACCAGCCTGACCAACATGGAGAAATCCCGTCTCTACTAAAAATACAAAATTAGCGGGGCGTGGTGGCATGTGCCTATAATCCCAGCTACTCGGAGGCTGAGGGAGGAGAATCGCTTGAACGCGGAAGGTGGAGGTTGCAGTGAGCTGAGATCGCGCCATTGCACTGCAGCTTGGGCAACAAGAGCAAAACTCTGTCTCAAAAAAAAAAAAATTTGACTTGTTAAAGTTAAATTTGTCACTGAGAATAATGGTACGTGGAAAAAGTTACAATTTAAAAATGTTTACAGGTCAGCGCCGTGGCTCGTGCGTGTAATCCCAGCACTTTGGGAGGCCCAGGCGGGTGGATCACTTGAGGTGGGGAGTTTGAGACCAGTCTGACCAACATGGTGAAACCCCGTCTCTATGAAGAATACAAAAATTAGCCGAGTGTGGTGAAGCTCGCCTATAGTCCCAGCTACTTGGGAGGCTGGGGCAGGAGAATCACTTGAACCCAGGTGGCGGAGGTTGCAGTGAGCCGAGATCATGCCGCTGCACTCCAACCTGGGTGACAGAGCAAGACTCTATCTCAAAAAAAAAAAAAAAAGCATGAAACTCCAACTCAAAATAAATAATAAATTAAAAAGTTTTTAGGTTCATAACCCTATTTCCAATTATTAGAAGGTGTTGGTTGATCCCTGTTACCTGTATTGAAGTGTAATAGTGAAGAATTTGGAAACATTTTGAGACCAGTGACTGTCAACATTTTAGCAAATACAAATGAACTTCAGCAGTTGAAGTGTAAGTCCAAGTGAACTCTTTGTCACCAAGGGCACCAATTAAATGATTTGCGGTAATTAATTTGAAGCTGTTAGTTTTGCCTTACACCTGAAAAAATATTTGTGATTATTGATGTCATTTGTAGTGAAATCTCCACAATAATGCTTCCTACACCCAATTCGAATGTCATGCAGTTGGGTTCTGTCCTTGTCTGCATAGACTCACCCCAGTCTCTTTTTTTTTTTTTACCTTGTGATAACAGGGCCCCCAAATTTTACATGATGGAAACTCTTGGTTTCCACCTCTAGCGTATGGCTGAATGTTACTGTATTGCTGAATATCTGTTTCTAGCTGACAGCTGGATTAGTGTTAGTTCTTGAAAGAGATAGATTTTTATTAGAGTCTCAAGTAATGAGCAGCTGAAGTAAATACAATTATTTGAAATGTTGACAGGGCATTTGGAGATAACAGTTTTCCTTTTCTTAGTGACAGCAAGCTATTTAAACATGTCCTAAGAGTAGATGTTTTAAGTTTGTGAGCCAGTGGTCGCCTGAATGGTTTGTACAGATGATCTGAGCAGCCGCCCTGTACCAGGACCTCACCTTCATGCTCTTGAGCCCATCTGGTTGAGAGGGCAGTGCACTGAAATTCCGGTGAATACTAAGGGGGCCTACCACATTCTAAATTCCTCACTAAAGCAAAAGTTAGGACATGTATTCTAGTGTTCTGTTACGTGGAACTGATAGGATTTAAGCAGTGATTCACATAGGAAAACTTAAAGGAGAAAAGGATTACCAAGCTTAATGATTGCTGTTTAATGCCAAGCCTAAGCGGCACATTCATAGCGCTGTGCTCAGAATATAACATTCAAGTAATTGAGAAAAGTGGTATCATCTCCAGTTGAATTAGTTACATCAGGGTTTTTGTTTCTGTTTTTTTGTTTGTTTGTTTTTAAAGATATAATTTCAGACATGTCGGTACTTCCTGTTAATGGTTGCTGGTATTCAAGTGATACATTAAACGCGGTTGCTGAGGGCACTTCTTACGGATGATATGCCAAAATATGAAACATAGTGGGAAGAGCTTGCTTTTGAATTTGTAATTAGGCTGTTACTTATCTATTTACTGCCACACATGCAAGAATCACCATCGCACAAAACAGATAAATCTGTTTGCAATGGAATTTGCTGGCCTTGGGCCATTGGATTACTGTCATTTGTCACTTTAGTGCCACTTCAGCAGTGTAGATGTTCATTTCCAAAGACTTACATGTGCTTGGACTGCAGTTTTCCTGTTTATTGAAGTGTTCTCCCAAAAGGTCTTTCTGTGACCATTTCTGTCAATACAGGCTGGATGAAGAGTTAGTGTAGGAAAATAAAGGTAGCCCATGGGATTTGTGTATAGTATTTGTTTCAAGGACCAGAAAATGTAGAATTTATCGTAAACCTTGATGTAGAATCTTCAGATCGTAGACTTTTTCTGAAGTGGCTATTTTCTGGCTATTTGAAAGCTCCTGGGCCATGATCCCATTTTCATCAGATGACTTGAGAACCCGGAAGCTCTACCAGCACTGCCATTCTGCCCTGTCTTGAAACATCATGCCCTGGTTGCCCTCTCCTGGAATAGGGCGGGTAAGGTGTTGAGATAGAACTGTGGTTTGGGGCTATTAAAGCCTGAATTCCTCGACTTTCCCTTTTGGGCTCACATGAAAATTGTTAGGAGAGTGTACATGTGGAGTACGGGCGCAGCACCTGCCACCGTCTGCACTGTAATGATGGCTACTCCTAAGAGTCCCCAGTCTCCTCCAGGTTGGGCTTGTGTCTACAGCCTTATCGGTTGTCATTCTTCAGATCCATTCTCTGTTTATTTTTCTGGCATCAGCTGGAGGGACATCTCCTTAAGCCTGTACTGTATGGCTCAGGAGTCTCAAAACCAGTCCCTTTTGAAGTGAGAGCATCTGTGGTAACAAACTGAGGGTCCCCACTCTTGTGCCTTTTTTTTTTCTTTTTCTTTTTTTTTTTTTTGAGATGGAGTCTCACTCTCGCCCAGGCTGGAGTGCAGTGGCGTGATCTCATCTCACTGCAACCTCTGCCTCCCGTGTTCAAGCGATTCTCCTGCCTCAGCCTCCCGAGTAGCTGGGACTACAGGGGCCCGCCACCACGCCCAGCTAATTTTTTGTATTTTTAGTAGAGATGGGGTTTCACTGTGTTAGCCAGGATGGTCTCGATCTCCTGACCTCATGATCCGCCCGCCTCCCTAAGTGCTGGGATTAAAGGTGTGAGCTACCACACCCAGCCACTCCTGTGCCTTTTGTACCTGATTTTTACTTCTAGCTGACTCCTCCCTCCTTCCTTCCCTTTCTCTCTCTTCGTGATCTGATGGTGCTAGATTTTTGTTTCCCATTTGTCTTTGTTTTATGAAGATGGGCTCCTTTTCATTTGTGTATATTGAGTACAGACATGTTATGCCCTTGGTTTTTTTTTTTTTTTGAGACAGTCTCACTCTCTTGCCCAGTCTGGAGTACAATGGTACGATCTCGGTTCACTACAACCTCTACCTCCCAGATTCAAGCGATTCTCCTGCCTCAGCCTCTTGAGTAGCTGGGATTACAGGCGCCTGCCACCGTGCCCAGCTAAGTTTTTTGTATTTTTAGTAGAGATGGGGTTTCACCATGTTAGGCTGATCTCGAACTCCTGACCTCAGGTGATCCAGCTGCCTCAGCCTCCCAAAGTGCTGGGATTACAGGCATGAGCTACCGCACCTGGCCCAGTTTTTGTACTTTTAGTAGACACAGGTTTCAACATGTTGGTCAGGCTGGTCTTGATCTCCTAACCTTAGGTGATCTGCCCCCCTTGGCCTCTCAGAGTGCTGGGATTACAGGTTTGAGCCACCATGCCCAGCTAATTTTTTTTTTGTATTTTTAGTAGAGACGGGGTTTCACCATGATGGTCAGGCTGGTGTCAAACTCCTGACCTCAGGTGATCCACCTACCTTGGCCTCCCAAGGTGCTGGGATTACAGGCGGGAGCCACTGCACCCAGCCTCCCTACTCATTCTTTGAAAAAACAATTTGTTGTTGTTTTGTAGAGACAGGGATTCCTGTGTTTCCCAGACTGGTCTCGAACTCCTGGCCTCAAGGGATCCTCCTGCCTCAATTTACTAAAGTACTGGGATTATAGGTGTGAGCTACCACGCCCAGCCTCCCTGTTCATTCTGAAAGTATCAGTCTTTTTACTTTTGATAGGACATGTTGAAGTTTTGGTTAAAAGTAGAAGAGAATTTCAAAATGAAGTTCAATTCTAGAGGTTTTTGAGATTCCTGCCCAATATAAAAAACTTCTAGTGCATTGAAACAATTTTTTTATACTTAATTTTTTTAGAGCAGTTTTATTTTTTATTTATTTATTTATTTATTTTTTTGAGGCGGAGTCTTCACTCTGTCCCCCAGGCTGGAGTGCAGTGGCACCATCTCGGCTCACTGCAAGCTCCGCCTCCCGGGTTCGCGCCATTCTCCTGCCTCAGCCTCCCGAGTAGCTGGGACTACAGGCGCCGCCACCACGCCCGGCTAATTTTTTGTATTTTAGTAGAGACGGGGTTTCACCTTGTTAGCCAGGATGGTCTCGATCTCCTGACCTCGTGATCCGCCCGCCTCGGCCTCCCAAAGTGCAGGGATTACAGGCGTGAGCCACCGCGCCCGGCCAAGAGCAGTTTTAGGTTCACAGCAAAATTGAGAAGAAAGTACGGAGAGTTCCTATATACCCCTTCTCTTGATATCTTAAGTAATAATTTCCCTTAGATAGCTGCAAAGACTATATATATATTCATTTAAGACCTCACGTAGGCCTTCTGGGTAGATGTGATCATTGGACAAGGAGGAACATATTTATTACAAAATACTAAGCATTGCAGGAGTCATCACTTGAAGCCTATAAACTCTATGAACTGCATAGTTTAGAAAGTGCCGTAGCTTGTTTGAGCCTTTACAGCAACTCTGTCCTGTATTATTATAACCATTTTACAGATGAGTAAGATAAGACCCAGAGAGGTTGTGACTTGAGGTCACATGGCTGCTGGCCCTCAGGACCTTTTGAAAGCAGGTGTTTTGACTCCTGAATCCTTTGCTTTTTCTACTTTGCCAAACTGGTTTTCTGGAAGAGACTGATGAAGGCATAATCTTTCACATTGTGACTTCCCCTTAGTAGTTTCTCCATAAGCATTTACAGAATGAATGAATGAAATGCGTGTTTAAAAACTTTAATGTTACTAATTACAAAATCTGTTACTATAATGTGTTACTATCCACTAAATATTGTGTGTGGTACAATGAAGTTCTTTATTTTGCTTTCTATTATGACATGCTATTTTTAAGACACGAAAACAGCACAGAAGTATTTAAAGTGAAAAGTAGAAGTCATTCCCTTCCTCTCTGATCCTTCATTGTCAGTTTGGTGTGTGTCTTCTATGCTTTTTTCCATTGGAGTATTTCTGTTCTGCCTAGTCACTGAACTGAGCTTTATTGAGCAAACCTTGTTTTCAAAATTATTGAAAACATCTACTGAAGTCAGTTTTCTTATTTTTACCTAATTTTGCCAGGGAATGAAGCAGATATTCGAGAGATTAAAGTGGCTTATCAGGATCCAGTATGCGGGGGATTGTGGAAGTGCTGTCAAAACTTATAACATGTTGTCCAAACAATTTTTTTTTTCTTAAGAAATATTTTAGGCCAGGTGCAGTGACTCACACCTGTAATTCCAGCACTTTGGGAGGCTGAGGCAGGTGAATCACTCAAGCTCAGGAGTTTGGGACCAGCCTGGGCAACATAGCAAAACTCTTTCTCTACAAAAAATACAAAAATTAGCTGGGCATGGTGGTGCTCTTCTGTAGTCCCAGCTACTTGGGAGGTTCAGGTGGGAGGATCGCTTGAACCTGGGAGGTGCAGATTGTAGTGAGTTGAGATTGTGCCACTGCACTTCAGCTTGGGTGACAGAGCGAGACTCATGTCAAGAAAGAAAAGAAAAGAAATATTTTGAAGACTTCCACGCCGTTAACAGCAGTCATGCTGTCCGGTGTTCATATTGTAAAAAGAAGTCTGGGCTGGGCGTGGTGGCTCACGCCTATAATCCCAGCACTTTGGGAGGCCGAGGCGGGTGGATCACCTGAGGTCAGGAGTTTGAGACCATCCTGGCCTACATGGTGAAACCCCATCTCTGCTAAAAATAAAAAAATTTAGTCGGGCATGGTGGTGGGCACCTATATTCCCAGCTGCTTGGGAGTCTGAGGCAGGAGAATAGCTTGAACCCGTAGGGGCAGAGGTTGCTGTGAGCTGAAATCACGCCGCTTCACTCCAGCCTGGGTGAAAGAGTGAAACTCCGTCTCAAAAAACAATAAAGGAGGTCTGATTCACATTCAGATTCTTGTCCATCCATTGCCTTTGCACTAGATTTATGAGGACAAACTTTTTATTAGTTGGAGATTGGTAAGTCACCTGCCCTAGGGAATAATGAGAAACCGGGTAATTAACCTGAATTTTTCTCCATCTTCTTCAAAGTCATATTTTTGTCTTCTGTCACTTTGTTTCATCAGAGCACTGCAATGGCAAAAAACAAAACACTCCCCAGCTCAGGCCCACTCCTGAGAAAGAACCACATCGAACTACTTCTGACTTGTAATAAAATGCAAAATCAGGGCTTCCAAGTGTGGTTTACTGTTTTGTTTAGAATGAATTTGCAGAATATTAGACACTTTTTTCAGAACCACATATGAAGGACTTTATATCTTTTGTGATTATTCAGAGATGTTGGTGGCCGGATGTTAGGAGTGTAGAGCTGAAGAGAGAATTCCTGTGCTTTACAGGTTCACCGGGTAGCGAGGGAGAGAAGCAGGCTGATGACTGGGTGCATCCAGTTTTAGGGTGGTAATTCTTGTAACACAAGTGTGAGCAACATAGTCAAGAACATTCATTCGTTCGTTTCTTCATTCATTCAGCAAATAGTTACTGAGTGGCCGCTGTGTACCAGGCACTGAGGAGGGAGTAATGAGCAAAAACAGGCATTGTTTCTCCCACCGAGGAGTTTATGGGTCCAGTGAGGAAGACAGTTTGTTAATCAGATAATCACAGTTAAATACATGTCACTCCAAACTGAGAGATGTTTCCCAAAGGAAGGGAACACGATCTGAAGTCAGAGAATGGTTCCCGTGGAAGTGATGCGTTAACAGCATGAGGCAGTGGGGACAGCATGTGCGGTGGACCTTCAGCTGGAGGGAATTTGGAGCACTGCAGAGAACTCAGCAAGGACCTGTGTCTTGGGCACAGAGCTGGAGGGGAAGGACAGACGCACCGTCCAGTTTTGCAGTCTTTGTTAGATGTTACTGTCTTTATCCTGAGAAAAGTGTGGAAGAGGGGATGGTACAACATTTTTTTTTTTTTTTTTTGGAGACGGAGTCTCGCTCTGTCACCCAGGCTGGAGTGCGGTGGCGCGATCTTGGCTCACTGCAAGCTCCGCCTCCTGGGTTCACGCCATTCTCCTGCCTCAGCCTCCTGAGCAGCTGGGACTACAGGCGCCCGCCAATGTGCCGATAATTTTTTGTATTTTTAGTAGAGATGGGGTTTCACTGTGTTAGCCAGATGGTCTCGATCTCCTGACCTCGTGATCCACCCGCCTTGGCCTCCCAAAGTGCTGGGATTACAGGTGTGAGCCACCGCGCCCGGCCGGGATGGTACAACATTTGACCATGGAACCTCATAATCAGATTGCCGTTTGGGATCATACTCTGCCCAGTGAAGAATGGACTCACGGGGTTGCAGTGGCAGTGAGGAGATCATTTAGAGCAGGGTCCTTGGACTTTTGACTCAGAACGTGCAATGGAGGTGGAGAGAAGTTGCATGACTCAGGACTTAGGTATAAGGTGTTTCGAAAAAGGAAGAGAGTGGGACTGAATGTCAGGCAAAGCTGGGAAGACGTCTCTTCTAGAACGGTGACATTTGAGCTGGAGTTTTCCAGGCAGAGAAGCACACGGACAAGGGCATGTGGAGGAGAATGTGCAGAGGAACAGTCTCAAAGCCTGCAGCCTGTTTGGGAAACAGATAAATTTGTGGCTGAAGTGGTGTGTAGGGTGAAGTGGTTAGCCAGGAGTCTGGAGAGGAGAAGTAAAGAATTTGATAATCTAAGCTCAGGACTGAGTTAAGTTGGTAGCAACGCTCTGTGTTAAGATTGCTGGTTGAGGCCGGGTGCAAGGCTCACGCTTGTAATCCCAGCACTTTGGGAGACTGAAGTAGGTGGATCACTTGAGGTAAGGAGTTTGAGACCAGTCTGGCCAACATGGTGAAACCCCATCTCTACTAAAAATACAAAAACTAGCTGGGCATGGTGGCACATGTCTGTAATCCCAGCTACTGGAGAGGCTGAGGCAGGAGAATCACTTGAAGCCGGGAGGCAGAGGTTTCAGTGAGCCAGATTGTGCCACTGCACTATATCCCGTGCAACAGAGCAAGACTCCATCTCAAAAAAAAAAGAGTTTGCTGGGTTGAGATGATTGTGCAGGGGTCTTCCTGAGATGCTTTGAGAGTTGTCAGGGATTTGATTCTTTAGGCTCTCCTGCATAACTGGGACTCGACTCTCTGCTCACCTTGGCATCTTAAGCCTCATAACTTTGAGGGGAAAGAAGTAGGGCATTTCTTTTGGGGACTTCTGAGACAGATTAATGTAAGGCAAGTAGCCCTTCGGTGTCGTCAGTGATAATTGGATAGAGTCGGTAGGGAAGGTCGTTTAGGGGCGTATTCCGTTTATTTTGAGGGAGAGGCACCTTTAAACACAAACATCTGTCCCGATGATGTTTGTAGAAACTAAAGAAGATATTAAGAAAAACTTAGCTGACTTCTGTTACCTTATTTTAAATGTTTCCTTTAGTACTTTTGGCAGTAAACTTGAGAAATTTGGAATCATTGGGTTTAACAGCGTTTTTAGGTTTGTGATCCTTAAATGCCCTCTTCTAACACCAGAATCACCTGGCACCCTGGGTGCCACTCAAAGACACTGAGTAAGGATCCCTGTGAGCAGGTCCCCAGGCTGTCCCAGCCAGGCTCAGGTTGCAGATCCTCTGCATGGGTTTGTGTACAGCTTTTTTCCTTTTAACTTGTTGATCACTTTCCCATGAATAGCAATAACGAAATCATATTTCGGACAAAGTGTTACATCTCCAGTCTAGGTTAGATGTGAACAACAACGAAGATACGGATTGTGCCCCTCATTCTGAGTGTGATACTAACTTATTTTAGTGCTGAGTGGAATTGTGGAACAGTTCTGAGCAGATGAGAAACCTGACATTTTGCCACTTTGAAGATCTGTCATGTTGTGTCTTCAGAATGAGATTTCAGTTTGATTTGGCATTCATTAAGTAAATAATTAATGCCTTTTAAACAAGCATTTGCCCAGCACTTGCTCTGTGCCAGGGCCTGTGTTGGGATTTGTAAGTTGCAAAAAACATATATTTTTAAAAATATAAGTACAGATGTGTTCCCCAAAGCCTTAAGAGCTGCTCTGGCTAGTGCTCTGCACCCCACATCTTGAAATAGGACCCCTGTGGACAGCATGGGATCAGCACACTCCCCCACAGCTCAGTGTAACTGTGAGCACCTGATGTCCCAGAGAATTGGAACTGTCTAATTCATCCTGAAGCCTGTTGTCAGCGTCTCCGAGGATGTGTACGTAGCAGTAAGCCAATTCGCCATCAGGAATTCCTGCTCTCTTTTGCTGTTGTTGGTCATGGATTTGTCAGGTGAGGAAATTCTAGTCTCTAGTTTTTCCCAAACTGGTGCTGAAATAATTACGCTTGGTTCTCTCTAGCTTCTTACCTCTTTATTCTTCTGTGCCATAACGATGTATTGTAAGTTAGGTGCCAGCAGCACAAACTTTTCTTCCACCTGTAACTAGAGTTTTAGGCGGTGAGAAAGGGCTAGCTTTTTTTTTTTTTTTGTCTTAGATGGAGTCTTGTTCTGTCACCCAGGCAGTGGCAAGATCTCAGCTGACTGCAGTGTCTGCCTCCTGGCCTCAAGCGATTCTCTGCCTCAGCCTCCCGAGTAGCTGGGATTACAGGTGCACGTCACCATGCCTGGCTGATTTTTGTATTTTTAGCAGAAGTGGAGTTTCACCGTGTTGGCCAGGCTGGTCTTGAACTCCTGACCTCAAGTGATCCACCTGCCACCGCATCCCGTGGCTTTTGCTTTTTAAGGTGGACAGAAACACCTTGCAGCTGTGCTTCTTTGCCCTTGCTGCTTTTGGGTGGAAACATAGACTTAAGTTAGCATATTCATCAGTTGATCTCTTCTCTATGAGAAGGGAAACAAATTGCAGTATTTTGTGTGCACGGCAGGCTTTGAGGGCCCTTATACTTTGATTCTGTAGATGCCCTGTCCTTCCTCTGAAGGTAGTCAGCTGTGTAGAGAGGCCTGTGTGGGCCCTGTCCTGAGAGTAGCAGAAGGAAGGCATGGCTGTGTCTGTGGAGATTGTGCCTTATGCAGAGGCGAACACCACATGGATGAGCCGGAAGCAGCCGCCGGCCTGGCTGCTCTGTCAGTCGGGAAGGCTTTTTTGAGTCTGGTGTGGTCTGGCTCCCCCAGTGTCCCCACTGCCTAGCACAGTGGGCACTCAGGTGTTTGTCCAATGAATAGGTTAATTGACAGAGACCAGATGAAGAAAACAGAGAACAGCTGGTTGTCATTCACTGTTTTCAGGACTGCTTCTGGTTGTTTTGGGTGTTTCTGTAATAGTTCTAGGCATGAAGTTCAGGACCACAGCCTGCAAGACCACGAGGGACAGATTTGCCTTCTGTAGAAATAGTAATGAGAGCTGAAGAAGAGGTGGCTGCTTCCCAAAGTATCAGATTGATTGTCATTTCTGCATTTAGAATGCATGTGTGACCCCTAAGCTTCTCTTCAGGTTCTTCGGTGCTCTCTTTACCTCTGTTGTGATCGTTTCTTGAATCCAGGTGACTGACTCGCACGTCACATATAAGTTATTTTGTTTTATTCCTTGGTCTCTTTCTCAACAAGTGTAGTCTGGAGATCATAGGACACTTAGCAATGCGGAGAGAATGCCTTCACCAGCGTTACTGGCAAGCACTTGGCTGTGGGGGCTCTTTGGACATGCTGGTGATCCTCGCAGGCCTGCTTAGAGCAAATGCAGCTGTTGCCCAAATCCAAGATCCGTGGAGCAGCCGAACTTTCCAGTACAGGGCCCAATTATGTGTCACCGGTAAACATGGAAAGAGCTTTTCAGTTGGTTTGCTGCAGTTAGTTGATCTTTTCCCCCACCTTTGTGACTTTAGGTGTCTCAGCCAAAGCCATCGTTCACCCGCTAGTTATTGAGCTCAGCTGTGTGGCAGGCATTGTCTGTACAGAAATGGAGGGGAATACGTTGTCTCTCCCCGAGACCCTCTGTCTGTAGACAGGCTCGCCCCCTCTGTCCCTGTGGCTTGCTCCCCCACTTTCAGTGAGTCTCTGTGCCTGTGCCATTGTCTTAGGCCCACTTTACCCACCTGTAAAATCGCGCCCTCCTTCACACTTGTCCCCCTGTCTCCTTGCTCCCTCTCCAGAGCACTTCACACCTAATACCTACATATCCGGTATCCTGACATACGTGTCTCAGGGTCACTCTCTTGTCCTCCCCCAGTGTAAGCTCCGTGAGGGCAGGGGTTTTTGTTTGCTTTGTTCACTGCTAGGGCCCCTAGTCCTAGAACGTGGTGAGTGCTTAGGAAATATTTATTAACAAACACATTCATGAAAGCATACCACATTGGACATATTCAGAAGCCCACGGTCTAGTGTGGTAAAGAAGCTAGAGAATCAACTGTTAGGTTCCAGAGTTAGAGAGGCGGTCACAAGAGAGTCCCCGGGGACACCTTGGTTCATGTTTGTGAGGAAAATAGTTCACAAAGATGAGCCTTTGGAACTGAGTTCTGTAATGTGCGCAGTCATCCAGGCCAGCAGGGGCCCAAGAGAACCGCACCCAAAGCAGAAAGACGTGGTGTGTGCCTTGTCGCTGAAGTGCATTTGGGGCGTGGAGAGTTATGGGGCTGCGGCGCTGGGGGTTGGCTGGGAAGGTGCATGGTGCGTCTTGTAGTCTCTGCTAGAGCCTTTTCGTCTGAAAAGTTCTGGGAGACTTGAAAGGCTTTCTCTGGGCACCAGAACAGTAAGGTTGAGTTGAGAGACAGCTCTGTGGTGGCCACATGCAGTTTGGAGGGTGAGGGGTGAGCACAGAGGTGGAGGTAGTTTGTTGCAGAGACCCAGTTGAGAAGTGTGGAAGGCCTGAATGGTGCCTAGAGGAGGGGGAGGCCTTAGGGTGGCCAGTGGCTGGCGGGAGGTGGGTGGCTGGCGGGATCCAGCTCGTTGTGGGGTGTTCATGGTATAGTATTTTCCTTCTTAAAATGTGGAATGATACTTGTTTAGTAAGAAGTTTTTCCTACTTCTTCCTCTTTTTTAGAGATGGGGTCTGGGTCTATCATCCAGGCTGGAGTGAGTGGCCCGATCATAGCTCACCCACTGCAGCGTCCAACTCCCAGGCTCAGGCCATCCTCCCTCCTCAGCCACCCAAAACGCTGGGACTACAGACGTGAGCCACCATGCGTGGCTTTCCATTTCTTACATTGTGAATGTTTTTCCATTAAATATTTTCCTTTGCGGTTGTTGTTTTATATCTCAAGAGCCTTAACTTAATCTTCAGCGTTGTTTTTTAAGGACTGCCGTGTATTCACAAGTTATAGTATATGCATACTAAAAAATGGTAATGTTTGGCAGGTTTTTTTGGGTCCAGTTTTTAGTTGTTGTGAATTATCTTATTTTCTAGAGCAAATAAAGTACATTATTGTAACCTGAAATATGAACATCCCTAATTCATGGATTATTTTTGGGACAAAGGGAGAGGTATATTTTGCTAAGGGGTATTAAGGAGATATTTAAAACATGTATTTTTTTAAATTTTAAAAGTAATATCAAAAACAAGTTCTACATATGAAATGTTTGAAAAATATTTTAAAAGATATGTTTATTATTGTTAGTTTTTTTTTTTTTTTTTGAGACAGAGTCTTGCTCTGTCGCCCAGGCTGGAGTGCAGTGTGCAATCTTGGCTCACTGCAACCTCCACCTCTCGTGCTAAAGTGATTCTCTTGCCTCAACCTCCTGAGAAGCTGGGAGTACAGGCATGCACCACCACGCCCAGCTACTTTTTGTATTTTTTAGTAGAGATGGTGTTTCACCATATTGGTGAGTCTGGTCTCGATCTCCTGACCTCAAGTGATCCAGGATCGCCTGCCTCGGCCTCCCAAAGTGCTTGGATTACAGGCGTGAGCCACCACTCCCGGCCCATTTATAAAATATTTATCAATAAGCTGGCTTAAGTTTGGTGAAGGCCAACTATTTTAGCTACTGCTGTAGATATCCAGGAAGATAACCAAAGTATCCTTACCCTTGTGTATAATGGATAGCTAAGGCATAAGAAACAACTGGGCATATTACAGGATGTGTAATTAAGTGCTGAATTGTGTGGTGCATGTGGCAGGTTCTTTTGTAGTAATTCAGAGAATGAAGATGGGTAATGAGCTAGTCTTGAGAAGGAATAGGGTCTCCGCCTCCCAAAGCACTGGGATTATAGGCATGAGCCAGTGAGCCCAGCTGGGTGATCTTACTGCTTTATAGGAATTCTCTGGTCACTGCTGCCCAGCTATCCTTTTATCTCCTTTTTTGCTTACCCTATTCATGTGTTAGGGTGCCCTCCCTTTAAAAAAAAAAAAAAAAGTAGAGCTCAGCTTTCTAACTGGTTTACACCATAAACTAGAGATTTAGTGGCTCATATAACTAGAAATTCCAGAGGTAGATCAGGCTTCAGAGTTTAATTCAGCCATTCAGTTAGAGTTTTGAGGACTTGACTTCATTTTTTCACTTTGCATTTCTTCATCTTTTCATTCTGCATGTCAGTATTATCCCAGGGCTAGTTTCCCCCAAGATGGCGGAATGGCCACAGCAGTTGCAGGCTTCACATTTGGGCGCAGCCTCCGTCACACCAGCCTGACCAAGAGAGTGAGTGTGCATCCCAGAATTCTAGGCGGTGTCCTGAGCTTCATGCCCTTTGGGTCGTCCCTGAACCAGAGCACTGTGGCGAGGAGGGTGGTATGCCAGGCAGGGCTCCCATCTGGCCTGGGGGTGGGTGTGTGTTGATCTCTGAACTGGGTGACCACTCTCCCACAGGGTAGGAAGGGGAGCCGGCCAGTTCGCTTCTGTCCCACATGAGCGTAATGTCTCTCCCCCCTCTCCTTTTCCAGATATGCCAGTTCCTCCTGGACTCCTCAGACTGGAAGATTGTCTTTTCTCCCTGACAAATCATCTGTACTGTCTGATTGCATCTTACAGTCTTCTTTAAATATTATTGTTCCCTAACTGTTAATGTGTCTGTGCCATGAGGTCAGCCCCAGGTTCCAATCCTGTTCCATTTTCTGTTTGTGAAATCTCAGGCATGGTTGGTTTCTCTGAACTTTTAAAGTGTTTTCGTCTTCATCATTCAGCAAATCTTTATTAGGTTCTCAGTATCGTGCTTCAGTCGACGAAATACAGACTGACACAAGGAGATAACAGTTCGTTCACAGAGACATAGGTAAATGAGAATTACTGTGAAATGTGAACAGTGCTTTGGCCAAAATAGGGTTTAGAAACACTTTTTGAGGAGGTGGATACCTGCGTTGAGCCTTGAAGGACAAGTAAGACTTCTTCAGCATAGGGGATGAGGGAGCTGCCTCCATGAAGGCTTATCAGCAGAGTAATGAATAAATGCAGAGTTACTGAGTTACTAGGATCTTAGGTGCACAACCTTCAGCAAGGTTGGTAGGCAGAGACACCCATTACACCAAGTTGAAGAGTTAAGATTCTACCTTTATATACACCTTACAATTAGAGGAGTGACCACATGTCCTGGTCTAAACTTATCCCAGCATAATTCATCATAATGATCCTTTCACTCTGAAATATGCCTCTAATTTGGATGATAAATGGTTACCCAACTTAAAATAGAAGTCCAGAGCCATAGCCATAGGGACAGTCACTGTGATAGCAGTGTGCTTGCTTCATAGTAGAGGCTTGGGATTACATAAGATAGAGCATGGCAGTGCTTCTCAAACTTGAAAGTCCATTGAAAATCAGCTGGCTTGTGAATATGCACATTTGGATTCAGTACACCTGGGGTGGGCCCTGAGCACTGTCTGAGCTCCTGGGTAATTCCTAGGCTCCTGGCCTGGTGACCTCACTTTGAGTCGCAGGTAATATTGGGCTTTGGGAGCTTCAGAGGGTCTGTGAAGTTCTGAAATCATAGGCAGAAATGTGTGTATATGCATTCTTTAGGAGGTGGGCCTAATTCCCTTACATCAGTTTCTCAGGAGGTCTGCTGCCACCCAAAAAAGATTAGAAATCCCTTTTAGAAATTTTGTGCAGATTAAATGAAATATGTTGATTAAATGCCTTTAACATTATCTGGAGCTTAATGAACATTAGTACACACTAGCTGTATGTCCTCCTTCCCTTCCCTGGCCCCAGTTCTTTGAAGGCAGGACACGTTGCTTAAACATCTTAAACTGCTTTTTAATGTCCTTTTTATGTCATTGGTGCTCAATAAGTGTCGATTTAGCTTGGTGACCAGCTGTTCGATGACTGTGAGCCATTCTCTCAGCATTTGTGAGTCTCTTAGGTGCCAAGCATTTTACTAGGTAGATAGGAGGAGGCCACCACCTAGGTTATTGCAGATACCCAGGCATAGGTGGGGTCATCAGGGCCTGTGCTGGATAATAACTGTAGAAATGAAGAAGAGATGAATCACTTAGTAATCTTCCTGAGTTGTGTGTGTTCAGGAAAGTGCTTCTACTGCTTTCGATTCATTGAGGTCCTGTTCTCTGGTTCTCAGTTGTATGTGATTTCAGTATGGATTAATTAATTGTAATGCTTAATTTAATACATTCAGTTGCTGTTCTTGCCAAATGCAGTTTTTCTGAACATTTTGATGTTTTGTTGAGATGGTCCCAGAAATTTGGGATTCATGATTACCTTAGAGTATTTGTGATGGAAAGGGTATATAATTTCTGGTATTTTCAGTTTCTTACCTAAGAGATTGGGAGAACAATGATGAGAGAGAGAGTGGAAGATTAGTTGTCTTGTAGAGTTGTGGATGCTTCAGAGAACTTGACTACATTGAGAAGGGGAAATCTTGGATTGGAAGGTTATTTCTGAGAAAGTGGAGTGTTGGTAGTGAAAGTTAGATTTCAGAGAATTAAAAGAGCAAATGAGAGATGAGTTTAATTACAAAAGAAGCGTCTTTTGTTCAAAAGACATTTCTGAAGAGTTGCTTGTGAGTTTAATTTATTTTATTGAGACAGGATTGTACTCTGTGACCCAAGATAGAGTGCAGTGGTGCAATCATGGCTTACTGCAGCCTCAAAGTTATTGGCTCAAGGGATCCTCCCACCTCAGCCTCCTGAGGAGCTGGGACTGCAGGTGTGGGCCACTGTGTTTGGCAGGAGTTTAATTTTTTCTGTCATATTACTTCTACTTTAGTTGCATTATAGTTTTTCTTCTGGCTGGGTGTGGTGGCTCACGCCTGTAATCCCAGCACTTTGGGAGGCTGAGGCAGGTGGATTACCTGTCAGGAGTTCGACACCAACCTGGCCAACATGGTGAAACCCCGTCTCTACTAAAAATACAAAAATTAGCCCAGGCATTGTGGCACATGCCTGTAATCCCAGCTACTCGGGAGGCTGAGGCAGGAGAATTGCTTGAATCTGGGAGGCAGAGGTTGCAGTGAACTGAGATTGTGCCACTGCACTCCAGCTTGGGCAACACAATGAGACTGTCTCACCAAAAAAAAAAAAAAAAAAGTTTTTCTTCTGACTTTTAGTTTTGTTGTTGTTGTTGTTTTTGAGGAGTCTCTCTCTGTCACCCAGGCTGGAGTGCAGTGGCACAATCTTGGCTCACTGCAGCCTCCACGTCCTGGGTTCAAGTGATTTTCCTGCCTCAGCCTCCCAAGTACCTGAGATTATAGGCGCCCGCCACCACACCCGGCTAATTTTTGTATTTTAGTAGAGACAGGGTTTCACTATGTAGGTCAAGCTGGTCTCAAACTCCTGACCTCAAATGATCCGCCCGCTTCGGCCTCCCAAAGTGCTGGGATTACAGGCATGAGCCACCGCGCCCAGCCAGTTTTGTTGTTGTTGTTGTTGTTGTTGTTTTTGCCTTTATTAAGTCGTTAATGATCAGTAAACCCTTAAAAGCACTAAAAGAGTTCCCATTTTAAAGACATCTGTTCTGGATGTTGTTCATCAACTTTTTATAGTGAATAATTACCTCAAATTATTTTATAATTTCTTTTTTAATTGGGAGGCATGGCTGAATGGAGAAGTAGCTCTGCTAATCCTCCTGTTTTCTGCATAGTGTCTCCCACCTTCTTAGTTGCTTGTAGTGATAGAGCTTTTTCTTGGATCACGGGAATGCCCCTACACAGTGATTCTAAACTCCCAGCTGTAAAGCCGGAATCACACAGGAAGTGTTTAAAATGCTGAATGAGGCCTGGACTCCACCCTAGACCACTGAAGCCAGAATTGTTGCAGGTATGGCCTGAGGATACTCTGAGTCTGAGGTGTGGCCAGGTTCGAGGACTGTTGTCTTAGGCCTTTGTCCAGTATGGTTTATGCTGCTCCCCTGCTAGGTGAGTACCACCGCAGGTGGGTTATCTGCTTTGATGTGGAAAATAGCGTAGAGGAAGCCGATTGGGTGGAAAACATTTCTTCCAGGGGATGCAGGTCTCATAAGGGGGACTTTGAAGTCTGGAGTTAACAGTTTTCTAATAAAAGATTTCAGACCATATCCATGAACTTAAATACATAATTAAGGAGTGGAATGCAAACTATTAGGATTTGTGCTGGTAAAGCAAGCTATACTTGCATAATTTAAATCTTTGGAGGGCATGTTTCGACAGATCATTAGGTGAAGGTAAAACTGAGAAAGTAAATAGTGGACTCCTTCCTTAGCTAGCATACCTCTTTTTGCGGTCTTTTATTTTCAGCAGATAGTAATTTTGCAGCTTTTTACTTCTTCAACCAAACCTTCTAAGTAACTTTGCTTTCCATTGACAACAAAGCAGCTCATTAAGGGGGGAGTTCTGTACTTAATCTTAAAACTGGAAGGAGAGGAGTCTGTTTACCAGCTGATATAAGTACTTCTCATTAGGCAGTCCTCGATTTTCTAGGATATTTGAAGAGTCTGTTGACACTGGCCAGCAAATCAGAGGAAAATCATTTCTGTAGTTAGGCTTCTTTTTTCATGGATGTCCTTTAAAACGAAGCTCTGCTGTAGCGATGTGCTTTCCTTCCTGGCAGGTGGCCTTCAGTAGCTGGCCTTTTGTTGGTCTGGTTCCAGCATATTTTATTAAGTGAAAAATCCTGTAGAACAGATGGCACTTACAAACTTCTGCCCATGTAGCATTCTGTTTAATGGAAACACTATAGATTTGCTTCATTGTTTTTGGCAGTAATTGTCTTTTGTGTGGAGTTTGAGTACATGGTCCGAGAAGCTCGGCAGTAATAAAGGTTGAGCCAGGCAAGAATAATCTGAAGTGATTGAGTAATGATGGGACAGAGGCTTCAGAGTGGAGCACAGTTACATTGAAAACAGATGCAGAATAAAAAGACGATGCACAATTTTTTTTTTCTTTTTTTGAGACGGAGCCTTGCTCTGTCGCTGAGGCTGTAGTGCAGTGGCACGATCTCGGCTCACTGCAAGCTCCACCTCCCGGGTTCACGCCGTTCTCCTGCCTCAACCTCAGTAGCTGGGACTACAGGGTTCTGCCACCACACTCAGCTAATTTTTTGTATTTTTTAATAGAAATGGGGTTTCACCGTGTTAGCCAGGATTGTCTCGATCTCCTGACCTCGTGATACGCCCGCCTCGGCTTCCCAAAGTGCTGGGATTACAGGCTGATGATGGCCAATTTTTGTTGTTGTTGTTGTTGTTTTTTTTTTGAGAAGGAATCTCGCTCTTTTGCCCAGGCTAGAGTGCAATGGCGCAGTCTTGGCTCACTGCAACCTCCGCCTCCTGTGTTCAAGCGATTCACCTGCCTCAGCTTCCCAAGTAGCTGGGATTATAGACACATGCCACCTTGCCTGGCTAATTTGTAGTATTTTTAGTAGAGATGGAGTTTCACCGTGTTACCCAGGATGGTCTTGATCTCCTGACCTTGTGATCCTCCCACCTCGGCCTCCCAAAGTGCTGGGATTACAGGTGTGAGCCACCACGCCCAGTGATGATGCACAGTTTTTAAGGTGGTGTTGTGTAGCACAGGGAAGTCTTTGGACCAAGGAATGTGAAACTAAAAATCCCAGCGTGTGGATGCCTACAAATTGAGTGTACTGAGGAATTCTTCTGTAAATGAGAGATTAACAAATAGAGTGTACTGAGGAATTCTTCTGTAAATGAAAGATTACAGCTGTGGCCCTTGGTCTTCAAGAGCTTTGATTATGGTACTGCTTCATCTTCCTTACATAGATTGTGCATAACAATTTTTAAAAAGTCAGCCTTATTGAAGTGTAATTTAATACAATAAATGTACCCATTTTAAGTTTGCAGTTTGAGGTTTTTTGTATATTTTTTTAGGCAAGGTTGGAGTGCAGTGGTGTGATAATAGCTCACTGCAGCCTTGACCTCCCAGGTTCAAGCCATCCTCCTGCGTCAGCCCTCCCAAGTAACTTGGGACTACAGGCATGTGCCACAAAGTCTGGCTGTTTTTTTTAAGAGATGGAGTCTCGCTCTGTTGCCAGTCTGGAGTGTAGTGGCGCGATCATGGCTCACTGCAACCTCTGACTCCCAGGTGCAAGCAGTTCTGCTGCCTCAGCCTCCCGAGTAGCTGGAACTACAGGCACACACTGCCATGCCTGGCTAATTTTTTGTGTTTTAGTAGAGACGGGGTTTCACCGTGTTGCCCAGGCTGGTCTCGAACTCTTCTCAAGTGATCCTCTCACCTTGACCTCCCAAAATGCTGGAATTATAGGCGGGAGCCATCACGCCCAGCCCAGTTTGAGTTTTGGTAGACATATACAACGAAGTAGTAACTACCACGACAATCAAGATACAGAACATTTCCATTGCCCAGAAAGTTTCTTCATGCCCCTTTTACCATGAATCCCCACCTTGTCCAAGCAACTAGTGGTCTGCTTCTGTCACTGTAGGCTAAGAAAGTTTGCCTTTTCTAGAATTATATTGATGCAAAATTTACACAAACTGTACTCTTTTGTTTGGTTTCTTTCACCTGACCCAACTTTTTAAACTTAGCCATGTTGAGTGTTGATTCCAGCCTTTTCAGTACTGGGTAGTATTCCTTTATGGATGTCCCACAGTTTGCTTGTCTCTTCACTTCTTGATAGACATTTTTGTTGTTCCCACTGTTTGAATCTGCTGTTCACATTCACGTAGAAGTGTCTCTGTGGACATAGGTTTTGATTTCTTGGGGGTAAAATGTGGTAAGCGTATATTCTATTTTATAAGAAACTGCAAGGCTTTTTCAAAGCAGCCATGCCATTTTCTATCTGCACCAGCAGTGTGTGAGAACGCAACTTCTCTGTCCTCACCAATATTTGATATTGTCAGTCTTCTTTTTTTAAGACAGAGTCTCACTCCGTCGCCCAGGCTGGAGTGCAGTGGTGTGATCTTGGCTCACTGAAACCTTTGCCTCCCAGGTTTAAGCAGTTCTGCCTCAGCCTCCCGAGTAACTGGGATTACAGGCGGACTCCATCATGCCCAGCTAATTTTTGTATTTTTAGTAGAGATGGAGTTTCACCATGTTGGCCAGTCTTAAATTCCCTACCTCAAGTGGTTCATCTGCCTTGGCCTCCCAAAATACTGGGATTACAGGCGTGAGCCACTGTGCCCGGCTCAGTCATCTTAACTTTATAGTACATCAATTTAAAAGATAATTTTTTGTCTGTAGGAACATGAGTTCCTGTCATTGACAGCAAAGTGAAACTGAGTACGAATACGTGGTTCTTATTGAAATGTACCCAGAAAGACAGTTTGAGCAGAAGGGAGCGGCCAAGAAATGCGGGATGCATGCCTGCTTCACACTGGACGCAGGTGGTCTTATTTGAGGGTCAAAGACGGGGGATGGGGAATAAAAGTCAATTTTAAAAGGATTGACCTGCCCCAATACCTTCTGATCACATCCAAGGGTTTTTGTGACCCTTTTTTCCCCCTTATAAACTTAAGATTATGAAAAGTGGTTTCTCTTTAGCTTGGGAAATAGATCACATGGTAGTTGTTAATGATTTTTCTCTAGGTCAAAATAGGTTTTCCTTTAAAGTGTTCTGTAAAGCTTAATTCACTTATCTTGAATACATGTTATATTTTAAAATATAAGTTTAAGTGTTATACTTTAAAAGTAAGTGTTATTTCTTGATTATATTTATTTGAAGATTATATTTGAGAATGAAAGATGTACTCCTCGCTGGAACATCTCTGGTGATAATAAAAACATGAGAATAAAAACCATTCAGAGTGGTCAAGTTAAGACTGTCAGCCCACTGACATCTGGGAAGTCGCAATGATTGCTATGTAGTATGGAGAAGTTATTCCTTGTCCTTAGAGCTTTTTGTGTGGGTTTTTTCATCTTCCTCTTCCTGAATTCATTTGTTCAATAAAGCTGTTTTGAGCACCTCCTCTATGCCAAGTGTACTGCATTAACTTCTGGCTAGACAAAGATGGAGCTAACTCGATTCTTGTACTTAAAAGAAATCAGCTTTATGGAGGTATAGCATATGTGCAGTGAATTTCACCCATTTAAAGTGTATATTTCCATGAGTTTTAACAGGCATATATATTTGTGTAATCACCTCCATAATCAAGATACCAGTTCTGTCATTCCCCAGAATGACATTGAGCCCCCTTGCAGCCTCTTCTTTTGTTTATCCTTGGCCCCAGCAAAGATAAAACTGCTGTTACAGTTTCTTTTTTGTTGGTTTCTTCTTCCATTTCTTTTTTTCTTAAGGTCAGCACCAAGGTGATTGTAATGAATATGAAAGTAGGTAGAATCTTGAACTTGTGCTAGGGCTATCCCAGATAAAGTTGACTGAATTTACTCCCTAATTTATCTGCTCTGTTTCATACAATAGCAATTTTACACAGCAGGTTATTCAATAATGAGGGCTATCTATATTACCTTGGTGTTTAGTACTAGTTAAGAGCAAAGCGAGTTAAAATTTAACGGCCTTTTTGTAATACAGTTCTATTATAGACACAGGACTGGAAAGTTGGTAAAAGTGGGTTTCTGTTAAGTGAATCATGTTTTCTAATTTGGCGATTCCATCTGAATTCAATCTAAAATTTCTGAATGAAATTTTAGCTCGGAATCTCCATGAAAACACTTAATATATAGCCAACCTGTTGAAAACCATACTTTGAAAGGTAAAATGATTACTTTTTGATAGCACTTTAATAGTAGAAATAGAATATACAGACAGGCAGAGAAGTAGACACTCAGTTGCAGTACTTTGACGTTTGAATTTCAAGGAAAGAGGTTGCCTGTGAGGGTGACTTTCTGATAGTTTGTCTGCTCTGTTCCCTTCTCAGGACCTCTCTGCCCCGAGAAAGTAAAGCAGAATTTTGCTGTAGCCCTGTTAATGGGGGAACAAAACTTATCTTCCTCCCTCTTCCTTTGTCGGCTTCTGCCATTTGTGACACTTAGTGCAGCTTGCAGTTGGCTTGCACTGTAATAAAACTGTAAATGTCACCCTGCCCAGACCCCTGTGTGTGTTGTATTCAAAGTTTTACTCTCATAGTCTTGCATAGTTCCCGTGTGGATAGTTGATGCTCAGTGCATGTTGTTAAATCAGTGAAATTCCTGCTGTGCATTCACTATTTGATGACAGTGTCATCTCCAGATGTCCTCAGAACCACCCACACCACCTTCTGAAGTTGAAAGTACACAGTGATTGTTCAGTAGATATCAGCTAGCACCCATTACTTACTGGGCTTTGATTCGTAAAGCCTAGTAAAGAAATGAAAATTTTTCTTTTGATACAAGTACTGACCTTTCTTTAAAACTTTATTTTATTGAGATATAATTCACATGCTGTGGAATTTCTGTATTTCAGTATGCATATCAGTGGTTTTTAGTATATTCACAGAGTTGTGCAGCTCACACCGTAGTCAATTTTAGAACGTTTCATCATCCCTAAAAGAAAGCTCATGTTCATTAGCAACCCCGCCTCCTGCTCCCCCATTCTCTTCTCCTCCCAGCCCTTGGCAACCATGATCTTTCTGTGTCTGGTAATTTGCCTATTCTGGGCATTTCATATGAATGGAAGAAACAATTTATGGCTCTTTGTGTCTGGCTTTAACTTAATATAATGTTTTCAAAGTCATCCTGTTGTAGCATGCATTATTAGTCTGATGACTTTTTCTTTTTTTTGAGATGGAGTTTTGCTCTTTACCCAGGCTGGAGTGCAAATGGCACGATTTCCACTCACTGCAACCTCTGCCTCCTGGGTTCAAGCAATTCTCCTGCCTCAGCCTCCCGAGTAGCTGAGATTAGAGGGGCCTGCCACCACGCCCAGCTAATTTTTTTTGTATTTTTAGTAGAGACAGGGTTTCACCATGTTGGCCAGTCTGTTCTCTAACTCCTGACCTCAGGTGATCCAGCTGCCTCAGCCCGCAAAGTGCTGGGATTACAGGTGTGAGCCACCGTGCTGATGACATTTTCAAACCTGTGTTTCTTAATCCTTTTTAGATCCAAGAGATCCTTTTGGAGATGGGAAGAGTTTTAGAGGTTGTCTGGTCCAACATGCCTTCATTTTATAGTTGAGATTAAGGCTTTCATCACTCAAAACAGTCCATTGCTCTTTTCATGTTTCCCCAAAATCAGCTTATTTGGATGAGGAGGAGAGAGAGAAGACTTTATACTTCTCAGCTTCTTGTGTATTTTACTGTGACCTGGTTATACCGTTTGCCCCTGTGAGGCTTAGCTGTGCATCTGTGAATGGGAGATTGTTCTTGGAGATTGGTCATAGTTGTCCACCTGCCTCGGAAACTGCAAAGTACAAATGCAGCAGCAAAGTATTTATGTTCTTACCTCAGGGCTGATCTCCTATTTCCATCAGTCCTTTTGAAGGCAGAGAATGTTAATGTGAAGTAACCTACATATTTATTCAAATTTCCAGAGATGAGACTTTCAGAATACTGTGCTGCAGCGCCCCCTAGTGCCATGCTGTGCTGATAGTCCCCAGTGTCTCCCGAAGCCGAAAGTGGTGTTTCCCGCAGTTCCCACAGGAGAGCTGTAGCCCGAAGGTTGTGCAAGTGAACATTAGATGTCTTTCCTCCTTCTCACCTTCCTTGGGCTGAGATGGAGGAATGTATCTTTATTTCTGAGGGCAAGGTCTTTGTTTTTCCTTTAGCGGGAACACTGGATTTTCCCACTTTGTCTAAACCTTTGCCCAGGGTTTCTAAACTCAGGCCCTCTGAGGGCCGTGGTGGCCTCCACACCCCTCCAGAAGGTAAACTGAGCCAACTCAGCCAACAGGCTGTGCTCCAGGAAGTAAGGTGTCTTTTGTTCCCATCCCTACTGTGCCGTGGGCTTGCACCCCTTTTCTTGAAGTGTTTCTTGTATATTTTTTTCCCACATCCTCTTGAGAAAGGATCAGAAAGTAAAGATGTGAACAGCGAGAGTTTTGAAAGCCTGGGATGGAGGCTGGGTGGGATATGAGGGGAAATGGTGGAGGGGAATAGCTGCTAGAGCTCACAGTCTTACTTCCCCTAAAAAGGGGAAGAAATGCCTAAAGCCCTTGTAGTTTGCTCCCCCAAATCGCAGGCATTTCTGTACTGTCCCGCCCCTGGGCATTTCCTATGCAACCTCAGGACGCGGTGGTTACTGCTTTCTGGTTCCTCCTTTTGACCCCAGTGTTGTGGCTCTGGCGGGGTTGCTGAAACCTTAGGTGACTTTGCAGTCTTTCCTTAATGTATTTGGTGTAGCTGTGGGAAGGGCAGAGTTAGTTGCTGCAGTGTCACATTTTCTGTAGTGTGGCATGGCTGACAGGGCCTCCAGTTACCTGCTTTTATTTTAGTTTTATGACAGCTACCAATATGTCCTAGGCTCTGCACTTTCTTTGAAATTACAAGAAAGAATAACTTATTCCTGCTTTTTAGTCTCCCATGTGAACTGAATTGTTCTGTATTTTATATGCCTCTCTTATGGGCAAAACTAATTCATGTCATCAGTGGCATTTCCTTCTCCACTAGATTGTAAACCCTGTGAAGTCAGACACTGAGTTATTTTCATCTTTATTTTACCCAAACACCTACAATTTTTCCCGCTCATGTAACATCCTTTGAAATAAGTTAATCTTCCGGAGGAGAGAAAACACTAAACAGTCAAACATAAGGAGAGGGTAAAGGTTTTCCTCGTAACCTCACAATTTTCAGTGGTAGCTTTAAAAAAAAAAACAACTCTTTATTTGGAAAGTTTCAAACTTGAAAAGTTGTGGAAAGAAAAGTAGTACAAAGAACCCCGAGCTAGTCCTTTACCCAGATCCACCTGTTGTTAAGATTAAACCCGTTTGCTTAATCATTTGTGTGTGCTCGAGTTCTCTGTCTCTGCACATACACACTCATACTGATACACAAGCTTACAGACACACAGACGTGGGCTAACACATGCAAATATACAGACATAAAATCTTTTTCTGAACCCTTTGAGATTTGAGGGAAGAATACATACACCCTAGCCCCTTGCTCCTAAATTCTTGAATATGTATTTCCTAAGAATAGGCATATTCTCTTAAATAACCACAGTAAAACGTTACCACTTTCACAAATTTACATTGATGCAATACTTTTTTCTAACCTACTGTCCGTATTCTAATTTTGGGAGTTGACCATGTTAACGTCCTTTCTAGAATTTTCCCTTCTAGCACAGGATACAGTCTAGGGTCCGGAAATGCATTTAGTTGTCGTGTCTCTAGCTTTTTGTAGTCTGGAAGTTTCCCACAACCTTTCAGGGTATTGACTTCTTTCATCAGCATTTCTTCTCCCCTCTTTTGGTAACATTCCTCATTTTACCAAACACCTAAAATAACTTGATTGGAAATTAGGAAGGCTTTTGGGGAAGGAGATGGTGAAACCAGAACATTTTAGTAGCAATTGGCTGTCCTGAATTTCTGTGATAAACTTTTTGGTGTCACAAACATGCCTTGCTTCAACATTTAGTCAGATGTCATTTTAGTTAAATAATTGTCACTCACTGGTATTTGCTATAAATATACTGAATAAATTGCATAAATAATTGAAATATATTGAGTAAATATTTGGCCTTTTTTCCTTTTTTTTTTCTCGCTGTCGCCCAGGCTGGCGTGATCTTGGCTTACTGCAACCTGTGCCTCTCCGGTTCAAGCGATTCCCCTGCCTCAGCCTCCCGAGTAGCTGGGACTGCAAGCATGTGCCACCACGGCTGGCTAATTTTTTGTATTTTTAGTAGAGAGGGGGTTTCACCGTGTTGGTCAGGATGGTCTCGATCTCCTGATCTCCTGATCTGCCCGCCTCGGCCTCCCAAAGTGCTGGGATTTACAGGCGTGAGCCACTGCGCCCGGCCTGCTTTTGTAGTTTTATCAAAATTATAATTTATGTCCACTCACTGGTATTTGCTATTGAATAAATATTTGGCCATTTTTCCTTTTGTAATTTTATCAGCATATCAAAAAATTAGCTTTTTTCCTCCCAATAAAGTTGTCATATTCTATTTTATAAGCAACACCTTTTTTCTTTTTTTTGAGACAGAGTCTTCCTCTGTCATTCAGGCTAGAGTGTAGTGGCACGATCTTGGCTCATTGCAACCTCCGCCTTCCAGGTTCACGTAATTCTTCTGCATCAGCCTCCCAAGTAGCTGGGATTACAGGCACCCGCCACCATGCCCGGCTAATTTTTGTATTTTTAGTAGAGGGGGGGTTTCACCATTTTGGCTAGGCTGGTCTTGAACTCCTCAAGTCAAGTGATCTGCTCGCCTCGGCTTCCGGAAGTGATGAGATTACAAGCGTGAGCCCCTGCGTCTGGCCAAGCAACACTTTGTCTTCTGGAATAGTGTTGACAATAAATGCTGCTTCCATTGTACGGCTTTGACTGATGCATAAGATTTTGTTAAATAAGAAAATGTCTTAACCTTCACATATATATGGATTATTTTATCATTCATAATCCGTGTTTGAATGGTTACCATGCCAGCTTACTTTGCTTAGAAAGAAATATTTATCATTTTTCAAAATGTGCATTGCAATTCTAAGAAATTCCGTTTTATTCTTAGGATTCCCCTAGCTTGTAATATCAATGACTTGTCTTTTACTGACATTTGATAGTTCACTCCCCAAATAGGGGATTCCTTTATGTGTAGTTATTGGGTTGTATCAGAATTCCTGCTTGAGTATAAGTTATATATGTATTGGCACATAGGCAAAAGATACATGTCGTTTATCTGCTATGAGCATATGGGGAATACTCATTGTACAGGAGATGGAAATTCTAACCAAGGTTCCCCGGGATGCTGAAGGCCTTGCAGAGATGCTCTTAAACCCGTGGCACGGACTTCTTAGCAAGTTCCTTTGTTCTTTCAGTTACCAAATCGAAAGGACAGGTTTTCAATATTGGTGTAGTGTAACTGCTCACTTTTAAGAGCTCATGCATTTAAGGATTAAAATATGATTCACGTGTATTTTGATGGAGTCGTTTATTGAGCTGTGTGAGCCAGTGTTAAGGAAATCAAGCTGGAGTTCAGAACAGCTGTGGCTAGCCATTTGTCAGGTGTTAAATGATAGTTTAGGGTTGCATCATTGGTAGTCAGCAGTTACTTGCGGTGTAGTTTTTGGGTGACACATTTTCATCAAGTCCTAACCTGTTGTCAATGAGATCTTGAAACTAACATGCTTATGAAATTATGTCTGTGCAAAATGGGTGTGTTTGAAGAGTTGTAAGGTGCTGTTGTTTGTGTTTACTTTTTATGATTAATGTTTTGAATAAAGTATACAGTTCAAAAAAAAAAAAAAAACCTCCAAAAGACATGCTAGGAAATCCCCTCCGCTCCTGTCTGCATCCACTCAGCGCTCCTGCCCCGGAGGTGAAGGGTCACATTTCTTCTTGTTGATCTTTCCAGTGTCTCTTTATGCAGACACAAATATCTATATTATTAACAAACACAAATATGTTATTAATAGCAATACAAATAAATATTCTATTTTCCTACCTTTTTTACACTGAGAGTGTTTTCTTCTTTTAATAGTATTTTGAAAATCTCTCGGTGTCTATACCTAAAGTTCTTCCTCATTTTCCCCCAGTTAATTTTGTAATTAGGTTGAAGGTACATATCTGTGGAGAAATTATTGACATGAAGTTATAATAAAAACACACTTAAAATCTATAACAAATTTTCTCAGATACTTTAAAAATAAAGACTTAAGTAAAACTAATATATTTGAAAATAATAGGATAAAAAAAATTCACTGAACCATTTCTGAGCATTCCAGCTCATGTCTTAAGGGCGTTTGCCGCTGACTCATGCTGAAGCCGCTTGGTGTCTGCATTTGAAACAGGAAGTGTGTGTTAGTGGCTTGGAATCCTGTTTTCTCCTCCTCTCCTCCTTTGCTGCCAAGATTTTTATCAATTCATTTGGATTTTTAGTTTTCTTACTGGATTGACCAGATCTAAAGACTTTAGACTGTATATGAACTCAAATAAGAAAATGTCCTTAGAAGTATGATTTGAATAAACATGAAATGTTTATTATTTTCCATTGTCTAGGAAGAAAACCTTCCTAAAGAAAATACCTAATAATCCTGCAGAACATTCTGATTTCTTATCCTTAGGTATCTTCCGCACATTCTGAAGTAAAAAACCTTTCTTATTAGTCATAAGATAAAATGGATAACTTTTAAGATAGCATTTCTACTTTTTTTTTTTTTTTTTGAGGCAGAGTTTCTGTCGCCAGGCTGGAGTGCAGTGGCTCGATCTCAGCTCGCTGCAACCTACGCCTCCTGGGTTCAGGTGATTCTCCTGCCTCAGCCTCCTGAGTAGCTGGGATTACAGGCTCACGCCACCATGCCTGGCTAATTTTTTGTATTTTTGGTGGAGACAGGGTTTCACCATGTTAGCCAGGACAGTCTTGAACTCCTGACCTCACCATCCACCTGCCTCGGGCTCCCAAAGTTCTGGGATTACAGGCGTGAGCCACCGCGCCTGGCCTCTCCTTTTTTTGTTTTTTAACTGCTCCTTGCAGAGCAGGACTACTCCCCATAGGCAATGTGCACTGAGTAGCCTCGTTTCTACTATTGATATTAAACAAAACAGCATGATTCTAGTTTATTTATTCTTAATATTTGCATTAAACTTCACAGCTGCCATATGTTTCTTGGATTTTACTTCTATTTCTCGAATTCATTTCCTGGAATTCTTAAGCAGTTTTCTTCCCTCCCCACAAGAAAAAGGTGTATGTTAAAGAAAATGTTCTTTCTCTTTTGCACTTGAAAAGTAATTTCTAGAATTCTATGAAAAAATACTTGGGCATTCTAGGAGCAAAATCCTTTTTTCTCGGAACTTTCAAAATGTTGCCCCATTGCCTTATATAGATAGCCTTGTTAATTTTGCTATTAAGACATTCTGTCGAGTTTTTTAATTTAGTGATTTAAAATTAGTAATCTAATTTCCGTGAATACTTTCATGATCTCGGATAGCTCCTTTTTTTTTGTGATCATCTGTGCTAATTTTTTCTGCTTCCTTTTAGCCTATAGAATTTTCCCTTCCATTGCTTTGAGGGTTTCTTAGTGAGATTCATATCGTCTTTTCCCAGTGTTGGTGACGAGAAGAAGGTGTAACCTTTCAGTGACAGTATTTCAGAAGATCATTTCTGAACCATTTTGAGGCTCTGTTTATTTTCACTACTACCATCAGTAATTTCTTTGTAGACTTTTGCAAGTATGTGTAAATATTATATGAAAATTTTTTTGTTCTTAATGTATATTTATAGTTTTGGTAGATGTTGTCAAAGAGCTCTCCAGAAATGTTTCCCCTGTGCATTCTTACGAGTAGGGTATTGCATTTAGTGGCCATTTATTCACATTTACAATAATAATGAGTGTTACTCATTTATGTAATATTTAGTTACTGGTTATTTTTGAATCACTTGGCTTGTAAATTTCCCTGCAAGTTACTAGACTGTTTAGTTCCATTAGAACAGAGGAACCACACTCTGCTTACCATTTTTATACCCAATACTGATAATACGTGGGCATTTAGTAGGTTCTAAATAATTATTGATTAAATGAATGAATCAGTGCTTCTCCATTGTGGAAATCTAGTCATGCTAAATCTTCTCAGTGACTTCTTTTTTTTTTTTTGAGATGCGAGTCTGGCTCTGTTGCCCAGGCTGGAGTGCGGTGGCACGATCTCAGCTCACTGCAACCTCCACCTTCCGAGTTCAAGCGATTCTCCTTTCTCAGCCTCTGGAGCAGCAGGGACTACAGGTGCATGCCACCATGCCCGGCTAATTTTTGTATTTTTAGTAAAGATGGGAGTTTCACCATGTTGACCAGGCTGGTCTCGAATTCCTGACCCTAAGTGATTCGCCTATGTCAGCCTCCCGGAGTGCTGGGATTACAGGCGTGAGCTCCTGCGCCAGCCCTCAGTGATTTGTTTCTTGGAGCTCCATGGAGAATATGAACTGGTAGGCACTTGCCAGACTCACATCCATGCAGTTTAACCACTTCGTTTTCCAGAAAGTCACATTCTGAATTCTGTGACATCAGGGCTTGCAACAAGGGCTTTGTCTGTCTGATAATACGTGTATCTGTGTGTCCTGTGGAAATGCATTTTTAAACTAAAAAGTTATATAGATATTTTTAAAGATCATTAATCAGGATCATTAACATTTTCCTTTTTTGGATTTCCTTGTCTTCCCATTTGAACCACGTTTTCTGCTTTTCTTTAGTATGTTTGGCAGAGAAAACGGAAATGGAGGTAGTGGCATGAGTCAGCAGAAAGGTAAATGGAACAACTGACAGTGTTTGTGAACCAATAAAACTCTCCTGCAAGCAGGACTCGACAAGTTTGGCATACAAAATTGACTTGTTTCAAAATAAGCTTTATCAGTTTCATAGTGTTCTTGGACAATTTGTAGGAAAGGTTCAGAAGTATTTCTTTCATATAAACAACCTAGAACTCTTGAGTTGCAGATCCTCTGTTTAATTGAGAAAGGATCTTGGGGGTTATGGCCCAAATATTGCATAGGATTGTTAAAATATGTAGCATTTTTTCTGAAAGTATATAATTTGTATATTTTATGTGATCAGTGACTCTCTTGTTTTTTTCAGTATATTTTTGGAGATTTTAGCCCTGATGAATTCAATCAGTTCTTTGTGACTCCTCGATCTTCAGTTGAGGTAAGACAAAACTGTGTTTCAGTGAGTACATGGGTAGATACAATTAATAGTTATGTTTCTATTTTAATTTTTTAAATAAAGAATTCCAATGTAGAGAAAAATATGGAGACTAATATGAGAAATGCCTCAACCTACCAGCTAGATTTGGCTGACATTTGATTTGGCATTTTGCTGTATTTACTTTATTAGAGTTTGAAAAGCAAATAAAGCATGACAGATGCAATTGAAGCCTCCTTTGGACCTCTCCCATCACTCCCTGGAAGTAACTACTCTGCTGAAGTTGGGAAATATTGGTCCTGACTGGTTTTCACCTTTTATCATATACATGTATATCACCATAATCAATTGTAGTGTTTTATGTGCTTTAAAATGTTACATAAATGGTATACTGTGTTCATCATTTTGTCGTTTATTTTAAGCTAACGTTGTATTCTTTATGCTGCGAAATGTGTTCTTGTTCTTTGATTTGCGTTGCTCAGTACCACTTATTGAACACACCGCAATTTGCTTACGTATTTTCCTGTCGAGGGCCATTTAGGTCTCTAGTTCAGTTGTTAAAGATATTGCAGTCAATGTATTTTACCATGTCTCCTTGTGCCCCTCTGTGGGCTCCTCCGGGACATAGACCTGGGAATGGAATTACTGGGTTTGTGGACTGAGCCTCTTTAGTTTTACTAGAGACTGCTAGTTTGCTATCTAGGATTTTAACAGTCTGCATTCCTATCATCAGTGCGTGGGAGTTTTCTTGTTCGTATTAAAAAAAAAAAATCTTGCTAACTCTTGGTGTTGGTATATTTAAAATTTTTGTGAATCTGATGTGTAGTAAATGGATTCTCATTGTTTTAATCTACATCTCCCAGATTACAGACAGCTGGGCACTATTTCATTATCTTCACATGTCTGCTGGCAATACGGATGTCCTCTTCTGTGAATTACTTGATTTTATATCCCTTGTCCATATTTTTAAATCAAGTAGCTTGTCTTTTTCTTACTGATTTTAGGATTAATCTTTGGTTTTACAAGCGTCTGTTCCTAGCATGAGGGCTTTAAGCTTCACATGTTAGGCACCTTTTTGGGGTTGGATTTTTTTGTTTTGTTTTGTTTTGGTTTTTTTGCTGGATAAGAGGAGTACACTTTTAACTTTAATGTCAACTGAATTGATTTTTTTCCCTTATAGTTTGTGGATTTTTAGTTTTAAAAATATCTTTAGGAAATTCTTCCCATCCTTGAGATAATGAAGACATTTGTCTGTTTTCTTCAAAAAGTTTTCAGGTTTTGTTTTCACGCTTCAGTGAGTATCGAGCACTGAACTCTGCATACATGTGAGGTGGCATCGAACTCCCTGTCCCTGTGGCCCTGGCAGGTGCCTCCGCACCATTCATTGGGAACTCAGCGCTTAGCTGTCCCGTCAGCCCTGTTGGGCAGCGCATCTCCCCTGGTTCCCAGTGTGCCGTTCTGTGGGCCTGTTGCTTATCTCTATATAAACACCACACATTTTATTTTATTTTTTTATTTCTATTTTTTTTCTTTCTTTCGAGACAGGGTCTCACTCTGCCCAGGCTGGAGTGCAGAGTGCAGTGGTGCAATCACAATTCACTGCAGCCTTGACCCCCGCCCTGCCTCAGGGGGGTCCTCACACTTCGGTCCCTGAGTAGCTAGGACTACAGGTGTGTGCCACCAGGCACGGGTCATTTGTGTGTGTGTGTGTGGTTTTTTTTTTAGTAAGGGGGTTTCGCATTTTTTCCCACATCACACTGATGTAACCATACATTTTAGTTGCTACTGGTTTTCTCAAGTGTGTGTGCATGTGGATGGGTGTGTGTCTCTTTGCAAGTGAGGAGACAAAACTTGAGTTTTCATGGGATAGGAGAGTGAAAAGTGCACCGTATTTCAGGTCTGAAGGCCTGGGGTCGCTTCAGCTCTGCCACTTCCACAGGCTCGGAGGGCTTGGGCACGTTCTTTCCTTTCAGGCCTCCCATTTTTTTCTCTCTCTTTTGTTTTTTAAATTGAAAAAATGCAGAATGCTTATTCACGTCCCGGAAATGTTGGGAAATCAGCTAATGTATGGTCCGATAGCTAGTGAGTAACAGATGTTAGTAGAAATGGATGAAAAGGGCACAGATGGTAAGTTATGCCAAACCTTTTATTCGCAGTAGACATGACTGTGTCTCATGAAAATGAGTTCGAGCTTCAGAACTCGTAGTGTGTCTGGGCTTATCTGGACTTTTCTGTTTTTCTTATTTTTGAGCATACAGTGAAATTTGGAGGGGTATGAAAAGAGTTTATCAAAATCACAGTAACCTGAGAAAGGGAAATGCAGACTAACATAATTGGATTGAGTTACTTTTCCCAATCTTCAGGAGTCTGAATTATAATAGCACATAATTACACAGGAACTCACTTTCCTGGGGCGGCATGTGGTTAGGCCTGTGGGTGTGTGAGTGGCGAGGGCGTGTCAGTTGGACCTGTGGGTGTGTGAGTGGTGAGGGCGTGTCACTTGTGCCTGTGGGTGGGTGAGTGGCCAGGGCATGTCACTTCCACAGCACAGTTTGGCCTTTTGTCTCTCAGGTAACATAATTGCTGCTCAGACATGCAGTGTTACTACCATGTGGCCATGGCATAAGTTACAATCTAGCCGAATTCTTCATATGCTTTTTCTCGGCTATTAGGAGCTTGATCAAACATTGTTTTCTGTACGTGGGGCCATGAATTGAAAAACCAAATTAAGAAATGTGGGGTGTTAAAATCAAAGTGCGTTCTCCCTTCCTGCAGAAGCGCCACTCCTGCCCACAGAGGGCTGCTTTGTCTTTTAGTTTGCTTGCTTGGCAGCTTGCCACCGACAAGATAAGGTAGCTAGTAATTCAGTGGGATCAGGAGAAGCAAATTCAGGTGAAAGGTAGCTGGTATCTTTTCTAGAGCTGGGCTCCAGTGATTTAAAAATGGTTTTCTCCAGTGGAAAAAATGCAGTCAACTTATTTAATAAGCATATTTAAACCTCAGTCATAATCCTGTTAGTTATGTTCAGAAAGAGGACATGCTCACCGTTCTTTACGGTTTCCAGAATCTCAGTTTTGGAAGTAGCACACACCCCAACCATGGCTGAGTAAATAAGCTCCTGATGACGTAGTGTTGGCAGTGGGCAGTGTGTGTGGTGTGGGCGTGTGTAGAGAGTAGAGACAGTTCTTAATTTGGTGTCTTAATGGGATTTTAAAGGAGGGCTTTGTGGTTCAGGAGAGTCTTTGGGACGGAAAGCAGAACACACAGGTAGCCCCAGAGGGAGACTTCAGAACATGACCTTCCTAGCCACAGGCCCAAGTATCCTTTTCACAAGGCTGCAGCACTGTTTTCAGACCGCGTGTTAACATGACTATTCATAGATTTCAGACTGTGTTAACATAACTCTTCATAGATGACAGTTTTTCCCCTTGCTCATTTTGCATTGTGTAGGGAATTTTATGTCTTTGCTTTGATTTTTGAACTTTGTATTCTTACAAATAGTTACATAGTTAACGAATGAACTTCGAACCATCCTTGCACTTTTCTTCTGTTGTGTATTTAGATATCCAGTTACCACAGACTAAGGGCATCTGATGTGTGAGGGAGGTTTGTTGAAAGAAAGGTGCTTTGTGCCTGTAGAGTAAAACACACACATTTCTACAGTGCCACAACCCACCTGGCATTCCTGCAGGTGCACTTTTTTATCAGCTTAGCAAATCAAAGTAAGTGTGTTGAGCACGCTTACAGAAGGTGGCAGTGTCATCCGGAGTTTGATGGTGGTCGTCTCACCGGATCCCTGTCATCCAGAGTTTGATGGTGGTCGTCTCACCGGATCCCTGTCATCCGGAGTTTGATGGTGGTCGTCTCACCAGATCCCTGTCATCCGGAGTTTGATGGTGGTCGTCTCACCACATCCCTGCAGTGCCTTTTACTAGCAGTGTCGCCCGACTTCCTCATCTGTCAGAGGGCCACAATAACAGGACCTCCTCCCCAGAGTTGTTGAGGAGGAGCAGGGTGTGTGCCACCTGGTGTCACTGGTACAGCCTCTCCGCCCTCAGTCAGCGCCACCTGGCATCACTGGCCCCACCTCTCCACTTGCTTGTCCTCAGCATCGTCTGTGTATTGTTCCCGATTGCTGGGGTTTTCTTCTGCGTGTTGTGGGAGTGGCTGGGAGTTGAGTGAGTGTGCACACCCCGTGGTTGAATGTTGAGGAAGGAGCAGCCGGAAGATGGTGAGCAGGGTTCCCACAGCTCTCTGCCTTGCACTGGCGTTTGAAGTGGATGGGTGAAGAGGTCCCTTCTCCAAATTGTGCGTCTTCCCAGCCTGCTGCACTTCCGGATCTGGAGGTTTTCTTCAGCATTCTGTCTTCCCTGAGCAGAACAGAATACCGGAAGTGTGAAGAGAACATTGATACAATAGTGATAGAACTGTTTTGACTCCGGCAAAGATGGTTTCTTGATGTTACCATGATTTTGTGTAGAGAGAGTGATTCAGAACACTATTCATGCCTCAAAATAATACAGCTTTCTGTCACCAGGGGGCATCCTAATGTCATTAACAGAAAAAGAGAGGGCATTCTGTGTGTCATTTCCAAACTGTCTTTTGTGACCACAGAGGGTTTTGAACGAGATTGGAGGCTTCCTGAGACACACATGGCAGCTGTGTCCACTGCCCATATAGACCCACCTTTCTCCTCCAGGTGCCTGCCGGCATCAATGCTGGTGTGTGGAATGATCTTTGCATTGCGGGTGCCAAGACTAGTGTAGCCCTCAGCACACAGAATGCTTTCTCCTCGGTGTCAATGTGATGGGTACTATGTTGCCCCCTGGTGGTGGAGATAAGTGCAGCTGCCAACTCCTGAAGGCTTCTTTTGAATTGCCCTGTGTTTTCCTTTTTGTCATAATTCTCTGGGAAGAGAACTTACTGGGTTACTTGCAGAGAGAAGCTTTTATTGCTGTGATTATTGAATTGGTGTGCTGAGATTTCATGGGAGAAATCGGCTGAGGAAGCCAATCAAGCAGCAGCTCTCATACAGTATTGGGCATGAGACTTACCCAGGAGCCTCTGAACTTTGCGGCCCTGCGGGCATTCCTGCACTGGCCATTGTACTGCAGTGAACAGACTTTGGGAAGTGCTGCACCAGAATATCTTTTTGTCCTTTTGTTCTGCCCTCAGGTAGCAGTTTGTCTCTGCTTACCTTACCCCTTTTCTTCCTAAACATTTTTTTTTTTTTTTTTTTTTGGAGACAGAGTCTTGCTCTGTTTCCCAGGCTGGAGTGCAGTGGCGTGATCTCGGCTCCCTGCAACCTCCATCCCCCAGGTTCAAATGATTCTCCTGCCTTAACTTCCCAAGTAGCTGGGATTACAGGTGCCTGCCACCACGCCCAACTGATTTTTTGTATTTTTAGTAGAGATGGGGTTTCACCATATTGGCTAGACTGGTCTTGAACTCCTGACCTCAAGTGATTCACCCACCTTAGCCTCCCTAAGTGCTGGGATTACAGGCATGAGCCACCATCCCTGGCCCCTTCCTAAACTTTATTACACCCAGTGTGTCCATTGGAAGCATTTCCAACTCTTCAATAAATGTTATGGAATAGCTAGGAAGAAGAAAAATTTAAGTTGTTTTTGGGATACCTTTTCAGCTTTTTACAAAGAGATCAGACAGTTCCCATTCTGCTTTCTGTCTTCCAAACAAGGAATGTGACTTCTAGCTGTTAATTTCGTTAATTAAGGCACAGTGTTAAAAAGGGAGCCGCAGTCACCAGGCTTTTTGTTTTTAGTGGGCTTTCCACTGTTCTCCGACTGTGGACCTGGTCCCAGCCTCTGCTGACTGTGTTGCAATGTAGTGATCATGAATAAGAGGTGCAGTCAGGAAGACCCATCTTCGCTAGTGCGTGAACAAAAGTGTCTGTGGTCTGAATGGTCAGTCATTAACATCCTGTGGAAAGAAGGATGTATCATAAGCATTTTATTGTAGCTGATTTACATGTCCATTGGAGTTCATTTTTATTCCCTTTGGCTTCATTTTTGGATCTGTTTAATGGTGATAAATATTTGAAAGTATTTCTGTTGCGTTTTTTTCCTTAAATGAAGATGATTTAGATTGCACTGACTCTTCATGTATGTTATTCTGCTAAAAGTAATGGCATGCATAGTTGTATGGATAAAGAGTTTTAATGAATTGTTGCCTTATTTAAATGTTATGTGTTGGTTTTAACATTTTGTTGAATTAAAATTTGTTTTCTGATTCCTTGTGCAGCTTCCTCCGTACAGTGGAACAGTTCTGTGTGGCACACAGGCTGTGGATAAACTACCTGATGGTAAGCTAGTTCTCTCCTTATTTCTCTGAAGGGAATTTTGGCCATACGTGCTGGGTGGGCAGGCTACCTGTAAACATTGTTTTCCCATTTGAATAAACATTTCTTTGCAGCTTGAACTTTTTGCGGTAAACTGTAATGTATTTAATTGCTGAATCACTTTGACTAGTGAATTAGTTTTAAAGCGTATCCTGTGCTTCGGAGTGCCAGCCATTTAGTTTAGGAAATGGTTGTTGAGTAATTTTTTTCCTAACCGTTCTGAGTGCAGCAGGTACGTTACTCTTCATCAGCACATGCCCGGGTTGAAGGAGCTTTGGGTCTTGTTGCTAAGCAGCCTGCTGTCTCCAGCGCCGGCTAGCTTCTGAGCCTGTGTTCTTTGTAAACTAAGGGGCAGCTTGCATCTATTGTTCTTGCAGTTTACATTCATGTCCTGGTCTGTTGCTGACTCTTGGGAACTCAGGTCACCTCTTTACCTCCTGGTCTGTTACATTTTTGGGTCTCCATCACAGACACTGAGCTGATTATCAGAGATGGTGCTTATGGAGATGCAGTGATTTTGTATTGCTTAAGTACCCAGTGTTTTAATACCAACAAGGTCATTTAATTATTGCAGGCTGCCCTTGCACAGTTGAAACCTGTCTGGATCGTTTTTCAATCTGAATCACTTTAAAGGCCCTTGCTGGCCTCCAGGAAACTGATGCCAAACTTTTTCTTTGAGAGTTAGGGGTTCGGATTCCCTGTTTAGTTAGCGTGGTCAGACTTATGAAAGGGGTTTTAGTTACAGTTTAGGCCTCAGTATAAACCTTGAAAAGACTAACCAAATGTTTTATTTCTGGTAACATCAGGGAGTGATTATATCTAAAATGTTAGATTTATAAGAAATGTGAGAGACTGTAAGGGAAAGAGCAGATCTAACAATAGCTTAGGACAAGTAATAAAATAAATGAAGCTCAAGGGACCCGAAAGCCGGGCTGCTCAGCCTCCTGAGCCACCTTTTAATCGGCTGATGTCAGCCTCTCAGGCATCTGAGTCAGTGGGACTTCCTGTCACTGTGTGCTTTGAACGTAGTGAGCACGCTGCTTGTGTTGATCCAGTGCTTACAAATGCGCCATAATTTTCCCATGCACATCACTTCTTTGAGTTCACCCTCCTCCCTGTGCGGTAGGCACCACCAGCTCCCCCAGCCTCTGGAGTTCTGCTTCCCGCTCTCTCCTTCCAGCCTGCCTGCCCTTTTCGGTGACTGCTTCTTGGCCCTTTTTCTCCATTTTTTGCTCTCTTCCCTCTAAGTCCTGCTTTTTTTCTGCCAGAAGCACGACTGGAATCTTGCCACCAGCTTGCACAGTTAGTGACAGGCCCGCTTTTCTCTGCAGCCTTTTCTGGGTCTCTTGTGTTTCCATGACATTAGTTTCTCTTCCAGTGTCTATTCGACTGTACAGAGCCTGTGGGTACTGTCATGGACCTGCCTCCCTTTCCAGACTGCTCAGCTGCTGATGGCAGGGTCCTTTTCTCTCTGTCTGTCACTGTGCCTGTAGTATCTGGAATGTTGTAAGCCCTCAGTACATTTGTTGGATGAATGGTTTGGGATACTTTATTCTGCTCCCTTCTACCACCTCTAGCTGCAGCAAGCCCTTTGCAGAGGCACCTCATCGTGGTTTCCCTTTTACACCTCGGCCTTTTCTATTTTTGTGTTTTTAAATTTTTTTATATTTTAATTTTTGTAGGTACATAGTAGGTATGTATATGTATGAGATACATGAGATATTTTCATACAGGCATATGACAAGTATTAATCACATCAAGGTGAATGGGTGTCCTTCACCTTAAGCACTGCCTGTTTTAGATGTTCGTAAAGCCTGAGATACCACTCCTTCACCCCGCCCTTACCAATTCAGTGATCCATCAAGTTCCACTGACCTCTCTAGTTTCTGATGGAAGTTGATCACTGTTTCCTGCATCCAGAAGAATCCTTTTTCTAGAGCTATTCACAGCCTTCTCTCCCCTCCCTCCATGTTTTCATTCTCAGTTGTTTGTATTTGTCTCCCTAATAAATGTGAATTCTCTGAGCAGGGCCCTGTATATTTCCCTTCTTCACCCTCTGCCTTGTAGTCCAGACCACTCTACTGCATGTACTGCAGTGAGCAGCCTTGGAGAAACGCTGTGTTAGGATTCATGGTTTTATGACCCTCTGCCTGCATTACCTGAGTGTTGAGTTTCCATCTTCCTAATGTGTTGATTGGGTTGTTGAAGCCAAACATGCAGGCCTTCCTGCACTTCATCTGCCTGGCAGATTGGGCTCCGAACTCTCTGCCATGCGTCCATTGTGAGTGTTCCTCGATAAGAGGAACTGTGCTGGCTTGGAATCCGCCTTCTAGTGAGATGATCAAACATGGTATTGAGTAAATGTTTGATACTAACTGTGACATACTGAAATAGTTCTGTTCACATTACATCACGTTCTAGAATGTTTTGTGTTCTGATAAGATTGAGAATTGAGATGTGGACAGCACATCTGTGTCTTAGAAACAGTCAATCTTGCGTAAGCAGAATGACACAACACATTCTAGTTTCGAATGTGATTTCACAGCCTTCAAAGGGCAGGCTCCACGTGGAGTGTTCTTCCCCAGGCACACCTGTTTCAATCCAGGGAGTCTTGAGAGCCCCAGAACATCTGGGAGTAGGGGATGCCTGGAACCAAAATGGACAGTCAACCCCTAGGTATGATAGTAAATTCAGTTCCCCTGGATAATTCTTTTCAAAGTAAGGAAACAAAATTTAAATAGTAGCCAAAGGAATTAGATGGTCATGACTTTATACGTAAACTTGCTGTTAGGTGTAATCGTCATCAGTGTTCTTTTCCAGGAACTTGCTGTTGTTGGGGCAGGATTGTGCTGCCACCACCCCCACCCCCCACAGTGGGGGGCTGTGATTCCAAAGCATACCAAGATTCAGGAGACCTCAGGAGGCTGTTTCGCTCCACCCTCCTGCCCACTGACTTGCACGTAACTGGCCCTTCTCAGGGTCTGTATTTTTTCTTCTACAAAAAGACTTCTAGGGGTCCTTCCAAGGTAAAATATATTCATTTCTCTGCAGTAGAACACCGTTCTTTGGGTATTAGTTTCTTTTCTTGAGATACATGCCTTGAAAAAAAAATTGGCCCCTTAATGCTAGCCTGGAAGAAATCTTTAGCTATGCATTAAAGATGAAATAGAAGGCATGTGTCCTTCCCTTAACTTCAAAATGTGTAACTTTTTATCAAATACAAGGTGACATCGATGCTTGATGTCTGTTGAAAGACAAAATTGATTCTAAAACTTAACCTAATTTCAGAGATGTAAACTGTAAAAATACATCTGTCTTAGCATGAATGAAATATGTGGATTGTGGTTACCTGGGAAGGAAGTATTGAAGGCTTCCCAAGAGATATTGAAAAGTTCACAATTCTAACTTTTTCTTTTGGTATTTTCGGAAGGCTTTACCACCCATGGAGTTAATCCAGTGTGGCTTTATTTAGAGGACATTCGCGTGTGTTCGTGTCAGGGCCACTTTTCAGACTTAATGGAAGGTTACCAGTGGAGGAGACCAAGAGATGAAGAATTCAAAAGAGTGCTCTGAAGTGCGCCTTTATATATACGATTCTCTCCTGTTGTTGTTGTTGAATCTTTTTTTGGCATCTTTTTTTGTTTCTAAATTTATACTTTCTAATTTCTCCTATCCAGAATATATAGGGTTCTTTGCGTAGTTCATGTTTTTGGAATTAATGAAATCACGTTAACTAGAGAAGCTGATTTAACCATGTTTTAAGTCCCTAAGTTAGTTGTCATGATCCTTTAAAATTTAAATTGTCCAAAATACATATTCCTTTATCTTAGGCATAAGGCAGCTGTAAGAAAGTCAGATTCCATTGAGGGATATTTTTAAACTGGCAAAATATTACTTGCTTTTTATTACAAATGTATTTTAATTTCTACCTTCTGAAAGCCTTCCTTAGCTAGGAAGATAAGTACAGGCTTCTGCTTTTCATATCCCCAAATTAAATAATTTTATGGTTTCATTTTCAGTAAATTGTTCCACATAAGTAAAGGACGTAATAGGTTTGTTGATTAGGAAGAGAATTTAAGGTTTTCATTTTCAAAGAGAAAGTGAGTAATTACTGGTACTTAGAGTTTGTAGAACTGTATTCTTAACTAATAGTTTGTTTTCTAAACAGGACAAGAATATCAGAGAATTGAGTTTGGTGTCAATGAAGTCATCGAACCCAGTGACACTTTGCCGAGAACCCCCAGCTACAGTATTTCAAGCACACTGAACCCTCAGGCCCCTGAATTTATTCTCGGTTGTACAACTTCCAAAACAACCCCTGATGGTATCACTAAAGAAGCAAACTATGGCTCCATCGACTGCCAGTACCCAGGCTCTGCCCTCGCTTTGGATGGAAGTTCTAATGTGGAGGCGGAAGTTTTGGAAAATGATGGTGTCTCAGGTGGTCTTGGACAAAGGGAGCGTAAAAAGAAGAAAAAGCGGCCACCTGGATATTACAGCTATTTGAAAGATGGTGGTGATGATAGTATTTCCACAGAAGCCCTGGTCAATGGCCATGCCAGTTCAGCAGTCCCGAACAGTGTCAGTGCAGAGGATGCAGAATTTATGGGTGACATGCCCCCGTCAGTTACGCCCAGGACTTGTAACAGCCCCCAGAACTCCACAGACTCTGTCAGTGACACTGTGCCTGACAGTCCTTTCCCCGGAGCACTCAGCAGTGACACCAGGACTGCAGGGCAGCCAGAGGGGAGCCCCGGGGCTGATTTTGGTCAGTCCTGCTTCCCTGCAGAGGCTGGCAGAGACACCCTGTCAAGGACAGCTGGGGCTCAGCCCTGCGTTGGTACCGATACTACTGAAAACCTTGGAGTTGCTAATGGACAAATACTTGAATCCTCGGGTGAGGGCACAGCTACCAATGGGGTGGAGTTGCACACCACGGAAAGCATAGACTTGGACCCAACCAAACCCGAGAATACATCACCTCCGGCTGACGGCACAGGCTCTGCATCAGGCACCCTTCCTGTCAGCCAGCCCAAGTCCTGGGCCAGTCTCTTTCACGATTCTAAGCCCTCTTCCTCCTCGCCGATGGCCTATGTGGAAACTAAGTATTCCCCTCCCGCCATATCTCCCCTGGTTTCTGAAAAGCAGGTTGAAGTCAAAGAAGGGCTTGTTCCAGTTTCAGAGGATCCCGTAGCCATAAAGATTGCAGGTATAGTTGAAAAGATACAAATCTAGAGTGAAGATGGGAACAGACCTCATCAACTGGTCTTACAGACTGTGGTGTTGGAGTGTTACCCATAACAATGGTAGATTACCTGTGTGTTAATAGCAGTGTCTGAATAATGCCCATGTCTTAAGTGTGCTCTAGAAGTAAGGCAATATAGAAACAAAGGGGAGGAGAGGGTTGTCACAACTTTAAGTTAAGTGAAAGATCCATGCCTGTTAGCAGTTCTTTTCTGTTGACAAGTCACATTTCCATTTCTTGCCTTTTGTTCAAGTAATTCTGCTCCACGGTGTGAATGTATAATGGACTTTTTCTGTGATATACCTTTGGTGTGATAATCCTGATTTGTACTCACTGTGTGCTCCTTCCTTTTTATATTTCTTAAGATATAAGAAAGCATTTTGTGAAATAACATGTTTTTGTTTTTATGCCTATTTTGCATTGAGTAAATGGATTTTATTCAGAATTTTGATAAATCAACGTCAGCTCTTGAAAGGAAGAGAATAATGTTAAGAGTTCAGCCCAAAGTTAATATTTTATTTTGAAGTGCTAAGGCTCCAAGGTAGAAACAATTACAATAAAAATAGAAAGCTGCATAATTCACAGGTTGTTTTTAAAAAGTTACAGTAGGAAGTCAGAAATGCAGCACGGTATGAAAGAGGTATGTGTGCTCACACAGCCACATGTTGTGTAACGATGGATGTGTGCTCTGAGATGTACATGTTAACATCAGAGAGTACTACACAAATACAGATGGTAGAGCCTTCGGCTAGTGGTGCAGCCTATTGCTCCGTGTCCAGCATGTCACTACTGAGTACTGTAGGCAGTTGTAACACAGTGCTAAGTATTTGTGTGCCTGAACACATTTAGACATAGAAAAGAGACAGTACAGATAGGGTATAAAAGATGAAAAATGCTTCACCTGTACAGAGCACTCATCATGAATGGAGCTTGCAAGACTGGAGTGACTCTGGGTGAGTGAGTCTGTGATGAGTGCTGAGTGAATGTGAAGGCCTAGGACAGTACTGAGCAAAGCCGAGCTTTATAAACACCGTACACTTAGGCTGTACTACGTTGATTTACACATTTTTCCTCAATAAGAAATAAACCTTAGCTTACTGTAACCTTTTTACTGTTTATTTTACTTTTAAATTAAAAATTCTAAACTTTTTGACTCATGAGAACACTTAGCTTGAAACACACACTGTACAGCTATACAAAAATATTTTCTTCCTTTTTATTCTTATTCTATAAGCTTTTTTCTATTAAAATTAGTTTTTAACTTTTTAAACTTAAAAACTAAGACACAAACATCAGCCTGGGCCTGAACAGGGTCAGGAGCATCAAGACGTCACTAGGCAACAGGGCATTTTCAGCTCCATTAGAATCTTGTGGGACCATCATCTGTGCAGTCCATCGTTGACCGAAACATTGTTACGCTGCCCATGGCTGTACCTGCCTAAGAAGCAGAAGCTCGGTCATCAGGTTGGATTCTACTAAGCTTGGTAGCCGGCTCTTCAGGTTCTTACCCTAGCAGCCAAGTTAAAATAAGCTGTTTCGTTTAGGCTCTCTGTAATACTTTCTGATGTGACCTTTTGGAACACTTGACAACCTTCATTTTTTTTTTTTTTTTTTTTTTTTTGAGATGGAGTCTCGCTCTGTCGCCCAGGCTGGAGTACAGTGGCCGGATCTCAGCTCACTGCAAGCTCCGCCTCCCGGGTTTACGCCATTCTCCTGCCTCAGCCTCCTGAGTAGCTGGGACTGCAGGTGCCCGCCACCTTGCCCGGCTAGTTTTTTTGTATTTTTTAGTACAGACGGGGTTTCACCGTGTTAGCCAGGATGGTCTCGATCTCCTGACCTCGTGATCCGCCCGTCTCGGCCTCCCAAAGTGCTGGGATTACAGGCTTGAGCCACCGCGCCCGACCTGACAACCTTCATTACCAGGATGTAGCAGCAAGCTGCCAAATGCACACCCTTCTGTGGAGGGTCAGAATTGTGTAAAAAATAAAACACATTCTTCGGATGGCAGTAGGATGATAGCAAGCAATGTATACATTTTTTTAAGAGTATTTTATTCCTTATACAAAATACGTTATCTCAGGTACTCTTGTTGCTCTGAAGTTCTCTTAAAATGAAGAAATAATAGGCCATACATCGTTATTTTGGGCTTCATATATGTTTTTTAAAGCCAGGTGATTTTTTTTTTTTTTTTTTTTTTTTTTTTTGAGATGCGGCCTCACTCTGTTGCTCAGGCTATAGTGCAAGAGGCTCAATCTTGGCTCACTACAACTCCGCCTCCTGGGTGCAAGTGATTCTCCTGCTTCGGCCTCCCAAGTAGCTGGGATTACAGGCACATGCCATAACGTCCAGCTATATTTTTTTTTTTTGGATTTTTAGTAGAAATGGCGTTTCACCGTGCTGGCCAGGCTGGCCTCAAACTCCTGACCTCAAATGATCTGCTTGCCTCAGCCTCCCAAAGTGTTGGGATTCCAGGCGTGAGCCACTGCACTCAGGCCAGGCAATTTCTTTAACACAGCTTTCAGGATGTATTTATTGCAAGGACTGATATTGTAAGATAGATTGTGTAAGCCTTTTGTATAGATTACTAAGTGAAAAGTTTATTTTTAACCTATAATGAGAAATGCACAGCGGGATGCTCTTAAAAATGCATTCTAAGTTCGAAGTCATGAGCATTATTTTTTTTTTTGAGAGGGAGTCTCACTCTGTCACCCAGGCTGGAGTGCAGTGGTGTAATCTCAACTCACTGCAACCTTCTCTTCCTGGGTTCAGGCAATTCTTCTGCCTCAGCCTCCCGAGTAGCTGGGACTATAGGCGCCTGCCACCACGCCCAGCTAGCTTTTGTATTTTTAGTAGAGACGGGGTTTCACCATGTTGGCCAGGCTGGTCCCGAACTCCTGACCTCAAGTGATCCTTCCGCCTCCGCCTCTCGAAGTGCTGAAATTTCACACGTGAGCCACTGCGCCCAGCCGAGAACATTATAGTTCTGTTTCTAAAATAGTTCCACAAAGGAAAACCTCCCATCCTAGGGAGGTTTTCTCAATCTTTATTTAAAATAAGAAAGGAAAGCTTCATTTTAAATGTTTTAAAACATTCTGCTTAGTCATATGACTTTAAATATAGTTTGATAAATAGTTATGTTCTGTTTATGTTAAAGTCTAGTTGAAGTAGCTTTGTCAAACACTGAAGAGCCTCTTAATGACTGGTAGAGGAAAGCCTTGCCACACACAGTCCACGTAATTATTTTTGTATGGACATAGTGTAAACCCCTCCCCAACAGATTATTTTTTTAATCCTATTTTGGTTAGATCAGTTATGAAGATGTTTTAATTTTCTGAGTGAAAGTGTAGCTTCTTTAAAAGTACGTAGTTCTTTTCAGCCTGTTGAGCCTTCGATATGCAGCATGTAATTGCTGACAGTTTCAGGATTCTCGTAAAATATAGAGCAGTAGAGTCACATTAAATAACTCTTGGGATCATATAGGGCTTAGGGAGAATGGCATTGTTTGAACTTTTTGTTGTTGTTTTATTCTCCTACTTAGGGATTTACTTTATAAAAGTACCAAAATATACTCAATTTGTTACAAGTCAGATCCACTACCACAAATTCCCTTTAGTGGGCATACTTTTTTTTTTTTGAGATGGAGTCTCGCTCTGTTCTCCAGGCTGGAGTGCAGTGGCACTATCTCGGCTCACTGCAAGCTCCGCCCCCCGGGTTCACGCCATTCTCCTGTCTCAGCCTCCTGAGTGGCTGGGACTACAGGCGCCCGCCACCACGCCTGGCTAAATTTTTTTTTTTTGTATTTTTAGTAGAGACGAGATTTCACCGAGTTAGCCAGGATGGTCTCCATCTCCTGACCTTGTGATCCGCCCGCTTCGGCTTCCCAAAGTGCTGGGATTACAGGCGTGAGCCACTGCGCCCGGCCTAGTGGGCATACTTTTTTTAAGTGTAGGCCCACTTATTTTAAGCAGCGTTTAACTGAGTGAAAGTCTAGTTTCATTAAAAGATCTCTTGATGTTAGTTATAATAGAATTTGACTTGCATTAGTATCTGTTTCTACTGAGACAGTGGTATTTGTGTTACTAACTTTTGGGAAAGAGGGAGTGGGGAATGATTTAGACATTAAATGTATTCCTTTCTGCCAGGCATGATAGTGTGGAGATTGAGGCTTGAGGATTGCTTGAGCCTAGGAGTTTGAGGCCAGCCTGGGCAACATACTGAGACCCCCGTCTCTTTAAAAAAAAAAAAAAAATTTATACACAAAATGCTTGGAGTAATTTGTGTATTTTTTGTCTCAAGTTTATTTGTTTCAAATACCCACATTTCTGGACTATTTCCCCTATTGTTAAGCCTGCTTAATAAATGCCAACTAGTTTTTATGCTATCAGAAGTGAAATTAAGAAGGCAGATCGACTAAAAGAAAAAGAATCACATGTAAGGCATTTGGAAGTGAAATACATTAAACTCTTGATTACTCTTAAACTATCCACTTCAAAGGGTTCTACTTGGATCTTCTTGGTGGCAAGGCCATCTCCTGGGTGTAGGTTATGTGTCAACATTTTCTTCCATTGGCTGTTTTTTAAGTATAAACTGTTCTTTAAGAGGAGAAGGACATGCCAGGGGAAAGCAAGTGAACTGAACACTCAGTGACTTCCTTTAGCCTCAAGGGAAGGATGAATCTAAACACAAAAGACCAGTCCTGCAGAGGGTTGGAGAGGGATCTGTGTTTCAGTGACTGGTCTGAGAGGAGATGATTGCCGTTTTTCAGTAGGAGTCAACAAAAGGAAACTTGAAAGTCTTAATACAGCCCGGCATAGTGGCTCACGCCTGTAATCCCAGCACTTTGGGGAGGCTGAGGTGGGCAGATCACTTGAGGCTGGGAGTTCAAGACCAGCCTGGCCAACATAGCGAAATCCCGTCTTTACTAAAAATATAAAAATTAGATGGTTGTGGTGGCTCGTGGCTGTAATCCCAGCTACTGAGGAGCCTGAGGAGGGAGAATAGCTTGAACCCGGGAGTTGGAGGTTGCAGTGAGCCGAGATTGTACCGCTGCACTCCAGCCTGGGCAACAGAGTGAGACTGTCTCAAGAAAACCCCAAAACCTAATAGCTTGTATTTGAAAGTAGTTGCAAAACATGACACCCTTGTTTTAAGAGCGAGTATGGCGGACACATGGGGAGCGCCTTTGCTGCTGCTTCCCTCATTAGCACAGATACTTTGGAATTGACCAAACATGTGATGTTTGAAATTGAACATATGCTTTTAGTGAAGGTTGTACTTTCCCTGGGTCTTTACTAAGGAACATTCCTCATATACTAGACTGAATTGTATCAGATGCTTTCACATCACAAGTAGAGCAATTTTGTATTTGATGTTTTGCTTTCAAATATATGCAACAGTGTATTTCGTTTTAACAGAATATAAATAATGGTGGGTAAGGAGAGTGGCCAACTGCCCGATAAAATAAGTTAAAATTCCAGTGACAGAGAACTAGAAAAACTGAACTCTTGAACAGCTCTGAAAACATTGCATTGAAGTATCTAGCAATGTCATTTATTATGAATTGTTAGTCAAAACCTGTTTATATGATTTTGCACAGTGGTTTTATACCTAAAAGGTATTGGATCAAGAAACAAAGTTATTACAATTTGGGTCTTCTGGAATGAATTACCCTATCCGTGTTTATTTAAGTATAAATGAAAATACAGTTATGTGCTGCTTTAATGATGTTTCAGTCAACAACAGACCGCATGTACGACGGTGGTCCCATAAGATTATAATGGAGCTAAACAATTTCTAGTGACCAGTGAGTTGTGTTACAGTTGCCTATGATATTCAGTACACAACATCCTGTATGGGTTTGTAGCTTAGGAGCAATAGGCTCTAGCATATAGCCTAGGTGTGTAGTTGGCTATACCGTTTAGGCGTTTGATCCCACAATGATAAAATTGCCTAATGCCACATTTCTCAGAACATATTCCCATCATTAAGCATGGCTGTGTATCCTAAAACTGATCTTTATTTTGGCAGTTTATAAATCACGCATGTACTTTCACCCCCTCCTTGGGGGAAATTGTTTCTCAGATATTTTGCATTCCTCTTCAAACTCGGAAGTACACAGGCAGGGGTCATGCGTCATGATCTAAGTTAAAAAGGCATGGCATCCGTTTACAGGGATCCACCCTTGTGGATTGAGAGTTTAGTCCACATCTGATTCGATGTTTGTATCCTCACATTTATTATACGTCTTTCCACTTCAGAAACATAAGTTGATCTGCAGCCAATGGGTAGTGGTACATTTTGGTCACTTTGCTGCCCTCCATCTGGTTAGGTAACCACGATAGTGTGTGTTCTTCCAAATTGATGAAGAAAAGCACTTGGAGAATGTTCTGGACAGTTAGGAAGATGACAGAAAAGCAGGTCAACAACACCAGAATGTCGATTATGGACCAGTTATTGAGCCCTAAGAATCAGAGTTCTGCACCTTGCGTTTTCATGGATTTTTTGATGGCAACATGACCTCCAAGTCCTAACTTTAGGAAAACAGAATTTGATGTATAAAATATGTGTAAGAATAATCATAGCTTATAATGACATAAAAGTTTACGATGCTGGTATTGCCTTTGAGTTGATAAACAATTTCAGTGGGCTGATTTGTGGCAGCCCTTGTGAGCTACCATCTACCATGTATGTCTTAAAATTAAAAAAAAAAGACTGTTAAGCAACTCCATTTTTCTCTATGTCGGCAGATTTCATAAGAGTGAAATTTCAGTTCAGCCTTTTAATGTGAGTTATTACAAAAGTGAACTACGGGTTTCAATTTCGTGTCTTCTATGAGTCATTCTGGCATTTTGTGCCTTTTCACACACACTGTTCTAGGCAGCCCCACTGACTGCTGTGACAAAGATGGGTTTGGGACGCCATCTTCCTAAAGTTGCTGTCTGAACAGCTAAGTAGTAAATTATACCAACCATGATGAATTGAAAAGAAGGCTTCTGGGGAAAGTATGTTATTACAGCTGATTTCTGATTATATGCCCTAAAAGAAGGTAAAATAGATACACCAATGGCAATGACTTGGGAATGCAGGTCAGACTTAAAGTTTCAACCTACAAATTCCCTGCCCCCTATCCTTGGTGGCCCGCCTTCCTCGTTTTGATTCTTTTAGCCTCCATAATTAGAGTGTGTATTGGACTTTAGGCTAGGAATAAAATGGTAAATGAAAATGTTGATGTTGAAAGAGGAATTTAATTAAGTGGAGCGAAGAGTGATATTAGACATTTGAAAGTGGTATTAGTTCTGGCTTGTCCATAAGACCTGACGTTTGAATGATAACAGTAGGATTCATTCACTTGAACATAATTCAGCCCAGTCTTAGGAGGAATTAGAACTGCTTTTGCCCCCCTGTTCTTTCACTGCGAGGGAGAAGAGGAACTCATGAACTTCATAAAGCGTTAGTGTCTCCTCCAGTTCATGGTTATTGAAATGAGTCAGGATGGAAGGCTTGATGTACATGTGATATGTTACAAAACTGGACCTTAACTGGTTCTTGAGTGTTTGGATCTTAAGAGAACACCTTTGACAATAAATATTTAATCTTCATTTCTTACAATCATTCCTCTTAAAATGGAGCTTTATTTAAATGTTTTTTTTTTTTTTCTGTCACTCAGGCTGGAGTGCTGTGGCGTGATCATAGCTCACTGCAGCCTTGAACTCCTGGGCACAGGTGGTCTTCCTGCCCCAGCTTCCTGAGTAGCTGGGACTACAGGCAGACACCACCATGTCCAGCTAATTAAAACACATTTTTTTGTAGCAACAGAGTCTCACTGTGTTGTCCAGGCTGGTCTTGGAATTCCTGGACTCCAGTGATCTTCCTGCCACAGCCTCCCAAAGTGTTGCGATTACAGGCATGAGCTACCACACCAGGCCTGAAATAGAACTTTGTTAATACATCTTTAATATGTCAAGATATTTAAAACTTGTCCAGATTTTAAGGAGGTTGGGCTAACATTTCCTCTTGAAATGCTGAAAGTTGTTGGTTTTCTCAAACGCTTACATAAATTAATTTGCTTTTCCCTTCTCCTTCCACCTCTATTAGCTCTTTATTTTCTAGGGGGGATTCTGACGTCTGTAATGAGCTGACCATCATACCGGGAGTGGTCTGCTCATGTATTTACACGCGTGCTTATCTTTGCCATAGCTGAGCACAGTGCAGCTCCTTATCTGTTCCGGGTGAGGAGTGATCTGCCGCAGGTTGCAAAATGAATGAAGTGGCAGAGGGGTGTGAACCCCATCTTCCTGGTTTGTGTGCCTGGGCCCTTGCCCTTTACTGTGCGTCTTCTCGGGAGCTGTCATTTAGAGTTTTCTGGACCAGGAGCTAAATGACCTTTAAAGTCTGTTGAGTCATTTCTAACAAATATGAATGGAGTCATTTGCCATAACCAACAACTTTAATCTCCAGATGTTTAATTCATCCTGTATTACTGTCTAATGAGAACTTACTGTATGCCACGCACTGTCTAGTTGGAGTAATGGTTGGCCTTGCCTTCAGGGTAGTCTGAGGCATAAGATCAGAAAGGAACAGATGGCAGCTGTTTGTAGAGAGAAGTGATCGTTGGCAGAGGGGTGTTGAGGGGAGAAAGCAAGGAGGGGAGGCCTCATGCAGCTAGTAGGGATGGCAGTAACAGGCTGAGGACACAGAAGGCCATCAAGTCCTGTTACCTTAGATGGGGCAGACTTTGTTGAGCAGCACACCACTTATGTCAGGTAGGCGGTGATGAGGTCGGCTACCGTGGAGATAGTGTGGAGAATCTTGAGTGCCTTCTGTCGGTCTTACTCTGAGATTAGGATGTAGGATCATTATAAGAGACTAATAACAGAATGATACGGTATTTTAGTTTATGAAAGACTTGCCACTAGATAAAATTTTTCTAGAATAACGGAATTAATCATTAAGAAAAATCTAGGTTGTGCCGGGCGCGGTGGCTCAAGCCCGTAATCCCAGCACTTCGGGAGGCCGAGACGGGCGGATCACGAGGTCAGGAGATCGAGACCATCCTGGCTAACATGGTGAAACCCCGTCTCTACTAAAAATACAAAAAACTAGCCGGGTGAGGTGGCGGGCGCCTGTAGTCCCAGCTACTCGGGAGGCTGAGGCAGGAGAATGGCATAAACCCAGGAGGCGGAGCTTGCAGTGAGCTGAGATCTGGCCACTGCACTCCAGCCTGGGCGACAGAGCCAGACTCCGTCTCAAAAAAAAAAAAAAGAAAGAAAAAAGAAAAATCTAGGTTGTTCAGTGTCTCTTCTGTATTTTCCAAGTCTGTAAAGGTTTGTTCTACGTTTAACAACATTGTACCAGAATGGCCTTTCAAAGACTGTCAAAGGCTTGAAGAAAAGCTGGTGGAGTACATTCCCTAGTACATCTCCTGAGGGTCCATTTGTTCTGCTGTTTCAGAGGTGGTGCTCATTGACTTTTGTAGGTGTGTGTCTGAAATGTTGTTCCTTGCAGTTATTGAACAAACCACTGGGTGATGCTAGAAGACTTGATTTTAATACTGTGGAAGAAAAACAGTGAAACTGCTTTTTAACCTGCCTGCGCCTCAAAATAAGCAAACTGGAAGCTGGCGTCGATTTAAGGGAATGGTTGAGGTAGAAACTAAAGGTTTCTGTCTGACCAGTTCACACTGTTTCACAAATAAATGCTGGAAAAAAGTCGGTTTATAGTTTATTTATATATCCTCTGATTGCATGGAGATTGAATGGTCAAGCTTCCATGCCATGCAGATTATTCTGGGCACGTAACTCAGTTAAGAACATGAAAGGAGGCCAGGCACAGTGGCTCACACCTGTAATCCCACTACTTTGGGAGTCCAAGGCGGGCAGATTGCTTGAGGCCAGGAGTTTAAGACCAGTCTGGTCAACGTGGCAAAAACCCTGTCTCTCGACTTTGTCTCAAAAAAAAAAAAAAGCTATGTTTTCAGACAGAGCTGAGTGCAGCCAGTTCTTGATTGCTCTGCACCTGCTTTCCTTTTAAGAGTGAAGTTAGCCTCCACTCTTAAAGCATGTTTTTGAGTCTGTTCGAATGGGTCAACAAGGAAGGGAAGTTTCAGGCAGATCTTGTATGCCTGGCCCTGGTGGCTTCCTTCATTTCCTTCCAGTATCAGTGCTAAACGGGAGTGAATGTCTTCAAGCCCTGTCTCACCCACCTCTGGCATCTTCACCCTGACTCTGCCCTAGAAGACCTTTCCTCCCATATCATCAAGAAAACCAAAGTTGGTGTTTCACTTCTTCTCCCACCCAGAAACTTGGCTGCTGCATCTTCCTGGATCCCTAGCTCCTTGCGCCCCATGATCCTGTCTCCTTCCTCAGCCCAGCTTCTGGCTGAGCACCCTCCACTTACTGTCTTCACTCCTACACGCTGCCCCTGCACGCTTCTCGCTTTTCTACCCTTCCAGCCCTGTACTCTGGGGACCTGTGTGTATGTTTGTGTAATTATCAATCTGTCGAACCAGGGAGATTGAGGCTGCAGTGAGCCGTGATCTCGCCACTGCACGCCAGTCTGAGTAACAAAGCAAGATCCTGTCTCTAAAATAATAATTATAGTTGGTGACACACATCTGTAGTCCCAGCTACTTGGGAAGCTGAGGCACAAGAATTGCTTGAGACCCAGAGGCGGAGGTTGGAGTGAGCCAGGATGGTGCCACTGCACTCCAGCCTGGGCGACAGAGTGAGACTGTTTCAAAAAAAAAAAAAAATCAGTCACTTGCTGGTCTTTGGATATAAACATACCATTTACTGGTGTCATCTGGGTACCTTTTACCAACATCTCTCAAACTGAACTCATCACTACATGAAACAAAAAATAACCTGCTCATCCTGTTGTATTCCTCCTCTAGCTGGATAGCACCGCTGCCCCAGCCAGTGAGAACCTTCTAGTATCTCTCTTCTTCCTCAGCTTCCATTTGGTGTCTTCAGCCCCTGACCTTTCCAGAGTTTCTGCAGCCCTTGGATTCGGCTAAGCATCCTTCCCCCATCCCCCATTCCCCAAAACCCCTTCAGCTTAGCCTGTACAGTGTGTGTTTGGAGCCAGGGACATCACAGTTTGTCCCTTCACTGGTCTGCGAGCTCGCCTAGGGGAGGACCATCTCGCATTCATCTCTGTGCCTTGCTTACCCGGTGCCCACGCCATGGCTCACGCCTGTAATCCAAGCACTTTGGGAGGCCAAGGCAGGTGGATCACTTGAGCTCAGGAGTTCCAGGACCAGCCTGGCCAACATGGTGAAACCCTGTCTCTCCTAAAGATACAAAAATTAGCCGGGCGTGGTGGTGCACATCTGTAATCCCAGCTACACGGGAGGCTGAGGCAGGGGAATCACTTGAACCCAGGACACAGAGGTTGCAGTGAGCCGAGATCGCACCACTGCACTCCATCCTGGGTGATAGAGCAAGACTCGTCTCAAAAAAACAAAAGTTTCTATGTTAGAAAGATAGCAGGTTTGAGTCTTAAGGTTAGGTTAAAAAAAAAATGTCATTTGATACAAAAATACTATGGCGAAGACTTGGAATCATGCTAGAGTTTTTATTTGAGACACTATGCCTTTACGTCATTGATGGTTATTTGAAAATGCACATTTTTAACACTGCGATTATATTAGTAGCTGTTCTGTGGCACACACTAGAAATGATAGACTGTTGTGATGATATGGTTTAAAGACAAATGTAAAAATCTACTGTAAATAGACTTTAAGCCTGTGGGGAAAAGTAAGTATCTGAAACCTTGGAATAAAAGGGATTGTTAAGTGAAGCCTCTCATATATTGAGGAAAGGGCTCAACCTCTTGAGTCAGGTAGACCCAGGTTCACAGGTCATTTCAGCTGTTATGTGACTTCAGTTTTCTCGTCTGTAAAATGGGGGTGGTAGCTATCTCTGACAGTAGGGTTTTTATGATAATTATGAATAATATACACAAAGGTTCTAGCACAGTGTCCCCCACATGACAGGCGCTGTCTCTGCTGGGTGTCGTCACATGCAGGCTTGGGGTTCAGTTCGTAACTGATCCATTATTCATTTATTTCAAGGCCCAGTTCTGTATTCCATATTAAGAGAGAGAGGAGCTTTGCATACTTAGTCTAACTGAACACATTCCACAGAATCTGTAATGTTTTCCTTTCTAGAGAAGAAGAGCTATGCAGAAATGATGCCCTACGCTTCTTCAGTTAGAAGGAAGAGGACATTTACTCTCATAGGAAGGAAGGAATGAGAGGGTGTGTGTATGTGTGTGTGTGTGTGTGTGTTGAATTTTGCAAATTAATTTCTTCATTTGATTAGTGCCGAAGTTTGGGATCTGCCAGTACAATGTAGTTTAGAAAAGAAAAGCTTATTTTTGAGCTATGCCTTACATGGATGCTAGTATCAAGTGTATGCCATTTTGGTTTTTCTTTCCTATATACAATTCGTTTATTTATTGTACTTTATTTTTAAATGAATTTTTTATTTTTGTTGGTACATAGTAGGTGTATCTATTTGTGGGTTCTATGATTAGTGTACAATTGGCTACAGATTGTGGAGTTGAGGCCCTGGCTATGCTACCTGGCTCCTGTGTGATCACAGGTAAGTTAGTCTGTCTTTGGGAGCCTCAGTTTCTTTTTTGGTGAAAGGGGCAAGGTGGTGGTACTCCTAGATTACTAAGGATTAAGTCCAGCCAATTAACATTTGTAAATTGTAAAGAATGTGCTAAGTGTGGAAGGGTTTATAAATTGTAGCCATCACCATTAGAAGATTCATAGTGGGACAGGGGGAGACCTTGTTTTAAAGCATTTCTGATGGTTAATTCCATAAAGATGACATTCGCAGCTGTTTTAATACAGAAAAAGAGTGATGTCCACTCAGGGTGAACCCGAGGCTAAGCAGCGTGTTTGTGAATGGAATAAGGGAATTACAGTGTATAAAACAGTTGCTAAATTGGATTTCTAGTGGACAGTTTAATTGGTAGGAGACTGTTGTCTCTGAAAGGAATATCTTGACTCCCTGAACAGCCAGTGAACATGCACAGTGATGTGTAGGGTCAGCATTAGATGCTGGCGATGCAGAGAGGACCGAGCCACGGATTCTGCCCAGACATCTTTCTGTCTAGTGTCTGAGACGCCTTGCTGCTAATGAGACACACCTGGCTAACAGTGTTTAAGGAAAAAAGGCTGTATCTCTCAAATCTATTCTCTAATAATGATACTGTGTTCACATTTTTTTGTTTCTCATTAAAATAGGTAGTTCTTGTGTTCCCTAATTCTGTTCCCCCCAGGAAGATTAAATGTTGCTGTTTGAGGGAAAAGATTAATTTCAGAAAAGTTTTAATTAAATAGTGTACTTGATGTTGAACTGAATGAAGCCTTAACAGTATGCATTTTCTTTGGATGTGTGCTTTATTGAAGGGATTTTAAATGCTCTCCCAGAGTAGAGCATATGAAATGATTTGAATATTCTTCACTAGATGTCGTTGATTTCTGAAATATGCTTCTTCCCTCTTTCAGAGTTACTGGAGAATGTAACCCTAATCCATAAACCAGTGTCGTTGCAACCCCGCGGGCTGATCAATAAAGGGAACTGGTGCTACATTAATGCTGTATCCTTCCTGGACGCCGTCCGCAAGGCCAGCGTGTTGCAGCTCTCCCTCCTTTGGGTGCATGGGACTTAGTTCAGCCTCCGTGGGCCATCTAGCCCTACATTTGAATCCCCAAGCCTGGTTTATTATGACTCGGTCCGCCTACCTTGCTTATAAACAGGGTTATTCCTGGCCGCAGTCCGTCTCCCTCTAAAAGAGAGGATCTGTTGGCATATGAATGAGGGCTGCAGACAAGCTGACTCTCATTCGAGTGGTTACAGATCATAGGGCAGAGTAGCCACTTACAACTGGAAATTTGGTTTTAACTCATTGAACTATCTTGGATAAGTCAAGTTCTTGAATACAAACGATTGACTGCTTCGTAGATCCTCATATGGACATCACAGGAAAGTTACCCTAGTAATGATTTGGTTTATTCCTTTTTGTGGTGACGTGTCTAAGTAGTTCAATGTCCTTAGCTTACTTAGGTTTTCAGAGATGTTCTTGTGCTAAACGTGCCTTTAGGAAATGTGGTGTGTCTGTTTCATTCCTTTACGCTTCCTTACTGCCACTATGTAGACACTGCAGGCACTGGTTGCTTGCCCGCCGATGTACCACCTGATGAAGTTCATTCCTCTGTATTCCAAAGTGCAAAGGCCTTGTACGTCAACACCCATGATAGACAGCTTGTAAGTAAGGTGGTAAAAGATGTGTTATGTGGTGGGGTTTTTTCCCCTCTGATAATTAGAATTGAAATAGTTTAGTAAAGCTCTTGATTTCCTGCCAGTGAGTCCTATAATTCTGTCTTTTATAAAAAATAGATTGTTCGTGATTTTATATGGAAGTTAACCAGAAATGGAATTGGAGCATTATCTGTGTTCTTTAGATTCAGTAGAAAATATTTTTAGTGTTTACCAGCATATATCACTTAAAATAGACCAAAAATGCATATAGAAAAGACTTGAGTTCACTAGCTATTACAGCATTGGTTACCTAAAATCTACTATACTCGTATAGCTGATATTCTACTTAGCCATCAAAGGTCTTTAGTAAAAGTATATATATACTGTTTAAAACTGCACTATTTAATGTTTTTTCCCCATGTTTAGTGTTCGGCTAATGAATGAGTTTACTAATATGCCAGTACCTCCAAAACCCCGGCAAGGTTAGTAAAAATGAGTTTTGTTGATGCTCTTACATATTGGGAGTTATGGAGACAGATGACTTAAATTTGGTAAATTCATTCATGGTGGGAAGAAAATGTCTGTACACCTGTGCCATTCTCAGCATTCAGCCGGGTGGGGGGTGGGGGATTTTGATAAGGTTGCTTTTTTCATCATTTGTGACTTCATTGTCGTTAGGAAAACCTGTGTCCTGTTTCCATTGCAGCTCTTGGAGATAAAATCGTGAGGGACATTCGCCCGGGAGCTGCCTTTGAGCCCACATATATTTACAGACTCCTGACAGTTAACAAGTCAAGCCTGTCTGAAAAGGTTTGAGACTTCTCTCATGTCGCTAGGATCAAGTGTTACCTTTTTTTCCAGTATTTATGTGGTAACTTGCTTATTCGATATTTGCCCTCTGTCTCCAGCGCTGTAAGTAGATGTAGGTTTATAATAGAGTCCATTGCTTGGATGAATTGAAGAGTGGTCTTGCTCACACTCTTCATCATCTGACCTTGCTCAGATAACTTCTATGGCGCACCAAGCACTGCTGTCAGTACTTTACGTATATTAACTTAGTTGACTCTGTGAATAAAGTATGATTATGGTCTCCTTGTTACAATTAAGAGAAGTGAATCCACTGTCTGAAGTCATATAGCTAATGTGCATGGCAGAACCCAGCTTTCAAGACAGCTCTCTTAACCACTGCACTATATGCCACTGGGGTAGAGTGGAGTGCATTGGGCCTGGAATGATGGCAGTATTCAGAAGGGCTTATGTCTTCATCATACTTACACGCTTTAGTAGCTATTTGATGTACTTGATTCCTTTACCTAAATTTTTTTTAAAATCATGTATTTTGTTACTACAGGAATGGGACCAAGGGGCCAAGGCGCCCTTATAAAAGGCCCTGGGGCTGTTGAGAGTGAATTGAGCCACCCTTAGCACAGTTTACTGTAGCATTTCTTTCCTCCCAGACTGAGTTGGTGATGACTGAGTACAAGCAGTTGAAATGATGCTTAGGGAGATGTATTCAGAGAGAAAACTGGTTGAGAAAATGCCATTTAAGTCAAGTTTACTTGAAGCTTCCTTGCTTTGAAGAAGAGTAAATGTCGAGGGCATCGTAGCAGGATGCCACCAGGGGCAGCATAGATTTTTAAGCTCTTTAAATGCTTATAATGCAGCTTTTGGTATTGGCTTGGAATTATTTCCCAAGTAATGGGAACATGGTATTAGGGATGCAGAAATGGAATAAAGTGTGCCCTCTGCCCTCAGTGAGGGAATGGGATAAATGAATAGTCAACAAGAGAAGTACAAAGATACAGAGATGCCTTAGAATCCAGATGGGGCCACCTAGCTCAGGTGGAGGCAAAATAAAGTGGGTGCTCAGGAAGCCCTCTAGGATCATACACAGAGATAATGCTATGAACAAAAGCATCTTTTAAAGGTGACATTAATATGGGATGTGTTGGGCTCCCCAAGACCACCCTGAGGTTTGGGTGACTCACAGGAAGAACTCAGAAAATGCAGAAGCTGGTACACCTGTGGCTATGGTTTATGACAGCAAAAGCATGCAAAGCAGAGTCAGGAAGGGAAAGGACAGATGAGGCAGGGCCTAAAGGAAACCTCCAGACTCCTCTCCCAGTGCAGCCAGAAGGCTGCGCCTAACTACTCCAGCACGAGGCTGTGAGCACACATGTGAAATGCCGCCTCCCAAGGAAGCTCATTACAGACTCCGGGTCCAGAGTTTTTACTGAGGGCTGGTCCCATAGGTACCATCTGCCTAGCTTGAACCAAAAGTCCAAACTCCCAAAACAAAAGCAAAAGTGTTAGCAGAAAGCACATTGCTTGCACAAACAGGTTTAGGCAGAATCCCGTATCAGTTATTGGACTGATGGGGACCTTGCTGAAAACCAAGTTCCCAGACACCAGCCAACGTTGCAAGCAGGCCTTTCCAAGGAGAGCCACCCAGGCCTGCTGTGAAAAGTCTTCAGCACACTTTGGCTGTGCCAATTTTTACCCTTTGCTACACATGTGCAGAGCATGCACTCACGTGAACAGCTGCTGTCCACATCTACTATTTGGAGAGGGCAAGTAAACTTGAATGCAGTAGATGCTTCAGACAGAACAATTTGCAGGGCCTTGGAACAGGCAGTTGTGCTGTGAAGAATGAAATATGAACTGATGATAAGTAACAGAATCAAACACTCCTCATGTGGGATTATTAAACTCTTGGGTGACTCATCTGTGAATGATTTTGCTGATGTATGTGTAAAACAGCTAACGCTTTAAATCAGTGGAGTTTTTCCACATATAGTTTGAGTTCTTTCCCGTGTAGTTGTCCATCATCAAAGACAGACAGAAGCAGACATAGGGCTGCTTAGTTCACTGCTTGAGTGGTAACAGTAGTTGAATAGTGAACTGGCCCTAGACATCTAGTTCTTCGTCTTCTATTTTGTTTACCCAAGACAGAATTTTTTTTTTTTTTTTAGTAACTTTTTTGTGATAAAGTCAATGTGGCAGGGTGTGGTGGCTCATGTCTGTAATCCCAGCACTTTGGGAGGCCAAGGCAGGCAGGTCGCCTGAGGTCAGGAGTTGGAGACCAGCCTGGCTGACATGACAAAACCCCATCTCTACTAAAAATACGAAGATTAGCCAGATATGGTGGCACACACTTGTAGTCCCAGCTACTCGGGAGGCTGAGGCAGGAGAATCGCTTGAACCCGGGAGCTGGAGGTTGCACTGAGCCGAGGTTGCACCACTGCACTCCAGCCTGGGTGACAGAGTGAGACTTTGTCTCAAAAAAAAAAAAAAAAAGTAATATATATTTATTGAAGAAAATTTCGAAAATATAGAAAAGTATAAATAATAAAAATCCCCATTTAGAGATATGTGTTTAATCTGTTTCTCCTTTTCTTCCCACTCTTGGGATTTCAGCTATGCAAGGAAAACCCATGTCATCATGTCATTGTTTGGAAATACTTTACATCTTCCATTTCAGAGGTGGCATGATTTGACTTTGCAAGTACTGTATGTCCTGCAGGCCTTGGACAGTGATCGGTTCACACTGAAGTGATTATATTTGACCTTTTCAGGGTCGACAAGAAGATGCTGAGGAATACTTAGGCTTCATTCTAAATGGACTTCATGAGGAAATGTTGAACCTAAAGAAGCTTCTCTCACCAAATAATGAAAGTAGGTTATGGTCCACTTGCCCCACAGAGTTGTGCAAGAGTTCGCTGTAAACAAGCGTTGCATGCTCATATGTTATGTTGCTTCCCTGCCCCTCAGTTGTTTTCCCTTAAAATAGCATTTATTCCTTACGATAACTTACACCATCGAGAAGGTTATATTTAGGTAAATTACAGTTTATCCCGAACTTCTGCCATCTTCCTTCAACTTTTAATTAGGAAAATGATCAAGCATATAGAAAAGCTGAAAGAATCGTTTGATGAATACCTTTATAATTGCTGAGTGTCGTTTTAAGCATATTTTCTGATGCTGTACACACACTGTATATATATGTACTATATCTGTCCTATCTATCCGTCCATATATACATACATACGCATACATTTTCCCTGAATGATTCAAAGTTAAGTTGCAGCTAACAGTCTAGTTCATCCCAGGTGCTAAAGCATCCCCTGAGAATCCGCTCCTGCATAACCACAGTCCCTTATGTAACTGAGAAAACCAACTGTAATGACATGGTAATATCGACTTTGCAGAGCATCTTCACATTTCTCCAGTCAATCCCAGGAGTGTCTTTTCTAGAAGTTTATATAAGCAAGGATCCCGTGGTGGTGCGCCTGTTGGCGATTGGTTGCCGTGGATCCAGCGGCGTTGCGCCTGTTGTGATTGGTTGCCGTGGATCCAGCGGCGTTGCGCCTGTTGCGATTGGTTGCCGTGGATCCAGTGGCGTTGCGCCTGTTGTGATTGGTTGCCGTGGATCTAGTGGCGTTGCGCCTGTTGCGATTGGTTGCTGTGGATCCAGCGGCATTGCGCCTGTGTGATTGGTTGCCGTGGATCCAGCGGCGTTGCGCCTGTTGTGATTGGTTGCCGTGGATCCAGCGGCATTGCGCCTGTGTGATTGGTTGCCGTGGCTCTTAATGTAAAACACACCCTGATTTCATTTTGAAAGCTACAGTTGACAGATCTGTGCCTTTTTATTTTTTGCTATTCTTGTTGTAAATAGTAGTCTAAGTAGATGCTCTCCTTTTCAGAACTGACGATTTCCAATGGCCCCCAAAACCACTCAGTCACTGAAGAAGAGCAGGAAGTACAAGGTGAAGGAAGCGAGGACGAGTGGGAGCAAGTGGGCCCCCGGAACAAGACTTCCGTCACCCGCCAGGCGGATTTTGTTCAGACTCCAATCACTGGCATTTTTGGTGGACACATCAGGTTTGTGCTTTTCTAGAATAACTTAATATTTGCCTTTTCCGGGGTTTCGCCACGTTGGTGAAGGGGGGAAGGTGTGAGGCTTGTCTTGAGACTTCTTGGACATGATGTTTTGCATCTTGCTCCCCTGCCTGCTCTTCTCTTGCACTTCCTGATGCCTCCCGAGTCAGCCCCCACGGCCCATTCTCTGCCTGCTGGCGCATGTCTGCAAAGGACAGGGAGCTCCTCACTTCTGCTCCGTCAAGTTCAGCTGCTCATTGCTAGGGAGTAAGAGAAAAGCCAGCTAATTGGCCGTACGCCGTGGCTCTTGCCTGTAATCCCAGCACTTTGGGAGGCCAAAGAGGGTGGATCACCTGAGGTCAGAAGTTCGAGGCAAGCTTGACCAACATGGTGAAACCCCGTCTCTACTAAAATACAAAAATCAACCAGGTATGGTGATGGGCACCTGTAATCCCAGCTACTCGGGAGGCTGAGGCAGGAGAATCGCTTGAACCCAGGGGACAGAGGTTGCAGTGAGCCCAGATTGTGCCATTGCACTCCAGCATGGGTGACAGAGTGAGACTCTGTCTCAAGAAAAAAATAAAGATATAGGAGAATATCATCATGACTTGGGGGTAGGCAAAGGTTTCATAAGTTAGGTCATAAAAAAGTAATAACCATAAGAGAAAAAAATATATATATATTTATTAGACTTCATCAACATTTAAAACTTGCAACATTAAAACTGTCTCCAGTAGGCAGAGGTTGCAGTGAGTCAAGATTACACCACTGCACTCCAGCCTGGGTGACAAAGCGAGACTGTGTCAAAAAAAAAAAACCCAGCTAGTCAAACCATGTGTTTTGGTAAGAGCAGAAATTAATGTATCTGGAGGAATTTCATTTATTTATGTTAATAAATTGTGTATATTTAAAGTATACACAAGATATTACGAAATAGAGATAGTAAAATAGTTGCTAGAGTGAAGCAGATAAACATATTCCCCATCACAGTTACCCTTGTGTGTGTGTGCACATGGCAGGAGCAGCTGTTTACCCATTTCACAAAAGTCCCAAATACGGTGCACTATGAGGAGCTCTTGTCCGATGTTCCACATCAGATCTCTAGGCCTGTTCACCTGTGTCGCTACCACGTGGTGTCCTTCGACCTACATCTCCCATTCCCACTCCCCACCCCTAGGAACCACTGTTTTCCCTATCTCTGTAGTTTTGTCTTTTTTTTTTTTTTTTTTTTTAAAAGATTCCATGTATAAGTGAGACCATGCAATATTTTTCTTTCTGTGTCTGGTTTATTTAACTTAGTATAACATTCCCCAGGTTCATTTGTGTTGCGGCAAGTGGCAGGGTCTTTTTTACAGCTGAATAGTATTCCCTTGTATATATATACACCAGTTTCTTTATCCATTGGCCCATCCACAGACAGTTGTTTCCCTTTTTGGCTGTTGTGAACTGATTGGAACCGGGTGAGCTAGAGAGTGAAGGGAGTCTGAAGGGAGGTCTTTTTTACACGGACGGACACGTGACTGGGCTGGAGGCCCCGGCACCTGGCTGTGTGCCAGTTCCCTTAACCAGCTTTTTGCCCATTCACAAAGTCCTTGGGAAAGGTTTTTCTTTATTTACCTGAGAGCTTTTCAGTACCACTGTGATGTGGAATTCAGCAAAACCTGTACCATCTCCAAGCAGGTTTATCCATCGAAAGTACTGAAAGGGCCTCATTGCAGTCTGATTTCCTTTCTGAGGCCTCGCAGCATAACCCCCAGGCTGGCATTTCAGTGACACTCTTAGTCTTGCTGTCCCAAATGCTGTGTACCTGGTAGAAATACCACCCCTTTTAAGGCATCAAGACTTGATTCAGTCTCTCAGTTCTGAGATTGAATCAGCAACTTTCAACAGGTGAATAATAAGAACCTCAGAAACCTGCACTGACTCCCTCAGAAGCTGGGTTCTGGTCCTCCGTGGAGCTGGATTTGGAAGCCAGTTGAGCAGCCATGTGACCTTGGACAAGTCACTTCTGTGTTCTGCGCCGTGAGCTCCATTCCACCGGCCCCTTTCTATTCTGGTGCTCTGTGGGGTGTCCACGGCAGCTGTGTGGTCAGTTGTCGCCTGGGAAACGCCTAGCCCCGACCACTGCCTGTGGTTCCTTGGGACATGTGGTGTTGGCAGGGAGGCACCAAGGTCCAGGTTAGTGTGCAGCAGTGAGGGGCGGCTGTGCCTTTTGCTCCTTCAGCCCAGCAGCCTGGTTTAGGATTGTGGGAACACCCCCTCGGGATGGGAGAGAAGGATGAAGGGACAGCTCAAATGGAGGCATCAGGAACATGGTTTTCGTGCAGAGGTCGGGTATCAGAATTTCAAGGCCGCAGAGGGTCAGCATACTCAAAGATCCCAAATTTGTCTAAGAGTAACCAGTGGAAAATACCAGCGTCCACTTTGGAGGACTTGCTGGCTCAGATCGAATGGCTCTGTCATGGCTGCTAGCTATATCCTCTGAGGGTTCTCTGTGTTGAAATTGGTTGTTGATGTTTCTTTTTGAAAAACAGTAAAGCAAAGATAAAGAATTCTTACAACATAGGAACTTCTTTTCAGCCATTATGAAGCATGATTCTTTATTCACACCAATTGAAAGATTTTCTTCTAAAACAGCCTCTTCAGATGTTATTCAGTTTCCCCAGGAAGACCTTTTTTCCCCGGTGCCACCTTTGCTAAAACACAGGACCACTGAGTCAAGAGGGCTTCTTGTTGATTTCTCTACCAGCTCTCATGAGAGCTTTCCCCACTACTGTATCCCTCTCTGGAACCAGGGGAACTGTTGTCACTGAAGTCTTCATACTGTAAAGGAGCATGGAGATGCCTAATTAAACCCTGGACAGAAAAGCTTTTAGCGAGCTCTTCACCACATCTGTTCTGGAAAGCCTGAGTACCTGTCCACACCCATTTTATTCCGTTTAGAAACTAGGTCACTGAGACTGCAGAAATAGAAGCCCTTGTTGAACCCCTGGCATGTTCCCTTGCTGAGGCTAAATGAGAGATGGGCCGAACACACAATTTTTACTCAGAAAAACTTAGAAAAAGAAAAAAAAAATGAAGTGAAAAACCAGCTAAGAAAACAGGTCAAATTGGCACCCTTCTTGGAAGGGTGGCAGCCTTTTTTCCTGGAATGTTGACTTGTTTTTTATTCTACACACCCTACTCCCCTTCTTCTTTTTGTAAGACATTTTTATAGGAGGAAAATGCCATTAAAAATCCTCTGTTTACCTTGGGATTTCCTCTGTTTTATTAGAACAGGCTATGATACTTGGAGAAAATGGAAAGCATCGGCATTTTGAGGCCATGGCAGGGTAGCTGCGTTTGTGAACTGGTGCAGTAAATAACAGTGTGGAGAGGAGGTGAAAGAATTTGGAAAATGAAATATGTTTTCTTCCAGAGCACTGGCGCTGGGAACATTTATCAACTGGTAGATTTAGTTGTTAGAAATACTAAGGAGGTGCTATTCAGCAGAATTATTTTTAAATTCAGTATATTTTTGGCTTTTCTCTGTGGTCTTTTGAAAGTGATACTGAATAATCTTATTTTCAGTGTTTATTCCTCTTGGTTAATCTTAAGGGAAAGTGGCAAGGAGTGGTCTCTTAATTTTTTTGTTTTTGCTTTCAATTCTTAGGTCTGTGGTTTACCAGCAGAGTTCAAAAGAATCTGCCACTTTACAGCCATTTTTCACGTTGCAGTTGGATATACAGTCTGACAAGATACGCACAGTCCAGGATGCCCTGGAGAGCTTGGTGGCAAGAGAATCTGTCCAAGGTTATACCACAAAAACCAAACAAGAGGTATGTTCACACTTGATTTTGAACCTTTCTACTGAGGTGCTCTGGTTTGGTGGAAAGAACACAGCATTAGGAATGAGGGGAAATGGATCTGAGTTTCACCTCTCAAATCAGTTGCTTAACCATTTTGTACTGAAAGTTTTTATGCTTTTACAATGAAATGGTTGAAACATGATCCCAAGGGCCTCTTTTAGCTCTAAATCATATTACACAAGGTAATGATCTCCTTTTGGATTGTTTATCTTGAGCTACATTTAATTTTCTGACAGTCTAATCATATCACAACATCAATACTACCTCTGACAGAGGCCAAGTAGCTTATTTATGTTCATGATACCGTAGGGTACAACTTTCATTAGATTAGTTAGGATGTCAAAGAGATTCCAAACACATCTGTTTTGCATTTGATTGTAGATCTTCCAGGTCATTGTAAAAATAATATAGTCATTGTTCTGATGCTTGTTACTTTTATTTGATCTGGAAAAGATAAGATCCTGAGTCTTTCAGTCTTCATGAGTTTAAGACTATCAGATCATAGCTTGGTAGAGTCCTTGTCAACTCAGTCAGGCGAGACAGATAACATTCTGCCCTGTGAGAGCTGATTAGTTCCTGGCTATCCAGATGTGCCGGCTTATGACTGTTTTCTACTCTGCCGCAGAGAGTGTCTTCTCTGTTATGTATCTTAGGTTGTGGCAGTGAATTCATAAAAATGCGCTGGGGAGATGAATGCAGGCTGATAATTATGGACAATCCATAGCATTCCTGCAAAGCGATATTTGAATAATGAGCAGTGGATGGCAGCTACAAGGTAAAATAAGATGCCTCAGCGTAGAAGACTTGTCATCACATTGTATGAATGGGATGGATCTATCCTTGGCTTATCTTGCGTGCTCTGAGTCAAAAAGAGCAAAGTAGGACATCGGGACCCTTAGCACCTCAGGGGTGTCCTGCTGTGGACTGGTCCACCCAGGCTCTGGGGGAGACCTGTAGAAGTTATGCTTAATCTTCTGCCGTATTTGCAGACTTGCATCGCATGGGCGATTTTGTTTAAAAAATAGAAGCAGTAGGAGCCCGAGGCAGAAATTTGGTAGTTGACTTCAGTGAATGAGCTAAGAAGAGTCTGGCGGTGGACCTCGTGGAAGAGAGAGAGGGAAAAAGTGGTATTTGTGTTGGGGAGGTTGGTTGGGTGGTTCAGTTGTGCATTGAGTCTGGATGACTGTCGGCTAGGCTCTCTTCTGTGGCAGCTGCAACTCCAGAGATGGCTCCCTGGCCCTGGCTGCTGTTCCACTCTGCTTACGCTGTTTCTTGAGCCAACTATGGGAGTCTTTGGCCACCCACGCTGTTGGGGAGGTGGTCAGCCTTTCTGTGGGCTACCTAGGGAAGACCCTTTTGTAATGTGTCTGTTTTTCTCTTTTGCTTCTGCTGCAATTACAGTTTGACTTTGCTGGGGTGGGCTGGTAGGGGTGGTGGTGTGAGGGCAGGGATTGAGGCATAGGCAGTTGTCAGCCTGTTGTTAGATGGTAGTGAAGAAAGAATGGTTTGTCCTAAATAGCAGGTTTGAAGAAAGGCTTCAAGAAAGACGGTGGGCCAGGTGTGGTGGCTCATGCCCATAGTCCTAGCACTTTAGGAGGCTGAGGCAGGAGGATTGCCTGAGCCCCGCAGTTTGAGGCTACGGTGAGCTATGATCGCACCACTGCAGTCCAGCCTGTGCGATAGTGAAACCTTGTCTCTAAAACTTAAAAATAAATAAAAATAAAGGAAAGCTGGCATTTTGGTGGACTCCTGAAGATAAAAAAAGAATGCTGCTAGCTGTTCCGGCTGCACGGTTGTTGTAGTGTGTCATCAGATGAGATCAGGACCACTCTGAACAACAGATGTTCGAGGAAGGTTTTGGACAGCCTGTATGGAAGTATCTGTAAGGAGCACATTATGTATTTTCTTGAATGTGATTTTTTTTTAAGTTTTTAAAATACCAACTTTATTATGTTTTAGATTAGAAGTGTTTTTCTGTGGGAACATGTGAAGGTTTTGGGGAAAATAGGATTATATGAAGTATTTGCTGTATAGAAAATGTCTGCCTTTGTTGAGTGATTAGAAATTAAGCCTCAGTTTGTCTGGAAACCCAAAATACACATTTAATAATTTTGGATTAACCATTTAGTGAATCAACTGAGAGTGTTAACGTGAAAATCACAGATCAGTAAGCACTGAAAAGCATCCTAGAGATAATTCAGCCCTGCTCTCTTAATTCACAAGTGAGGAGACTAGGTCTTACAGTCCCCATCTCTGCTTATAACTGTTGAGCTGTGTTCACACCCTTCATTCACTCAGAAGTGCTTGTTGGCTGTGGAGACACTAGAACATAAAGATGCATGGGAATGTGGAGCTGTGCGAGGTGGTTTTTGCTCCTATGACCTTAGTCTAGGTGGGAAGACAGGCATGGAAGGGTCTGGAAGGTTAATAAACCCAACCAGTGATGACTTATGAGCTTGCCTAATACCCTTGAAAATGCTTTCAACTAGATGTGAATCTAGTTCTCTGACAGTTTTTTAATTGTGTTATATATGCTGCTATCTTTTGTATTGTTATTTTTAAATTACTCACACAAAAAGTATTCTCCAGGCCAGACGCAGTGGCTCACGCCTGTAATCCCAGCACTTTGGGAGGCTGAGGCAGGCAGATCACGAAGTCAAGAGATCGAGACCATCCTGGCCAACATGTTGAAACCCCATCTCTACTAAAAATACAAAAAGTAACTGGGCATGGTGGTGTGCACCTGTAGTCCCAGCTACTCAGGAGGCTGAGGCAGGAGAATCACTTGAGCCTGGGAGATGGAGGTTGCAGTGAGCTGAGATCACACCACTGCACTCCAACCTGGGTGACAGAGTGAGACTCCATCTCAAAAAAAAAAGTATTATCCAAATGAATATGGGAAGCATCAAAAAGTTTGTAAGTACAGAGAATGATAGATAAAGGGATTAAGTGTTATTTGTAAAGATGCATCTTAATAACATCTTAATAACTTTTATTTAAAAGCAACATTCATTAGACCTGTGAAAGTACTTCAGGAACAGATTAAATTAATAAAACTCATTATTAGAATAAATAGCTTTAAAGGTTATTTAAAACATCTGATTGGCCTGGAATCCCAGCACTTTGGGAGACTGAGGCGAGCAGATTGCTTAAGTCCAGGAGTTCAAGACCAGCTGGGCTCATGGCTGTAGTCCCAGCCACTCGGGAGGCTGAGGTGGGAGAATCACCTGAGCCCAGGAAGTCAAGGCTGCAGTGAGTGGTCATCATGCCACTGCACTCTAGCATGGGCAACCAGAGTGAAATCCTGTCTCAAAAAACAAAAACAAAAACAAATACAAAACCCATCTAGTTGAAAAAACATACTGGTAGCAGTTTTATCAGTACTATCAGAGTTATTTTAAAATGGGTCAATACTAGGCCGAGCGTGGTGGCTCAGGCCTGTAATCTCAGCACTTTGGGAGGCTGAGGTGTGTGGATCACCTGAAGTCAGGAGTTCAAGACCAGCCTTGACAACATGGTGAAGCCCCTTCTTTACTAAAAATACAAAAATTAGCCAGATGTAGTGGTGGAAGCCTATAATCCTAGCTGCTCAGGAGGCTGAGGCAGGAGAATCGCTTGAACTCGGGAGACGGAGATTGCAGTGAGCCGAGATTGCACCACTGCACTCCAGCCTGGGTGATAGCGTGAGAACTCCCTCCCAAAACAAAAGGTGGAGGAGTCAGTACATAAATAAGGTGGTACTAAGTTAGCTTTTTAATTCTTATGCTAATTCGTTGGTAATGCCACAGAGTAAAGTTCTTAAGAGTTTACAGCTGGACTTCAGGGACCCAAGAGACTCTCTGCAGTTGTGCTTACAGGAATGTGTGCATTTCTCTTCCTTTTCTTTTTTCTTTTTTCTTTTTCTCTGAGACAAGGTCTCATGGTGTTGCCCAGGCTGGAGTACAGTGGCGCGAACTCAGCTCACTGCAACCTCCACTTCTCAAGCGATTCTCTTGCCTCTGCTACCCAAGTAGCTGGGGTTACAGGCGCCCACCACCACGCCTGGCTAATTTTGTATTTTTAGTAGAGACAGGGTTTCACCATGTTGACCAGGCTGGTCTCGAACTCCTGACCTCAGGTGATCTGCGTGTCTCAGCCTCCCAAAGTGCTGGGATTAATAGGCGTGAGCCACTGCACCTGGCCATGTGCATTTTCTTAAGAGGAGCATTGGTAGTCTCAGAGCTTCTGCGAGGCAGGAAAAGCCATGAAGCCCTGCCAGAGAACTCTCAGGCCTCAGCCCTCAGAGGACATCTTTGAGCAGAAGGTGGATGTGTTGTCAGCTGTTGCAAGTAAGACAGGGACGGTGTGTCCTGGTGTGCTTTGTGTCTTAGGTTGAGATAAGTCGAAGAGTGACTCTGGAAAAACTCCCTCCTGTCCTCGTGCTACACCTGAAACGATTCGTTTATGAGAAGACTGGTGGGTGCCAGAAGCTTATCAAAAATATTGAATATCCTGTGGACTTGGAAATTAGTAAAGGTAATGCACACATGAGGTCGGGAGTGTTCGTGGTGATACAGTCCTGCAAATCAGTAGCTCAACCCTGTAGCATTTCTTTATGATGCCAAGAGTGAGGACATTCTCTTGCTGGACTTGGACTTGTTTTAAGTTTCTTAACTTGTAATAGACCTTAATACTAAAATTCTCATGAAAATGGCCTGTTAAAAACAGAGGCAAAAATAACTAAACTTTATAATCTTACTAGATTAGAAAAATAGGAGCTTTTGTCTATCAAAAAGAACATCACTTTTCTGTGAACATTTCAGGGATGAATGGTGCATAATTTGCCTTACACTGAGTGTTAACAGCTGTGTTGACTAGCCCGGTTAGGTGGCTTTTTAGTGAAGTAAGAATGATTTCTCATAGGCGGTGAGAGTCCCTTCTAACCTCTAGTTGTGGTGGCGCACAAGTAGGACATGTGGCACTTACCAGCCTCAAGTCTCTGTCAGGTCATGGGCTCAGCACTTTTTGGAAGCAGTTTTAAAGAGCCCCGGGTTAAAGGCATCTTGGTAAAAGCACAGCTTCAAGAAGACTTTTCTTGAAAGCTTCAGAGTTTGTGAAAATGTATAGTACAACACTGAGGCTTGATTGGGACTGTGATTAGCTAGAGAGGATTCTCAGAATATCGAGGTATCTGGGAAGCAGAAAAGAGGACACTGGACCTCCCTCCTGGGTCTTGTAGAGGAACAAGCCTGAACCGAGAAGCCCTCTTCCCCTTCCTCCCCCGGCACAGCAACCCCACCTCACACCTCCTTCCATGTAGATGATCCAGGAACTGTGGGCATGGCTGGTTTCTAGCCGGCTTCCTCTCTACCCTAGGGGAGCCCTATACCTTCCCTTGAAGACTCAGACACTGTCTCTCCCAGGCCTCTACACAAGAGCTGTGCTCCCTGCTGACGGACTTGGCTGCTGTGCTGGGTTTAGTGTCCATTGCTCCTCTCACACTTCCAGCTGCTTTATCACTCATCAGCGGATTGCTTTTTAATCCCATTTGAGGACCAGCAAGAGGAAGAAAGATGCCAGTGAGAATCATGTAACAGATCCTCCTCCCCATTTTATTCTGTCCATCTGGAAACCTAGAATGCTGGCTGAGTCAAAGAAGGCATCCTCGACCTCTGCTCCTGCATCTTCACTCGCCTCCAGATCAGCTGTCTGAGCTGACTTGGATATTTTTCTACAGTGATTTTACTTTTATATCTTTTCTTGCTTGCTGTATTTTTATATCAGCTGCTGCCTCTAATACGTTATCAAAGTATGACATAAATGGGTGCTGGGCGCAGTGGCTCACGCCTGTAATCTCAGCACTTTGGGAGGCTGAGGCAGGCGGATCACCTGAGGTCAGGAGTTCAAGACCAGCCTGACCAATGTGGTGAAACCCTGTCTCTTCTAGAAACACAAAAATTACCCTGGCATGGTGGCGGGCGCCTGTAATCCCAGCTACTTGGGAGGCTGAGGCAGGAAAATCGCTTTAACCCGGGAAGCAGAGGTTGCAGTGAACTGAGATCATGCCACTGCACTCCAGCCTGGGCAGCAGAGCAAGATTCCATCTCAAAAAAAAAAAAAAATTACAGAAATGGGGACAAGAGGATCTCACTTAGGTCATTGGGTAGGCAGTAGAGAAGGAACCACTGATGGCTGCCTCGAACAGCGCACCATCGATGGACTCTTGTGTCCATGTAAGTGGTACTTCTGCATGCAGTAAGAGCAGGGAGTTCGCACCTCGTAGTAGCTGTTAGACTGGTTCCTATTTGGAGAAATCGTGTTGCTGTTCTTTAATTGAAGTTTTTTTGTTTGTTTTTTGTTTTTCTTCAAGACGGAGTCTTGCTCTGTCACCCAGACTGGAGTGCAGTGGCGTGATCTCAGCTCGCTGCAGTGTCCGCCTCCCATGTTCAGGTGATTCTCCTGCCTCAGCCTCCTGAGTAGCTGAGACAACAGCCACGCGCCACCATGCCTGGCTAATTTTTTTTGTATTTTTAGTAGAGATGGGGTTTTACTCTGTTAGCCAGGATGGCCTCGATCTCCTGACCTCGTGATCTGCCCGCCTCAGCCTCCCAAAGTGCTGGGATTACAGGCGTAAGCCACCGTGCCCAGCCTATAATTGAAGTTTTATGATCTGACTCATGTAAAATATTTTAATTATTGGATGTTTCATAACTGTTTTGTTTTTAAGTCAGCAGCGTTTTTCTTTTCCATTTTGTGGAGCACCTGCTTTTAAGGGGCCTCCCGCAGGAGCATCACAGCCTCGACCATTGCTCCTGTTTCTTCAGAGGCTGGCTGCGCATTTTGTGTCCTGCTACATCACATGGCTCATCTTCCTCATGAGTCAATTTTTATGCAACTAAAGGGATGAAGTGTTGTTTTGTTCCTGGTCTGACAGGCAGTTTCCTTGCTGGGGAGAATGTCGTTAGCCATTTTTTGCTGCTGTTACCAGCCTTTCTAAAAGTGCTTCAAGCCATTGATATTTTGTTTTCCAGAACTGCTTTCTCCAGGGGTTAAAAATAAGAATTTTAAATGCCACAGAACCTATCGGCTCTTTGCAGGTGAGTAAATTTGTACAACATTACTTCTTCAATAAAACACCGATGAAAGGGATTATATGTGGGCACAATTTTGCTGAAACACAACTTAGCATAGCGACCAGATGCTCTACTTAGGTATCCTGTGGCCTTGTGAGTCAGGGAGTCGTGTGAGAGTTTTACCTGAAACTCTGCGTAGATGACGGATTATCATCTTGGCCCTGAGGAGAGATAGCAGAAGACCTTGCTCAAAGTGAACATTTCTGTCTTTGAGTCAGAGGAGGGAGTTTCAGGCTCCCAGGCTGGCTGTTTGAGAATGTGACCTCTCCCTGCTGCGCTTGTGGCGCCTGTGGGTGGCAGTGCTGTGGAGTTTCCACGACACCTGGTCTCCCGGCCAGGTTAGGCGAGCGCGCCCCCAGCCAGTGATCCCTGCGTCCTCCTCCATAGATATTGTTAGGGCCGCTTGAGAGGGTGGGCCCAATTACACAAGCCCCTCGGCGGCCAGGCCCCCCAGTCGCTCATGAGAAATCTCCCAAGAGGGCGAATGGCACCCCCTGTTCCCTCATGGGTGGGCTTTGAGACCTCTTCTGTCTCCTGGCTTAGGCTCCCTGCAGTATCAGTTTTTCTTCCACACCTTCCCTTTCCATTCTGTCTTCCCTTCTATCCTCCTCTCTCTTTTATAGCCTCGTTTTTTATGCCTCTGAGTCTTTGCCTCTTTGGATCGTTGCTGTTTGCAGCACTTCTGTTGGCTTCCCAGGCTGTTTTGATTACATGTTTCTGGCTTCTGTGTCTTTCCTCCTCTGGTGTGGCCTTTGGTGAGCTGTTTGTATCGTAACATAACGCTGCCATTTATTGACCTTCACACATGTGTGGAACCTCTTCCCAAGATACCATTCTTTTATTCCTTACATGTGTCCTCGAAGATGGAAGGTTGGATCCCCATTTTATAAAAGAATCAACCAGAACTCAAGGAAAAAACTCACCACTCTGGCCTGCAGTGGCAGAGCAGGGCTTCAAGCTCCTTTCTGCCTCAGCTCACACCCAGTGTTTTAGGAAGTTTGGCCAGGGGTGAGGGCCCCAGGAGTGAGGGCCCCAGGGGTGGGGGCTAGGGGTGGGGGCCGGGGGTGAGGGCCCCAGGAGTGAGGGCCCCAGGGGTGAGGGCCCCAGGGGGTGAGGGGCCCATGGGTGAGGGCCCAGGAGTGAGGGCCCCAGGGGTGAGGGGCCCAGGGGTGAGGGCCCCAGGGGGTGAGGGGCCCATGGGTGAGGGCCCCAGGGGTAAGGGGCCTGGGGTCGGGGCCAGGGGTGAGGGCCCAGTGGGTGAGGGCCCCAGGGGTGAGGGGCCAGGGGTGAGGGCCGCAGGGGTGAGGGCCCAGTGGGTGAGGCTCAGGGCCACACTAGAAGGGGCCAGGCTTCTCTCTCTTTCTCTCACTATTCACTCTTCCTTTTGACTCTCTTTCCTTTTCTCCCCCGATCACAATTCCTTCTCAACTTGCTGGGCCTCAGACAGGATGGCCATGGGCACCACGCGCTCCTGGGTGTCTCCAGCCCTGTCCGTCCGCTGCCTGGAATGGAAAGTCTGAGTCCTCAGACTCTGTAGCCAGCCAGTATCCAGCCTGTCTCCCTCGAGTCTGGCACCCAGGTCCCAGTGGGTGGCCAGCAGTTTCTCTGCCTTCTCCCTGCACCTCTTCCCCTGGGGGCTCTTGTGGGGAACATCACTGGGCAGGGGCAGGGGCTGGGGATTGCTCATCTCCTGGTCAGGGCCCCAGTGTGAGCACACACACCCCGCTCCCCAACTCTGCAACCTGCCATGCCCCAGGACCCCAGGACCTGAGGACCTGGGCCTGGGTTGCTCTCCCCTGCCATCCTGAATTCTCAACCCCAACCCATTCTTTTTTGAGATGCAGTTTCACTCCGTTGCCCAGGCTGGAATGCAGTGGCACAATCTCCATTCACTGTAACCTCCGCCTCCCGGATTCAAGTGATTCTCGTGCCTCAGCCTCCCCAGTAGCCGGATTACACCACATCCAGCCAATTTTTGTATTTTGAATAAAGACGGGGTTTTGCCCTATTATTGGCCAGGCTGGAAGCATATTCTGATCTTGGAAATGAGGTCACTGGACTGGTTAGAATTACCTGTAGAATGAGCAGAGGAACACTTTTTAAGAACTGCTATGATGGTGACGCCCAGGAGAAGCAATCTCGCACACGAACTTCTCAGCCGGTTCTCAGCGCTCCTGTCAGGTGTGAATGACACGTGGCTTAGCCCAGGCTAGTTATCTGGGCTGCTGCTTACGAAACTAGAATGGTGACATGCAGTCCCCCCTTGAAATTTTAGAATGGAGATGTCTTGTGGGAAAGACAAATTAGTAAAACCCCCAAGTCCTGCAAATTCTACTGACAGTTGCTTTGAAACAAAACTCTTAGCCCAGTCAGTTAGGTCTGTGAGGTGAAGATCCAGGACGGAAGTCTCAAAGTGAACTTGGGATCTGGGGGACATGCTGCTGTCATGAGTGCTTCCTGCCCTTTCACAGGATGGCTGTGACTTGTGCAGTACGGGATGAAGCTGTGCCCTTGGATTGACTGTGTCGCTGGCTTTCCACTGTATAGGCCCCACAGTCTTGCTATCCCTGTGCTATTCCGTGTCTTCCGGGGTCCCTGCACAGAGGATTTCTTTGTGCAGAGCCCAGGAGTCTGACTGGTGGCCTCAGTCGTAAGCACTGTCCTCTAGCCAGCCAAGGTCCCTGCCCCAGAGAGGACTCAGGCCTCCTGCCGTCATTTAGCCCCTCCACGTGACAGCTGCAACTAGGACCTGGTGATGTTTGACCTTGTTTTAGTGCTGAAATTTCCTAGCAGCGAAGTCTTACACCTCTCCTGGTTCCTGTTCTTTTGTGCCACTGATGGTGGACGCAGCTTAGCAGGCTTCCCTGTCATTCCTCCTGAAATGCCACCGGACTGCTGCCTTCCCCAGGCTGATGTCTGCTGCTGGCCAGGCAGACCTCAGCCCCTCTGCTCCATAGAAGTGGAGGATGTGGCTGTCTTTTAATGTTTTCATGACATCATCTAACGGATTTTTTTTTAGGCCTTTGACTAAGGCTTCTTGGTTATAGGATCTTTTTTTAAAGTAAATAGCAAGTTGTGTGTGTGTGTTCTGCTAAAACATTATTATAGAAAAATGGAAACATTTTTTAAAGGTAAATGCGTATCTACCAGCACTATCTCCGCAGTGCCCCGCCACAGCTCCACGCCCAAGCGACCGTGATTAGCAGTCCCAGTGTCCCTCCTGCCGTGTGGGCCCGCACAGGGCGATTGTGTCTCATGTCGTTGGGATAAATGGGCCACGGAAGGCCTAAGGACCTTGTTTTCTCATTTAATATACCACCAGTATATTCCTGCATCACCATTCTGAATCTATTCCATGAAAAAATAAATCATGTTATTTTAATATAATTTACTCCTCAGTCATTTCTTCTAGTGGCCATTAAGGTTTTCCATTTTTTCACTGTTATAAATGACATCATAATCTCTGTCCAAGATTCAGATAATCTCTTCAGGACAGTCTAGAATTAGATCAGCCGGATCCAAGGGCATGAACCAGGTCTCTAAGTCTGTACAGCTGATGGCTGTGTAGGAGTGTCTTTGTGAGGTGTGGGACATTTTAAATATGTCGTTAATACGTGTGCATGCACACATGTGTATCTCTCTGACTTACCCTTACCTTGCAGTTACAGAAAAGTTTTTCTGATGGATTGCTTGCATGTTTGAATTGAAATAGCATCGGTTTGTGTGATGACGTCTCTCTGTCCCACCTGCTTTGGAGAGGGGCTTCACACATAAGATGCATCCCTGGAGGGAAGTCGGCAGAGACCTGTGGTGATGTGTGTGCAGTGCTGTTCTCACTCTGCCGCCTGCTGGGCTCTCTTGCAGTGGTCTACCATCACGGCAACAGTGCGACGGGCGGCCATTACACTACAGACGTCTTCCAGATCGGTCTGAATGGCTGGCTGCGCATCGATGACCAGACAGTCAAGGTGATCAGCCAGTACCAGGTGGTGAAACCAACTGCTGAACGCACAGCCTACCTCCTGTATTACCGCCGAGTGGACCTGCTCTAAACCCTCTGTGCGCTGTGTGTGCGCCCAGTGCCCGCCTCGTAGGACGCCACCTCACGCTCACTTCCCGCCTCTCTTTAGTGGCTCTTTAGAGAGAAACTCTGTCTCCCTTTGCAAAAGTGGGCTAGAATGAAAAGGAGATGCCTTGGGGTTCGTGCACAACATAGTTTCTGTTGACTCTAACTTCCAAATCAAAATCACTTGGTTGAAACAGACTGTCGCTTGATTTTAGAAAATCCACAAAAACCCATATTTCTGAAATAATGCTGATTCCTGAGATAAGAAAGCGGATTTGATCCCCAGTCTCATTGCTTAGTAGAATAAATCCTGCACCAGCAACAACACTTGTAAATTTGTGAAAATGAATTTTATCTTTCCTTAAAAAAGAAATTTTTTAATCCATCACACTTTTCTTCCCTACCCTTTAGTTTTTGATAAATGATAAAAATGAGCCAGTTATCAAAGAAGAACTAGTTCTTACTTCAAAAGAAAAATAAACATAAAAAATAAGTTGCTGGTTCCTAACAGGAAAAATTTTAATAATTGTGTGGAGAGAAACTGCTTACATACACATTGCAGATCAAATATTTGGAGTTAAAATGTTAGTCTACATAGATGGGTGATTGTAACTTTATTGCCATTAAAAGATTTCAAATCGCATTCATGCTTCTGTGTACACATAATGAAAACTGGGCAAATAATGAAGATCTCTCCTTCAGTCTGCTCTGTTTAATTCTGCTGTCTGCTCTTCTCTGATGCTGCGTCCCTAATTGTACACAGTTTAGTGATATCTAGGAGTATAAAGTTGTCGCCCATCAATAAAAATCACAAAGTTGGTTTAAAGGTGTGCGTGTTTCTTTGCATGCGAATGCCTTTTCGGGTAACTGGAGTTCACGGGGGCACGAGTTTGCCTCCAGAATTAAAACCCACCCTTCAGTCAGCTCGATGTGTTTGTGGAAGCTGAACCACCACTCGGGTTATGTTTGTTTATTGTTTTCAAATGGATTAAGTAGTGATTTGGGTAAATGAGTTTTGACTCTTCGATTGGCAGAAAGGAGGAGGTTTTTCCCCTTCCCCTCCTCATCCCTTGTATCTATAGCCCGGCATTTTCAGTATCACCGAAATAGTTGCTGTAGATGAAGGCTAAACGTTCTTCAATTGAGTGCCACTGGGGTGGCTTAGCGATGCCTCCAGACGCCACCCTCAGTAGTGGGAAGGAAGCCTGAGACGCAAGACATGGAGAGAGGGACGTCATGTGAGAGGGTGCCTGTGCTCCGGCTTCTGGCCCTGTGTGGGTGATTGATTGTAGTGTCCTGAGATCTACAGAGAAGGGGTTTTAATGTGGTCTGAGCCTTTCAAGTTCTTCCTCTTACCATCTGGTAAGATGGTAAGGCTAATTGTAGCCTGGTGCCACCCTGGGTGCAGAGATTCCTAAACTTACTGTACAAGTGTCTGTCTAACCTACTTACACTTTGTAATTCTCTTTTGATTTGCTTGGCTGAATTATAAGTCATATTGAGAGGTGAAGCCAGCTGGACTTCTGGGTCCAGCGGGACTTGAAGAACTTTTCTGTCTTACAAGAGGATTATAAAACGCACCAATCAGCACTCTGTAGCTAGGATTGTAAAACGCACAAGTCAGCGCTCCATAACTAGCAATAGGTTTGTAAAATGCACCAATCAGCGCTCTAGCTAGCAAGAGATTTGTAAAATGCACCAATCATGCTGTGTAAAACGTACCAATCAGCAGGAGTCTAAAAGTAGCCAATCGCGGGGAGGACTGAAAAAAGGGCACTCTGATAGGACAAAAACAGAACATGGGAGGGGACAAGGGAATAAAAGCTGGCCACCCCAGCAAGCAGGGGCAACCCGTTTGGGTTCCCTTCCATGCTGTGGAAGCTTTGTTCTTTTGCTCTTCACAATAAATCTTAACTGCTGATCACTCTTTGGGTCCGTGCCTTCTTTAAGAGCTGTAACACCACGAAGGTCTGCCGCTTCATTCTTGAAGTCAGACCACGAACCCACCGGAAGGAACCAACTCTGAACCCAATATTGTAATTAGCTTCTCATTAAAATAATGTACAGTTTCCATGGAAGCCAGATTAACTTTGGGGCAACCACACACACCAGCAGCAATAAGCCCGTGAAAAAGATAAAACCCATCCTAAAGCACTTGGTTGAATGTGTACGTTGTGATGCTTGACCCAGCTCTGGCCCTCTGTCCTTGGTGGCTTATTCATCCTCACTCTGCCCCCAGCTTCCATGACTGGTGTTGATCATTCACCCTCCACAGTATAAAGTGACTTTGTCACTGCCGTGTCCCATGTGTGTGAGATTGAGTGTCCTCTCTGGAAAGGGGCCCTCCGATCTGGGAAAGCCTTTGCACAGGAAGCTGGAACGAGAGGCCAAACAAAGCATGTAGTTTTTAGGTCCACCAACCTGCTTGTAAGTCTTAAAAGCTGTCCGGTATATTCAGATGGAAGATTTCTCTCAGATGTCGTTCAGTGGTTTCTCCAGCATCTTTCATTTGCTAAGATACATATTTTATCAGTCCCAAAATAAGTTGGAAATGATTGCGCTCTAAAATTCCCTTTGAAAGCTCCCAAGTCCCTTTGAAGAGTGATTAGAGATTCACTCCAATGGGACATTGCCGTATGCTGGTCTGCCGGTGAAAGCTGGCAATAACACATCTGCTCTGAGGGGTGCTGCCCTGTCTGGTGTACCTGGCCTTTTAAATTCAACTCCCTGGTAGCCAGCAAAGGGCTCCTCTGTTAACCCATCTATGCTGATAGAAAAATGCAAGCTAGCGCTAGCGAGACAGCCTGCAAAACCCCTGTGTTGGTTTGGGCTGTTAGAACAAAAATACCATAGTCTGAGTGGCTTAGACAACAAACATTTATTTCTCACAGTTGTAGAGGCTAGAAGTCCAAGAGCAGACGCCAGCAGACCTGTCTGGGGAAGGCCTGGAGACAGCCACTTTCTCACTGTGTCTGCACAGGGCGGAGTGAGCCCTCGTCTGTTTCTCTTACAAGGACACTCATCCCACCGTGGGCCTCCACCTTCGCGATTTCATCTACACCTAAAAGGCCCCACGTCCTAGTATTCCACTGGGGGTTCGGGCTTCAGAGATGAATACCGGGGGGGACACAAACAGAGCCCATAACCTCATGCCGCCTGACTCCTGAGATTATATTTGTGATGAACATGTGGCTGCCCACCACGTCTTTTTTTTTTTTTTTTTTTTGGCTCGGGCAGGATCAGCACACGCCCAGCCACAGACAGGGAAGCCCAGAGCAAGGCAGAATATGGTCCTTCAAGTGAATAATTGGCCCAGGGATACAGAATTAGGTGATTCTAGCAAATCCAGACATTTTCTAGGGTTCCAAGTGAATTGCGGGTCTGTCCCTGTTAGCTATTCTTGAGCTTTTGCGCTCAACTTGTGATGGTTAATACTGAGTGTCAACTTGGTTGGACTGAAGGATGCAAAGTCTTGTTTCTGGGTATGTCTGTGAGGGTGTTGCCAAGGAGATGAACATTTGAGTCAGTGGGCTGGGGAAGGCAGACCCGCCCTCAATCTGGGTGGGCACCATCTAATAATCAGCTGCCAGCGTGGCCAGAATAAAAGCAGGCAGAAGAACGTGGAAAGACTAGACTAGTCTTCTGGCCTCCATCTTTCTCCTATGCTGGATGCTTCCTGCCCTTGAACATCGGACTCCACGTTCTTCAGCTGTGGGACTGGGACTGGCTTTCTTGCTCCTCAGCTAGCAGATGGCCTATTGTGGGACCTCATCTTGTGAGTCAATACTCCTTAATAAACTCCCCTTTATATATACATCTGTCCCTCTAGAGAACGATCACACACAACTTTTCTATTTTGTGTTGCAACGTTTAATGTTTTTGTAAGTTTCGTAGGACTGTTTCCTAACTTTAGGTTATTTACTTTGGGAACTTCGCTCATTAACCTTGGTGCTGAGGCTACAAACTTAGTGATTTTCCTTCATTATCATTTAACATGTCTTTGTAGGTGGCATTTCAATCAAAGTGAATGGTTACCTTTTTAGTATGTTATAGGGAGATTTTCCTTGCATTTGTCGGTTGTTGCCAACAAGACTTGGAAGTTCTCTTACAGGGAAGATGTCATGAAGTTTACCTGATTGGTGTGTTATTTGTCCACTAGCCAAGAAAGTGCAAGCCACGGTGGGTTTGAGGCAGGATGAAGACTGGAGCTCATTTCAGTCTCCATCGGTGTAACTATGGTTCAGCTGCCCGAGTGGCTCACAGTGGCATTCTGCTTTCATTTCTCTTTTTTTTTTTTTTTTTTTTTGAGATGGAGTTTTGCCTTTGTTGCCCAGGGTGGAGAGCAGCAGCGTAATCTCAGCTCATTACAGCCTCCACCACCCAGGTTCAAGTGATTGTCCTGCATGCGCCACCACACCTGGCTAATTTTGTATTTTTAGTAGAGACGAGGTTTCACCATGTTGGTCAGGCTGGTCTTGAACTCCCAACCTCAGGTGATCCACCTGCCTCGGCCACCCACCGTGCTGGGATTACAGGCGTAAGCCCCCGTGCCCGGCCCCTGCTTTCATTGCTCGACGTCATTGGTCATCCCGTCCCCGTCTAATGTGTGGGCAATGTGAGCAGGAACTTTGCAGTCAGCAAAGGCATCATCTTAGAATGTCTTTTATTTGGTGACATTTCTGATTATTGCTGTCATAGACTGCTTATACTTGACCAGGCCAACTGGTTACAAAGTGACAAGCACAATCCAAGTCAGTGGCTTTTGAACTATGGGAAATAACCCAATAAACCAGTGAGCTGAGCTCGTATTGTACAGCCAACTCATGTTCATGAGTCAATGCGAATGAGTAAGTTGTGGCAGTGTGGACACAGCAGTCTGTTGGCTTCATTTCTCTTGGGAAGTGCTGAGTCCATCAAAAGAACCAAAAACAGCAAGAGAGACAGAAGATTCACAGTTTTTCTGGCACTTCTCTGGCTTAAGAAGGAAAAATATCTTGTTGACTGAGCCTAGTGAAGACAGTATCGTTATACTAATTTCCTGAGGGTCAGTGGACTTAAAAGAGATTAGACAAAAATGTTAGTGTTTTTAAAATCCATGTCTAGCAAGACCATGTGGTAATAGCCAACTCTACACAAAGTGTTACGTTTTTCCTTATTGTATTTTATTTTATTTGTTTATTTATTTATTTTTTGAGACAGAGTCTTGCTCTTGTTGCCCAGGCTGGAGTGCAATGGCACAGTCTCGACTCACTGCAACCTCCGCCCTCCGGGTTCAAGCGATTCTCTTTCCTCAGCCTCCCAAGTAGCTGGGATTACAGGCACCTGCCACCACACCCAGATAATTTTTATATTTTTAGTAGAGACGGGGTTTCGCCATGTTGGCCAGGCTGATCTTGAACTCCTGACCTCGTGATCCACCCACCTCAGCCTCCCAAAGTGCTGGGATTACGGGCGTGAGCCACTGAGGCCAGCATGTTTTTCTTTTAAAATCAGTCATAGCAAAAGTCACCGAGCAGACACTGTTCTGCCCTCTTCAGACATTTTCTCTGCTTCCTAGGAATAGTTGTGTGTGTGTGTGTGTTTGTTTGTTTGTTTTAGTGTTACTCCTCTTTTAGACTGGCTGTTCCCATCTTATTGACACCTTTTGGGGAAAAATTGACTTGCTCGAAAACAAAATGCACCCGATAGCATCTGCTGGCCTAACCTCATGGTGATGTTCCTTTAAAGAATACACAGATGAACAACTGACCAAATGTTTCATTCTCTTTTCTGATTGTTTCTCTCCCTTTCCTCATCCCCCACCTCAACAAGACATGTTACATCATTTTAAGTAGCAAGTGTACATTTTTTCCAGTGGGATTTAATTTGTACGTTTGCTTCTTGGTCATACATGCATTTTGTTTCACAGATTCGGTCGTGTCTCCTGTTGTACTGTGGTCAGGATAAGGGATCATTTGCTAGGCACTGATTTGCTGAACACAGTAGTATTTTGTCGAGTGGCCTTTCCTTGGAAACAACTGGCAAGTAAGCAGACCTGTAAATCACTGTACTGTATTTGCAGTAAAGGGAATTTACACAGTGCTTGCTGCTGTGGTATCTGCAAAGTATTTTATTTGACTCTAGGATTTCACACAGTGATATGCTTAAGATATTTTTACGTAAAAACTTTTCTTTTTTTTTTAAGACAGAGTCTCGGCCGGGCGCGGTGGCTCACGCCTGTAATCCCAGCACTTTGGGAGGCCGAGGCGGGCGGATCACAAGGTCAGGAGATCGAGACCATGGTGAAACCCCGTCTCTACTAAAAATACAAAAAATGAGCCGGGCGCGGTGGCGGGCACCTGTAGTTCCAGCTACTCGGGAGGCTGAGGCAGGAGAATGGCGTGAACCCAGGAGGCGGAGCTTGCAGTGAGCCAGGATCGCGCCACTGCACTCCAGCTTGGGCGACAGAGCGAGACTCCGTCTCAAAAAAAAAAAAAAAAAAAAAAGACAGAGTCTCACTCTGTAGCCCAGGCTGGAGTGCGGTGGTGTGATCTTGGCTCACTGCAACCTCAGCCTCCCCAGTAGGTGGGATTAGAGGTGCATGCCACCACACCCAGCTAATTTTTGTATTTTTAGTAGAGATGGGGTTTCACCATTTTGGCCAGGATGGTCTTGAACACCTGGCCTCAAGGAATCCGCGCACCTCGAACTCCCACAGTGCTGGGATGACAGGTGTGAGCCACCGCTGACGGCCTATAAAAACTTATCACTTTCGTTTTCTCATAGACTCCCATTTAAGTCCTTGCTGTGTTTTGGGGAAAAGTGGTTATTGTTTGGTTTCCTAATAACGAAAACATTAGGGTAGCTTCATTTATGCTGCCTGTTTCAAGCCAATACGCTGCTCAGTTGTGTTTGTGTATTTGAAAAGGCCTCCAATAGGAACTTTCTGAGGGGTGCCGGTGTTGTTGGCACATTTGAGAACTAGACAAAATCTAACTCTGTCTTTTTCTTTTTTTCTTTTCCCCCTATTATTTGGTTTTGTTTTTTAACATCTTAACCCTTCTGGAGCGTGTTATGGTTTATGGGATCAGGCCACATGCCCTGGTTTTCAAGGTATAGCCTTGGGTTTCTTGGATTGGGTCTAATAAACCTGACCTCAGACTTCCCACGTGTCCTTCAAAGAAAGCAATTATTTTTGCCTATTTTCTGAGTATGTAGGTCTTCTCTATTTGATTTAACAAAAAAATTCTTCCTCTGCTTTAAAATACTGAAAGCTGCCCCTGTCAGGTGCCGATTGACTTCCAGATCTGAGGACCCCGTCTCCGCCTCATTCCTCCTGTTTCCATCAGAAGGCACGGGTCCAGGACTCAGCACCGCCGACCTGTCTATCCCTGTCTGCACAGGTAACCACTTATTTATTGCTGCTTAAAGTAGAGCTTCTGATACCTGTGGGGCTGGCAAGAGACCCTGACATTCTAGTCTTATTTTATCACACACAGTTTACTCCTGGGCTCTGCAGAGAGAAGTCAGCACCTCAATTTTCCATTGAAATATGCACCCTTGGCATCCTGGAAGGTGAGCAGTGCCCCCTTAGGGCTAATACAGTGACATAAAATGTGTCATAGTTTTGGCCGTGCGATGGCTCACGCCTGTAATCCCCACACTTTGGGTGGCCGAGGCAGGCTGACTGCCTGAACTCAGGAGTTGGAGTCCAGCCTGGCCAACATGGTGAAACCCCATCTCTACTAAAAGTACAAAAATTAGCCAGGCGTGGTGGCGTGCACCTGTAGTCCCAGCTACTCGGGAGACCGAGGCCGGAAAATCACTTGAACCCAGGAGGCGGAGGTTGCAGTGAGCTGAGATTGTACCATTACACTCCAGCCTGGGCGACAGAGTGACACTTGGTCTAAAAAAATAAAGAATTGTCATATTTTTGAAAAAGTAGATTAGCTTTGCAATGAGTCAAGTTCACTCTCTAGGAAGATATCCCTGTTTCCTGTGGTTTCAAACGCTCCCTGCCACACTGGGAGGACACACCGCACAGCGCCGGAGTGCATTCTTCAGTGGGACCCTCTGCTGTGACCGAAAGAAGGATGCAGCTGGGCCTGCTGCCAAGACTGGGGTCTCAGACCTGGAGTGTGTCCATGCATATAGATGTTGAGCCACAGGGGCCAGCAGCCCACAGCAGCACCCTCGGTGACCACCCTTAGGGTGTTCCTGCGTGCTTCCCCCACCAGCACCTCCCTCCAGGTTTCCTGCCTCCATCCCCTCTCCAGGACACTTCCCCCTCTGGCTCAAGGTTTGGCACCTTTCATTTGAGAGACATTAACAGCGAACACACAGGGCTTTCTGCAGGCCAGGCCTGCTTCTGAGCTCTTGCCAGGCATTTGGTCCTCTGCCAAGCCCATGCATAGTTTCTGTCTACATTGTGCAGTTAGGGACTTGGCACCTGCCCAGCACCTGTGCTTGGGGCCCCTCCTCTGTGCTGTGGGCAGGTGTTCACACCCTTTCATACCCGGTTTCTGCTCCCTGCAGCCCACTCTGCTTGACGAGGTCATCACGGGTGCTTAGGAGTAAACTAGAATGGCAGACAGAGGCCAGTGGATATTGCAGAGAAACAGAAGGAAAAAGATGTGTATGAACGCCGCAGTGCTTGTAGCATTAAAGCAAAAAAAAAAAAGAAAAATAGAGCAAAGTAGCACAACGATTATACAGTGGGGTGCCTGCATTCCAACCTCACCTGCTGTGAACCAGCCACGTGACCTTGGACAGGTGGCCCGGTGCCTCCTCTGGGTAGCAGCTGGGAGTGGCACTGCCACCCAGGCCCAGGGATAGGAGTAAGCAAGGTAGCAGGTGTGATCCATTAGCACAGCTGATGCTCAGTCGCGGTGGCCCTGGCGGTCCTCAGAGGGCCCCCGCCATGCCTGGGGGAGGAGGGGCTGCAGTCTGTGCCCAGTGAATGCACCACCTGCCTGACATCACAGTGTCCACTTCGGCAGATGCGACAGCATGCCCAGTGAGGTCTGAGCAGGGACCCTCAGTGGTGGGCCCACAGGTGCACATGAGTGATGACCACAGTTGCCCGCTGGTCGTGCCCTCCTGGGCAGGAAGCACACCAGGGAGCCCTGGCAGAGCAGGCCTTAGGGAGCACCCAGGAGGGCCTGGGGCTGGGGCCTCGATTCTGGGCAGCCAGCCTTCGGGACCTTGGTCACGTGCCTGCCTGGACCTGTGCCCCTACCTGCCCCATCCCTTGTTAGAATCCCAGCCCTCCTGGCTGTTCTGGGTACGCTGATCAAGCCAGACCGTGTTAGTTCAGCATTGAGATAGTGTGTTGTGTCTGGTCAGGGACCACCAGGGTAGAGAGACGTTCACTCCTAAGTTCCCACTGAAAAATAGCACGAGGGTATTGAGCAACCGGGCAAAGACTGTTCCAGAACCAGTTAACCCAGGGGAGCTAGGAAGCCTTTCCCTCCGCTGTCTTCCTTTTACTCAGACACGTCCTCCAGAGCCGGCTGCATGCGCATTCCCTCTGCTTTCCTGGAAGTCCCCTCCTTTCCATCTTCAATGGGACTTTTAAAAAAACTCACAGTCACTAGTGCACAAGAAGAACCATTCAAAGCCGGCATCCAACCTCAGATTTGGAGCAACCTAAGATTTGTTTGCAAAGGAATAGAACGATAAAGCTTCAACCCTCCCACGTTTGTAACGGAGAAGAAAACACACACTTCATTTGGTAAATACAGCAAACAACTGAAAGTATGCTCTGACTCCATATTGAGGCCAGTTAGGGGATGGAAAGGGTGAGGCTAAGCAGGTAAAGGAAATGGAAGAGAAGGTCAGGAGAAGGAAAATGTGAGCTAGGCAGGCGACTCGCGCCTGTAATCCCAGCACTCTGGAAGCCCAAGGCAGGAGGATCATTTGAGCCCAGGAGTTTGACACCAGCCTGGGTGACATAAAGAGACTTTGTCTCTACTAAAAAAAAAAAAAAAAATTAAAAACAGTAATAAAAGGAAAATGTAGAGGGGAGAAGCAACCGAGAAGAGAGGGGAGAGAGAGAAAGAATGAGCAGGGAGGTGGAGGAGGGGAGGGTGGCTTCGTTCTGGCCTCGTCTTCCCAGGGAGACAGCCCTGTGGTGATGCCGGACCACGATGCTATGCTGTTCTTGGTCATTACCAGCCCCTGAAATCAACGTCCTCACTATAGCCCTCTTATCTCTGCTGGGAGTGGGTCTCTATTTCTTTTCTGCAATTTACATTTAAAGCAAAGTTTATCCTGGAATTCTGAAGGTTTCGGTGTTGAGATATGGTTTGCATTTTAGAAATGAATTTTGGAAACGTGAAGGTGTCTTCTCTGCGGCTTGAAAGCCCGTTTGACGTTCACAAGCTGTATGGCTCAGGTCTTCCGTGCCTGAAGGTTACACAGAAAACCCACCTTGACTTTGACTTCGGAGTCTTTTCCTCCTTAAGCCAAATCTGTTTCAGCATTCTGGTCTCGTTAATTCTCATGGTGACAGTATATAATATGAGTCAACCAGAAAAGAAAATTCACTGAAAGAAAATGAGAATAAGGCCGGGCCTCATTACGCCTGTAATCCCAGCACTTTGGGAGGCCGAGGTGGGCAGATCACCTGAGGTCAGGAGTTCGAGACCAGCCTGGCCAACGTGGTGAAACCCCGTCTCTATGAAAAATACAAAAGTTAGCCAGGAGTGGTGGCGCACGCCTGTAATCCCAGCTACTCTGGAGGCTGAGGCAGGAAAATCTCTTGAACCTGGGAGGCTGAGGTTGCAGTGAGCTAAGATTGCGCCACTGCACTCCAGCCTGGGCAACAGAGCAGGACTCCATCTCAAAAAAAAAAAAAAAAAAAAAAGAAAGAAAAAGAAAATGAGAATAAATAAGCAGCCATTCCACCTCTTGGGTCAAAGCTTCCAAATTTGCTTTTTCTCCAAGGAGTGGCAGCCACAGCAAAACATCTTCTGCAGTGTCTGGCCAGGGCGTTACTCTCCAGCCTGGTTTTGCCCTGGACTAGACTGAATCAGGTCGTGCTTGGAACGCAAGCACAAACCACGGTCAGCTCCTCGAGACTGACCCACTGGCCCACTGAGCAGATGAGCCCCTGGGTCTCTGGACGCTGCCCAGTTGTTGACATCCTGAGGCAGGTTTGCGGCTGATGGAGCAACAGGGACGGGCTGGGCCCGGCACCTTTTTCACGGAAATGATGAGCTCTCGACAGCAGTGATGCCAGAGCCCATAAAGCCTCGGGCGCCCGTCAATGCTGCTGCCTGCGTGTGCTCGCTCACCGCGACGGCGGCGGGCTGCAGGAAGTTGTGAAAGAGCCAAGTGTCTACCATGAGTCTGCATGTTCATATGGTTCAGATTTGCCTTGGAATCCCCGCGAGCCAAACCCTTTCATTTCACTTAGTAAAAGGGATGCATTGACTCAGATGTTCTGTCCTATTTAAATGAGAGGGGCGCGGGAGGTGTTGGAACACAAAACCATGAGCCACGGCTTTGCTGGGGAATGCTCTGGATCTGGGGTGTGAGAGTGTGTGTGTGTGAGAGTGTGTGTGTGTGTGGGGCAAAGTGCACAAATCGCACGTGTACACCTCAGTGGCTTTTTACACATTTAGACGTGTGTAAGCGTATAGAGCATTTCCACACCCCAGAGGCCCCGAGCTCACTCCCTCCCACTCTCCCCGTCCCTGATGCTAACCTGACCCCTGCTGTCATACATCAGCTTCTCAGCCCCAGCACTGTTGATTAACATTTGGGGCCAATAATTCTATGAGGTGGTGGCTGTCGTGTGCACTGTAGGATGTTTCCTGTGTCCCTGGCCCCGACCTACTAGATACTAGACGCACCCACCCCCTCCATTGTGACAACCAAACATGTCTCCAGACATTGCCAAATACACGCTGGGGACACAGTCACCCTGGCTGAGAACCACGGCGTGGATCACTGTGACTTCTGCACTTCCTCTCCGTGGCTTCGCACGGTACCATGTGTCCTGCCCTCCATGTCCTTCTCTCTGCGCTGCTTCTCTGAAATCCCTCCAGCAGTGGCGGGTGCCAGGAGTTAGTTTTGCTTTCTCACTTCAGAGTAATGTTGCATTTTATGGACATGCCACGATGTACTTGTCTATTCCACTGCTGATGGCATCTGTTGTTTGCAGTTAGGGCTGTTAAGAGCGTTCTCGGTGTGCCTTGTGGAGGGCTTGTGTCCTCTTTCTCTTGGGTGCATCCTCCTGAGTGGAGCTGCGGGGTCCCAGGCAGGCGCCTGTTAGCAGGAGTGGCCACGATTGCACAGTGCTCCCAATTCCGCTCCCACAGGCCCCCTGAGAGTCAGGGAGCTTCTGTCACATTTTAAATGCTACAGGATTAATGCAAACTTTCTGATGTGCTTCAAGTTGCTCTGTATTGAAATGGACTAGAGGGGATTTAAGCTCACAGACATATATCCAGATAATGCTATCTTCACTAATAAACTATTCTCAAAACAGCAGGTCCTTGCAGTTCTGAACTAGATAAAGCCCTTTCCTTTCCGGCTACTCATTGAGTCATCAGGTGCCTGGCTGACAGCTGACGCTAAGCCTTCACACTTAACAAAGTCTCTGGGTGCCCCTCAGGCTTTAACATGAGGGTCCATGGCAGAATTAAACACGAAACCCCACCTCTCATTTCAGCTGCCCTGAATGGCAATTCCCAAAATGCAGGGGGAAAAGAAGACTGGAAGGAAATGTCCTGGTCTAAAATATCACCAAAAGTTGTCTTTGTTTTATTTATCTATTTATTTTATTATTTATTTACTTTGTTTAAGACAGAGTCTGTCTCTCCCAGGCTGGAGTGCAATGGCCTGATCTCAGCTCACTGCAACCTCCGCTTCTCAGGTTCAAGCGATTCTCCTGCCTCAGCCCCCTGAGTAGCTGGGATTGCAGGCGCCCGCCACCACACCCGCCTAATTTTTATAATTTTAGTAGAGATGGGGTTTCACCATATTGGCCAGGCTGGTCTCGAACTCGTGATCTCAAGTGATCTGCCTGCTTCGGCTTCCCAAAGTGCTGGGATTACAGGCATGAGCTCGGCCTCCAAGGGTTGTCTTTGTGGGATTGTCTGCCCTTCATCTGTTTGCCTGTGTATTGCCAGTTTTGTGCAATGGACAGTTTTTACGTTTTAAATGGGAGACTCTTTTTTCCTTCTGTGTCTCCATGCAAGCCCAGAGACGCCGGCGCCATGTCTCTCTCCCATCCTCCACTTCTCTGAAGACCAAAGGTCCCGGGTTCTCTGAGGCCTGTGCCTGGGCCTTGTTGCAACCCAGCAGGCTTATCTTGATTCCAGTAATTGAGAGGCACATTTGCCAAGTTTATATACCCTCTTGAAACTCAAGTACTGGTTTGCGGATTAATGTGAGATTCAGTTGCATGCACTTGAAATGCAAGCATCTAATTCCACGTGTAAAATACAGAGCCACAGACCTCTTGGGCATCGCATGCCATTCCATTCAGATGAGCGCAGCAAAAGTAAACTGTAACCCCTAAGATTAAATTCTCCTTTAAATACTCACGGGTTTCCAGCTTCAGGGGAAAATATGTCTGGGAAAAATATCTTGGGGTTTCATCAAACACTTGGAAAATAATCTGAAAACATTTTTCCAAACCCTCCACAGCTCCAGCCTGAATCCTAATTGATAGTTAATAACTACATCTACAGAAGCCTTCTCACTCTATCACGATTACTGTAAGGTTAAAGAGACATCCAGGTCTGGAGTACTGAGAGTGAAGCAAGGATCTCGGGATCACCAAGCATCTCGTCTGGCCGAGGTCTTTACCACACAAACAAGCTTTTTTTCACCCCCAGAAATACTTGCCCCAAGTCCACTGTTAACCATTACCAGAATCAGATCTTGTTCCAGTTGCAAGTTCATGTATTCGTTCATCAAACACTTATTGAGCCCCAACTCTGTGCTGGGCGTTGCCTGTAGTTGTAGGGAGATCAAAAATGAACAGAGGTGAGAATTTTGACAGCTCTTGTCTTAAAGAGTTTGCAGCTAGTGGGAGAAAGCAAGACGTTGGGAACTGGGATAAGGCAGGGGTGCTCCGAGTCACAGAACAGAGCCCTGGGCTGGCAGAGCCCAGAGGAGGGTCTGGCTGGGCAGAAAAATGAAAAATCATTTTTTCTAGTCTAGGTCCTTTGCCTTTCCACATTAATTTTTACTATCTACAAAAAGTCATGCTGGAATTTTGACTAGAATTGTGTTAAACCTCTGCATCAATTTGGGGATAATTTATAGCACAGTTATATTTGAGCCCTCCAATCCATAAACACAGTATATCTCTGTTTTTAGGTCTTTGATTTCTTTTGTCAGCATTTTGATAAAGCATACAGATCATCCTCGAGTTTTGTTAGATTTATACCTGAGTATTTCATTTTTGGAGAGCTATTGTAAATGGGGTTAACATTTTTATCATTTATCTATTTTTGATTGCTAGTATATAGAAATATGATTGATTTTTTTTGTCTGTTGGCTTTATGTCCTGAGATCTTGTTAAACTCATTATTTCAATAAGCTTTTTTGTTTGTTAATTTGTAGAGTGTCTTGAGCCTCGGAGTTTGAGGCCACAGTGAGTGGTGCCACTGCACCCCAGCCTGGGCAAGAGAGTGAGACTCTGTCTCTAAAAAAAAAAAAAGTAAAAAATAAAATAAATTTATAAAAATTTAAAAAATCAATCAATGTAATCCATCATATTAACAGTCTGTCATCCCTGGAGTGCAGTGGTGTAATCACAGCTGGTTGTAGCCTCAACTTCCTGGGTTTAAGCAATCCTCCCACCTCAGCCTCCTGAGTAACTGAGACCACAGGCACACACTCCCATGCTCAGCTAATTTTTTTTTTTTTTTTTGTAGAGATGGGAGTCTCACCATGTTGCCCAGGCTGGTCTCGAACTCCTGAGCTCTAGTGATCCGCCTGCCTCAGCCTCCCAAAGTGCTGAAATTGCATGTGTGAGCCACTGTACCCAGCCCAGCCTAAGCTTTTTAAATAGTTTCCTTAAGATTTTCTGCACAGAGAATTATGTTATATGCAAATAAGGACAGTTTCATTATTTCCTTTCAGGTCCATATGCCTTGGATTTCTTCTTTCTTGTTACAGTTCATTGACTAGGCCTCCAGATAAGATGTGGACTGGGAATGGTAAGAGTTTATAAATTGTCTTTTCATTACCTCAAGGGAAGCATTCTCTTTGCCCATGAAGTCAGTCTGATGCTAGCCGTGGAGTTTTTGTGGATACCCTTTATAAGATTAGGGAAGCCAGGCACAGTGATACAGGCCTGTAATCCCAGCACTTTGGGAGGCCAAGGCAGGTGGATCACCTGAGGTCAGGAGTTCAAGACCAGCCTGGCCAACATGGTGAAACCCCATCACTACTAAATTACAAAAAATTAGCCGGATGTGGTGGCAGGCACCTGTAATCCCAGCTACTCAGGAGGCTGAGGCAGGAGAATTGCTTGAACCCAGGAGGAGAAGTTGTAGTGAGCTGAGATCATGCCACTGCACTCTAGCCTGGGTGACAAGAGTGAAACTCTGTCTCAAAAAAAAAAAAAAAAGATTAAGGAAATGGCCTTCTGCTCTTGTTCTACCCTGGTTTTCTGAGAGTTTTTATCATGAATGGATGTTGAACTTTGTCAGATGTTTTTTCTGCATCAATTGGTATGATCATGTGGTTTTTCTTATTCAGTCTGTGAGTACGATGTATTACATTGATTTTTTTATTTTTATAAATTTATTTTATTTTTTAATTTTTGTTTAGAGACAGTCTCACTGTCGCTCAGACTGGAGTGCAATGGCACCACTTACTGCAGCCTCGAGCACCTGGGCTCAAGGAATCCTCCAGCCTCAGCCCCCCAAGTACCTGGGACTACAGGTGCATGCCAAGCTCACTTTAAAAATTTTTTTGTAGAGATTGGGTCTTGCTGTATTGCCCAGGCTGGTCTCAAACTCCTGACCTCAAAAGATCCTCCCACATCAGCCTCCCAAAATGCTGGGATTACAGGCGTGAGCTACTGCACCCAACTTTGATTGATTTTTTAAAAATGTTCCACCAGCTTTGCCTTCCTTAAATAAACCCCACTTGGTCATGGGGTTGTATGACCTATGACCAAAATATTAGCAAATATATATATTATTGAATACAACCAGCTAGTAGATTGGTGAAGATTTTCCTGTCTATGTTCCTGACGGACGTTGGTCTGTATGCATTTCTTTTCTTGGACTGTCTTTGTGTGGTTTTGGTATGGGGTGATGCTGTCCTCATAAGATGGATGGGGAAGTATCCTCTTCTCTTTTATTATCTGGGAGACATTGTGTAGATTTGGTTGTTTCTTCTTTAGATGTTTGGTGGAATTTGCCAGGGAAATATCTGGGCCTGAAGATACTCTTTGGGAAGGTTTCCAGCTGCCTTGGGGTGTAGGCTGGGAGGGAGGAGCCTGGGAGCTCCGAAAGCCGGGGGGGTGCCCGAGTCCTGGTGCCTTCCCCAATCTGTCTGCTGCGTGTAGTCTCCAGAGGCCCTCCATGGCAGCTCCCGCACTCTCTTCAGGGTTTTGTTTGCATTCAGTGGCAGATGCAGGCTGGGCAGGACAGGACAGGATGGGCTTATCCATTCTGTGGAGCCAAACGGCCACAGCTTTTATTTTCATAACACTAACCTGTGTGGAAGCCAGTGGCTGAGAGCATTGCAGGGCTCAGCGCATCCTGACATCTGAGAGACCCGGGAAGGCAGCGGGTCTCCACACAGGAACTTCCTCCTCTACAGTGTCATAGGAGTCCCCTCCAAGGCCTCAGCTCTCCGGGGCACACGTGTGCTCCTCACCTTCCTTTTCTATTTTGCGTGTTTTGCTGGCGTCAGTGCCGCGCTCCGTTGGAAATGCAGAGCCGCCCCCGGCCATGTTACACGTGGAGAAGCTGCGGTGCCAGGAGGAAGAGGGAGGCGTTAAGGGGGCAGAGCTGAGAGTCACTCCTGGACTCCCGCCGCTTGGGGCACCACGCACTGATCTGAGTGGAACCCCAGCCAGCCCGAACAATGCTGGAGGGCCCTGGGGCTCTCGGTCAACTGGGCGCCACTCATCCAGGCAGTCAAAGTGTTTGGGTGAAGCGCGCACAGCCAAGAATCTGTATTTTAAATATTAATATTTAATATTAATAATAACAATAACAAGAACTCCTATGGATTAAACGCTTGCACACTGACCATTAAACACTTAGCATTTAGGAAGCACTTCCTACCACCTCTCCTTTATCTCCCTGCGGCCCTGCGAGGCCGATAGTGTTTATTATTCTCATTTGCAGAGGAAGGAAGTGAGTCCCGGAGGTGGGAACAGACTCCCCGGGACACACAGCAAGGATTCCAACCTGGGCCCGTTTTGATAGCGCTTCCTCACGGTGACAGATCCAGCCACTGTGCCAGCAGACACCCTTCACGGAAACCTCACGTAAAGGCTGAGTTAGTGCTGTCTCAGACGACTGCGACGTCGTGGTGGGAAATGTCACTAAAGAACGGTTTCCTTGAAAAGTCTGCACATTTATAGTGTGCTGTTTTGATTAGGAATTCTGGGAAGGCACAGACGTCTTCCTGCGTGGACAGCTGCCATCTCTCCCGCTCCGCAAGGCTGGCTCCTTCTGAAGATGGAGCAGGATTGCGTCACTCATGGGAACTTTCTAACCTTCTCTTCAGCTGACCTCGTCTGTGTCTTGGGAAGCCAGACTGACTCAGAGAGGTCCGAGTTCCCACCCCTTCCTTAGTGCTGGAAAGGAGGTGGAAACTCCCCAATTCCCTGTCACTAGGATTCATCTCAGAAACTGGCCACACAGGGCAGCCCCGGGACCCTATCCAGGCGCCACGATGCGTCAGAAGCACTTCACCCCTGCAGGTGCAGGCACGCTTACTCTTTTATTGGAGACGTTGTCTTGCCTTGTCCCCCAGGCTGGAGTGCAGTGGCACTATCAGGGCTCATTGCAGCCTTGATCTCCCAGGCTCAAGTGATCCTCCCACCTCAGCCTCCCGAGTAGCTGGGATTACAGGTGTGCACCACCACACCCAGCTAATTTTTGTATTTTTGGTAGAGACGGGGTTTCACCATGTTGGCCAGGCTGGTCTCGAACTCCTGACCTCAAGTGATCTGCCCACCTTGGCCTCCCAAAGTGCTGGGATTGCAGGTGTGAGCCCCCACACATGGCCAATTTCTGTACCCATTAAAAACTGAAGAAATCTTTGCCTAACCCAAGCTCACAAATGTTCTTCTGTGTTTTCTACTAGAAGTTTTATAGTGTTAGTCTTTACATTTAGGTCTCTGATTTGACTGAGTTAACTTTTGCGTGGGAGGAGGTAGAGATTGAAGGTAACTTTTTGCATATGAATGATATCCGTTCTTCTACATGTTGAAAATACTCTCCTGTCCCCATTGAATTTGCCTCTGCCCCTTGCGAAAAAATTGACCATGTGAGTCTATTTCTAGACTCTATTCTTTTTGTTTTGTTTTGTTTTTGAGACAGTCTTAATCCGTCACCCAGGCTGGAGTGCAATGGTGCGATCTCAGCTCACTGCAACATCTGCCTCCTGAGTTCAAGAAATTCTCCTGCCTCAGCCTCCCAGATAGCTGGGATTACAGGTGCCCGCCACCATGCCCAGCTAATTTGTGTGTGTGTGTGTGTGTATTTTTAGTAGAGACGACATTTTGCCATGTTGGCCGGCCTGGTCATGAACTCCTGACCTCAGGTGATCCACTCACCTAGGCCTTCCAAAGTGCTGGGATTACAGTCATGAGCCACTGTGCACTGTGCCCAGCCTCTTTCTTTCTTTCTTTCTTTTTTGTTTTTTGAGACGGAGCCTCGCTGTGTCACCCCACCTGGAGTGCAGTGGTGCGATCATGGCTCACTGCAACCTCTGCCTCCCAGGTTCATGCGATTCTTCTGCCTCAGCCTCCAGAGTAGCTGGTACTACAGGCTTGTGCCACCACGCCCAGATAATGTTTGTATTTTTAGTAGAGACAGGGTTTCACCATGTTGGCCAGACTGGTCTCAACTCCTGACCTCAGGTGATCCACCTGCCTTGGCCCCCCACAGTGCTGGGATTACAGGTGTGAACCACCGTGCCTGGCCAGCATTCTATATTATTGATCTATTTATTGACCTCGATACAAGTACCATACTGTGTCACTTACTAAGTTTTATAACAACTTTGAAGAGGACTGTAAATCTTCTAATGTCAGTCATTCTTCAAAGTTGTTTCAACTGTTTTTTATTTTTTCATGTTTCCATATGTATTTTAAAATTCACTTAATTTCTACCAAAAAAAAAAAAAAAAAAAGCTTGCTGGGATTTTGATTGGGATTGCACTTTGGGGAGACCCTCAAATTCTGGCTTGTTGAATACAGTGTATTTATCCATTTATTTGGGTCTTTCCTTTCATTCAGGTATGTTTGTAGTTTTCAGTGTACAGGTCTTACACTGATTCATCAGATTTGAGCCCAAGGATTTCATATTTTTATACTGTTGTAAATGGTATTGTTAAAATCCTATTTTACAATTGTTATTTTTTGGCATATGGAAACACAATTGATTATTGTGTATTGATCTTTTATCTGGCAAGCTTAGTACACTCACTTTTTAAAACATTTTTAAATTAAAAAAGTAGAGATGGGGTCTTGCTATGTTGGCCCGTGTAGTCTCAAACTCCTGGCCTCAAGCAGTCCTCCCACCTTGCCTTCCCAAAATGCTGGGATTACAGATGTGAGCCACCATGCCCAGCCTACACTCACTTCTTAGTTCAAGGAGCTTTTTTGTAGATTCCACAAGATTTTCTATCCAGGTTTTCATGTTGCCTACAAATAAGGAGAGTCCTACTTCTCTCCTTCCCATCCGAATGCCTTTTATTTCTTTTGCTTGCCTATTACACTAGCTGGAGGCTCCATTACAGCATTGAGTAGTAGTGGTGAAGTGGACATCCTTACCTTGCTCCAGACGTGGGTGGGAGCGTGCAGTCTCTCACCATCAATTAGGATGTTAGCCGTGGATTTTTTATAAATGTCCTTTGTTAGGTTGAGGCAGTTTCCTTCCCTCTCTAGTTTGTGGTGAGTTTATCTCATGAATGGATGCTCAATTTTGTCAAAAGCTGAATCTATTGAAATGATTACATGGCTCTTCTTTAGTCTGTTTATATCATGACTTATGTTGACTGATTTTGTAAACTTTTAAACCTGGAATAATTTTAGGTTTTACAGAAAAGTTACAAAGCTAGCTAAGAGAGTTCCTGAATCCTCCTAGAGTTATAATATAATTATTATTATTATTATTATTTTTTAGACAGAGTCTTGCTCTGTTGTCCAGGCTGGAGTGCAGTGGTGTGGTCTTGGCTCACTGCAACCTCTGCCTCCTGGGTTCAAGAGATTCTCCTGCCTCAGCCTCCCAAGTATCTGGGACTACAGGTGCCTACCACCCTGCCTGGCTAATTTTTGTATTTTTAGTAGAGATGGGGTTTCACCATGTTGGCCAGGCTGGTCTCAAACACCCACCCTCAGGTGATCCTCCCTCCCCAGCCTCCCAAAGTGCTGGGATTCCAGGCGTGAGCAATTCTCCTGCCTCAGCCTCCCTAGTAGCTGGGATTACAGGCACCTGACAGAATGCCCAGCTAATTTTTGTATTTTTAGTAGAGATGGGATTTCACCATGTTGGCCAGGCTGATCTCAAACTCCTGACCTCAGGTGACCCACCAGCCTTGGCTTCCCAAAGTGCTGGGATTAAGGCATGAACCACTGCACCTGGCCAAGAAAATATTCTAAAATATTTTGATCTTTTAAAATTTGTTGAGATACAGTTTTTTGTTCAGATTATGGTCTAAGTGAATATCTTATGCGTTTGCAAAGAATGTATATTCTAGAATACTGGGTGGAGTATTCTATAAATATTAATTGGGTCAGTTAGTTGGTAAGTTTGTTTAAGCTTTCGATAACCTTACTGGTTTTCTGTCTTCTTATTTCATCAATTAGTGAGAAAAGGGTATTGAAATATCCAATTGTCATTTGGATTTGTCTATTTCTCCTATAAGTTCTATCAGTTTTTTCTTTATATACTGTAAAGCTGTGTTATTTGGCATATATACATTTAGGAATTTTATATGTCCTTGATGAGTTGGCCTTTTTGTAATTATGACAAACCCATCTTCATCCTTGGAAATATTCCTTTGTCTACTACTAATATTACCACTGCAGTTTCATTTGGTGAGTATAAGCATGTTGCATGGTATACATTTTTCCATCTCTTTATGTTTAACGTATTTATATCTTTGTAGTTAAAGTTGGTTTCTTGTAGACAGCATATCGTTGGGCCTTGCTTTTTTATAAAATCTGACCACCTTACATTATATTGGAATGTTTAGAACATTTACATTTAATATAAATCAATATAGTTGGGTTAAAACCTGCCATCATGCTATTTGTTTTTCAATTTGTCTTATCTCCTTTGTTACTTTCTCCCCCTTTTCTTGTCTTCTTTTAGGTTAGTTGCATTGCCTGTCTGGTTCCAATTCATCTATATTATTTGCTTGCAGATATTTAAAAAGTTGAAGTTTCATTAGGGATATACATAAAACAGATGATTTTTCTAAAATAATGAGGCCAATCATGAGACGACTGGTTAAGGAAAAGATCAATTAAAAAAAGTGCATGTTTGGACTTACCTTCGGTTACCATTAGGAAACAGAATAAAACCTAGACTAGAAGTTAAGTATTTTTTTTTTTCCTAAGCTCACAATTGTAGTTTCTATGATTTGAATCATCAAAGGACTAAACTTGGTAGTCCTGGAAATTTAGGAGACATGAGGTCATGGAAGGTCACGGAAGGTCCTGAAGGTGAGCGTTCCATCGGGAATGGTGTCTTCACCTTCCTTATCCTCGTGCTCAGCCCTCTTTCTAAAGCTGTGTATTCTGCTCCAAAACTTCCCTTGCCAGTGGATACTTTTCATTAATGAATGCTTTCCAGTTCTTGTCATTGCTAAGTACAGTTCTTGGGTTACTTTGCCTGTCTCTCCAGTATCAATTTTATGGAGTATCTTTGAGGAATTGACAATGTGCCAAGCACTATACACAGGGCTTTGCCTACATTTGTTCATTGAATCTTCCCAACAACATTGTGAGATCGACAAGATTCTAAGCTCCCCTCCATGGCTGATGAAGTGGCATCTCAGTGAACTGAACGAAGTTGCTGGAATTCCAACCTGTGCTGTCCAATTACCAGGCCTATGATCTTGGCCCCTAAGCTGTCTTTGGGAGGGCCTGCCAGTGCTTGGATTTCCTGTTTCTGTCTCTTTCCCTGCTGGCTGAAGTTAACAATCAGTATTTCACAGGGACCTCTGAAATTTCCTTCTTTTTCAAGTGTCAGCCTTGTGCTGGTACTGGGGATATCCAGGGAGTGGGACATGGTCTCCAGTTTATAGATGCTTAAGTAAAAGTGGAGATGGAACAATTGTCACAGTTAGCTATTGCCATGGTGATGCTGAGTAACAAACCACCTGTAACTCTGTGGCTTTATTCTTGCTCTGTCTGCAAATCATCTGGGAAATGAGGGTGGGGTGTGGTCACCTGATCTATGCTGGGCTCAAGCCACAGGATGGATCCAATTCTACTCCGCACTGTCTTCTGTGACCAGTGGATTGCCTGGGTCATTTTCCCCTTGTGGCAATGACAGAAGCCCATCAGTCAAGGCATGTCACATGGCTAAGCTCAAAGTCAAGAGGTGGGAAGTCCTCTCTGCCCACCATGAGGCCGAGGTAAGCCCCAAGGCCATGGGGTTGTAGAACAGACAGCAGAGTGGAGAACTGGGACCGATCATTCAATTCACCTCATTTATTTTAACAGGTGAGCAAAGCCATCTGCATGACAGCAAGATGTTGCTAAGGAAGACGGAAGATAGAAGCAACTGCCTACCTTGCCAACCACATGCCTTCACAGAGAAGGTGACATCATTGCTGGTCTTGAAAGGTGGGGTTTCCAGGTGGAGAGAGAGCATGCGCAAAGGCCCAGTGGCACAAAAGGTCCCTGTGGGCTCAGAGAGCAGGAGAAAGCTTAGTGCTGCTGATGCATAGAGGGGTGCATGTGCTTGCAGGTGGGTGGGGAGGGGATGGGGCAGGGAGTTGGGTGCAGTAGAGAGAGATGAACCTAGAAAGTTGCCAGTAATGAAGCTAACCAAGGTCATTAATGGGCAGGGAAGTGTCTGGTCAGGCTTGGGTTTTCAGATAATGATTCTGGCTGCAAACTGCAGAGAAGAGGAACAATGAAAATAATTAACATGTGTAGGTTTTTCTTTAAAAAAAAAAAAAAAAAGCCAGGCATTTTACATGCCTAACTTGAATCTCACAGCACCCTAGTGAAATAGGCATTATTAATTTTAGCATAAAAAGAAATATATTTGCATTCATTTAAAAAATCTTTCCTCATTGGTCAGACTTGACTAGCTGGGAGCTCATTGTGCTCACCCTCAGGAAATGCTGACTTTTTTTTTTTTGAGACAGAGTCTCGTTCTGTCACCCAGGCTGGAGTGCAGTGGTGCGACCTCAGCTCACTGCAACCTCCGCCTTCAGGGCTCAAGCGATTCTCCTGCCTCAGCCTCCCCAGTAGCTGGGATTACAGGCATACACCACCACACCCGGCTAATTTTTGTATTTTTAGTAGAGATGGGGTTTCACCATGTTGGCCAGGCTGGTTTTGAACTCCTGACCTCAGATGATCTGCCCGCCTTGGACTCCCAGAGTGCTAGGATTACAGGCATGAGCCACTGCGCCCAGCCAGAACAGCTGACTTTTAGTGTTGTTTGCTCCTGAAGCGCAGAGGTTGATGTTCTCATCCCCATTCCCCAGATGAAGAAAACTGAGCCCTGGAGAGCCTGAGCCACATGCCCAGTGTCTCAAGTGAGAAAATGGTGGGCTGGAATCCAAACCTGGGAGGTGGGCAGCTGGCCACTGGGCCATGGTGCCTCCCCGTAGGGTGAGTCCAGAGCCCCCAACCAAATGGCAGATCTGCAGGAGAAAGGAGGGACTGATGTGACTTCTGCCTGTGTCAAGTGGACAGGGTGCGGGACCAGTTTCAGGGGAGCAGGAGGGGAAGAGAGGAGTCAAGAGTCCTCGACCATGCCATATGCTTCTAGTTACAGAACATTCTAGAACAGGCAAGCAAGTCTACAGCAAAGCAACAGAAAGCAGATCCATGGTTGCTGGGGGAGGTGGGACGCAGATGGAAGGTGCAGACTAACTGGGGTGGGGCGTGGGCATGTTGGGAACATTCTGTTTCATGGTGGTAGTTGGGCGGGCGTAGACATGTTTCTCATGCAGCTGTCCACTTAAATGGGTACACGTTCTTGTGTATAAACCCCACCCCCTATAAGGTTGATGTTAAAAATGCTTCTGAGGCCTCCTGTTGGTGGCATTGCTCAGGTCAGTGGACGTCGGGGGATCATATTTCTTAGAACACAGGGATGTCTTTCCGTAGTTTGAATTTCCGGCTAGCTGACCTTTTACCTCCTCAGCTGGAGCCCCCACCTGCCTCAGGGGGACTAAGAAAGCTTAGCAGGACCTCAGCAAAAAAGCATCTTGTTTAACTTTTAGAGTTCTCAGTGAGACCAGAGCCCTGGGAAGGAATGGAGAGGGGAACGGGGTTGCCCACATACTTTGCACCCCTTTTGCATCAAGAGTCAGGCCCATGGTCCTCAGCAAACTAACGCAGGAACCGAAAACCAAATACTGCACATTCTCAATGATAAGTGGGAACTAAATGATGAGAACACATGGATGCATAGAAGGGAACACCACCCACTGGGGCCTGTCGGAGGGTGGAGGGTGGGAGCGGGGAGGGGATCAGGAAACAGAACTCATGGATACTGGGCTTAATACCTGAGTGATGAAATAGTCTGTACAACAAACCCTCATGACACACATTTACCTATGTAGCAAACCTGCGCATGTACCCCTGAACTTAAAAGTTTAAAAAAAACCATTCTTGGGCGGGCGCGGTGGCTCAAGCCTGTAATCCCAGCACTTTGAGAGGCCAAGACGGGCGGATCACGAGGTCAGGAGATCGAGACCATCCTGGCTAACACGGTGAAACCCCGTCTCTACTAAAAAATACAAAAAACTAGCCGGGCGAGCTGGCGGGCGCCTGTAGTTCCAGCTACTCGGGAGGCTGAGGCAGGAGAATGGTGTAAACCCGGGAGGCGGAGGTTGCAGTGAGCTGAGATCCGGTCACTGCACTCCAGTCTGGGTGACAGAGTGAGACTTCATCTCAAAAAAAAAAAAAAGCCCCATTCTTTTAAAAAGTCAGTGAAAAATTAAAAAAAAAAAAAAAAAAAGGCCTATTGAACTTCAAACTTATTATCAGCCAGAGGGGATGTAAAACCCAGTGCCTCATGGAAGGAACACCCCAAACATGAGAAGGTGGAAAATCCTCCCTCCCAGCTCCAGCAAGGTGAAGGCACAGGTGAAAAAGAGCTTCTGCCCTGGTCAGGACCCTGGAGTCACGGGAGGAGGCGGATTAAGGAGGAGGCTGACAGCGAAAGTGTTAAGAGGCAACCCCATCCAGTGCAAGATGGAGGAGAACCCATGTGCACAGTGGAGCAGCCCCAGCCTGGGCGCTGCCCCAAGCCCTGTGGGCCGGTGTGGCCTGGTATGTCCAAGCTTGCTGGAGGGGGTTAAATGGTGGTCCCCAAAATGATATATCCAAGCCCTAATGCCCAGAACCCGTGAATGTGACCTTATTTGGAAAAAGAATCTGGCTGGGCGCGGTGGTTCCTGCCTGTAATCCCAGCATTTTGAGAGGCTGAGACAGGTGGATCATCTGAGGTCAAGAGTTCGAGATCAGCCTGGCCAACATGGTGAAACCCCATCTCTACTAAAAATACAAAAGTTAGCTGGACTTGATGGTGCACACATATAATCCCAGCTACTCACAAGGCTGAGGCACAAGAATCACTTGAACCCAGGAGGTGGAAGTTGCAGTGACTCGAGATCACACCACTGCACTCCAGCCTGGGTGATGGAGCGAGACTCCATCTCAAAAAATATAAATATAAATATAAATAAATAAATAAATAAATAAATAAATAAAGAGGCTGGGTGCGATGGCTCACGCCTGTAATCCCAGCACTTTGGGAGGTTGAGGCGAGTGGACCACAAGGTCAAGAGATCAAGATCATACTGGCCAACATGGCCAGTATGTACTACATACCGAAAATACAAAAATTAGCTGGGTGTGGTGGCGCACGCCTGTAGTCCCAGCTATTCGGGAGGCTGAGGCAGGAGAATCACTTGAACCTGGGAGGTAGAGGTTGCAGTGAGCCAAGATCGTGCCACTGCACCCCAGCCTGGCGACAGAGTGAGACTCTGTCTCAAAAAAAAAAGAAAGAAAAAGAAAAAGTATCTTTGCTGTAATCAGCAGAAGGTCTTGAGATGAGGCCATCTGGGATGACCATGTGTGCCCTAAGTGCAACCATGAATGGCCTTAAGAGAATAAGGCTACGCAAGGACAGAGGCAGCGATGGGAGTGATGCGGCCACAAGCCAAGGAACACCTGGGCCTCCTAGAAGCTGGACGAGGCAGGAAGGATCTTCCCTCTCTCAGCTCTGCAGATGCTTTGGTTTCAGACCTCTGGCCTCCAGAACTGGGAGAGAACACGTCTCTGTTATTGGCCACCCAGTTTGCAGCGGTTTTTTTTAGGGCAACCCTAGGAAATTAATCACGGCTCCAGTCATGTAAAAAGATTGGTGGGTGGGCTCCCCGTTTGCCTCCCTGCAAAAGCATGAAGACCCTAAACTTCCTTCCCACTCACCTAGGGGGAGAGGAGAGGAAGGAGGGAAAGAGAGACGGCCCTGAGTGGCTCCGAGTACACATGGGTGGACTAGTTGCTGCAGAAACCACTGCAAATGACCAGAGATGATATAGAGAGACTGAGGCTGGGCACGGTGGCTCACGCTTGTAATCAGCACTTTGGGAGGCAGAGGCAGGCGGATCACTTGAGGTCAGGAGTTTGAAACCAGCCTGGCCAACATGGTGAAACCCCATCTCTACTAAAAATACAAAAAATAGCCGGGCATGGTGGTGCAGGCCTGTAATCCCCGTACTTTGGGAGTCTGAGGCAGGCAGATCGCTTGACATCAGGGATTTGAAACTAGCCTGGCCAACATGGGGAAACCCCGCCTCTACTAAAAATACAAAAGTTAGCCGGGCGTGGTGGCACACGCCTGTAATCCCAGCTACTGGGGAGGCTGAGGCAGGAGAACCACTTGAGCCCCAGAGGCGGAGGTTGCAGTGAGCTGAGATTGCACCACTGCACTCCAGCCTGGGCAACAGAGCGAGACTCCAACTCAAAAAAAAAAAGAAAGAAAGAAACCGAGAGATGTCCTGTTGTCAAGGTTAAGTACCACCCCACCCCTCAACTGTCCTGTTAGGGAAAATAAGGAAGTTGCATTTTCAGATACCCAAGTGGGGCCCACCGAGATTATAAATGCAAGAACGTGTTCACGGGATGCTAAGGATGATTGGGCTTCCTGTCCATCACCTGGGCCTGGCCAGAGCTTCTGCAGGCACTTCGGGCTCCCCTGATGGTGGCGGTGATGCCGTGGGTGCTCGGGGACAGCGGGAATGCAGTGACGCCCCACGGAGGCTCTTGCACAGGTCTTCCCAGTCCATGCACAGCCTGGAACTGGCCGCTATCCAATTTTGCATCTGTTCATCGATTCCTAGAAAAATAATCAGGTCGAACACAGGCCATTTCCGGTAAAGAGGCTCTAAGGAAGCACCTTCAGGCCAGATGACTCAGGACTGTGCGGAGCGTGTGTGGTCTGGGAGCCGGCTGCCTGCTGGGCCCGGGTGCTCTGCAGGGAAACAGTCGGCTGCCTGCGGCGTCATTCATGGCCGTTCCCCTTGGAAGGGCGGCACAGGAGCCCAGTTCTGCAGCCCCGCCAACGCCCTGTCACAGACACAGCCCTTCATGGATCTGTCTGGTTTCCCATGGCTGCGGTAACAAGTGACCGCAAGGTTGGCAGTGGGAACAGCATAAGTATCCCATCTTACGGTTCTGGAAGTCAGAAGTCTGAGAACAGCCTCACTGGGCTAAAGTCAAGGTGTGGGCGGGGCTGGTTCCCCCTGGAACCTCCACGGGAGAATTGTCTCCTTGTCTTTTCCAGCTTCTAGAGGCTGCCTGGACTCCTGGGCTCGAGTGGCCCCTGCATCCATCCTCAGAGTGCATCACTCCAAACTCAGCTTCCATCATCACAGCACCTTCTCTGATGCTGACCATCCGGCCTCCGTCTTACAAGGGATGCTTGTGATTCCATGGGGCCCATAGGAGAATTCAGGCTGCTCTTCCCATGTTACCACCCTTAGCAGAATCACATCTGCAGAGGCCCTGTTAGAATGAGGGCTGGGTCGAATAGCATTTCCCAAAAGTCCATGTCCACCTGGGACCTCAGAATGGGACCTTATTTGGAACTAGGGTCTCTGCAGATGTAATCACATTTAAGATGATGTCACACTCAACTAAGATGGGCCCTAATCTAGTGCCTGATGGCACTAGATTAGTGCCATAAGAAGAGGAAAATTTGGACACAGATGCACCAGGAAGGTGGCCATGTGAAGAGGAAGTCAGAGATTGGAATGGCCACAGACGGGGACACCAGGCATTGCCGGCCACCAGAAGCTGAGACAGGTGCAGACGGATCCCCCCAGGGCCTTCGGGAACAGCATGGCCCCTTCGACACGTTGATCTTGGACTCCTGGCCTCCAGGACGGTGGGAGAATGCATTTGCGTTGTTTGAAGCCCCCTGTTTCTGGTACTTAGTTACAGCAGCCCTAGGAGCCAAATGCACCGTGTAAGGGCACATTTGCAAGCTCCAGGAGTCAGGAACAGGCCTAGATGGGGTGCCATTATTCAGCCCTCCACAGACCCTTAGTAGGGCAGAGAAATGGGCCAAGCCCCCTGCCAAGGAATAGCTGGAGAGTGGAGAGGGCACCTGGAAGGGTGTCAGAGTGGCGTGGCTCTGCAGAACGGGGCCTGTCACGGGGCAGGCACTCAAGCCCTTGTGGGTAAGTGGATGCACAGGTGCAGGTGCGTGAGTTGAGACTGTCACATGCCAAGGTGGCCTCTACTGCCAGGCGAGCCATGAGACCTTTTTTTTTAGACAGGGTCTTGCTCTGTTACCCAGGCTGGAGTGCAGTGGTGTGATCTCAGCTCACTGCAATCTCTGCCTCCTGGGCCCAAGTGATTCTCCCACCTCACCTCAGCCTCCCAAGTAGCTGGGACTACAGGCGTGTACCACCATGCCCGGCTAATTTTTTATTTTTTGTAGAGATGAAGGTCTTGCTAGGTTGCTCAGACTGATCTTGAACTCCTGGCCTCAAGTGATCCTCTTGCCTTGGCCTCCCAAAGTGCTGGGATTATAGGCATGCGCCACTGCACCCGGCCTGAGACCTTTTCTTTCTTTCTTCTTCTTTTTTTTTTTTTTTTTTAATTGAGGCGGAGGTTCTCTCTTGTTGCCCAGGCTGGAGTGCAGTGGGGCAATCTCGGGTCACTGCAACCTCCACCTCCCGCATTCTCCTGCCTCAGCCTCCAAAGTAGCTGGAATACCACTCATGTGCCAACACACCCAGCTAATTTTTTGCATTTTTAGTAGCGACAGGTTTTTACCGTGTTGGCCAGGTGGGTCTCAAACTCCTGACCTCAAGTGATCTGCCCGCTTCGGCCTCCCAAAGTGCTGGGATTACAGGCGTGAGCCACCGCACCTGGCCTGAGACCATTTTTTAAAAGTGTACATAGACCCCAACTGGGCAAGCTAATGGAACCACCTCAGTATACCAGAGCAAGACACAGAAGGAGCTGAGGGAGGGACTGGCCTTGGGACACTGGGATCCCAAATCCCTGGTCCTCTTGACTCCTGCCTTCAACACACCTGCCTCTCCTCATGTGGGCCACCCTGGCATCTGACTGTTTCAGACACTTACTTCTTCCCTGTTCCTAGAGCACTGGATGGCCACACCCTCCCACAGAGACAAACCTTTCTACTGGTCCACCCCTGCCCCAGGCTCCAACCCTGCACCCCACCCAGAGGGGATGCTGGGAGGGATAGCCCCTCCTCCGTGGGCCAGCCCTTAGCTCTGCTGGGGGCAGGTGCTGTGTATCCTCCCTCCCCTGAGTGGACACATCCCTGGGGTTTTCTTTTTTTTGAGACGGAGTCTCGCTCTGTCGCCCAGGCTGGAGTGCAGTGACGCGATCTCGGCTCACTGCAAGCTCCGCCTCCCGGGTTCATGCCATTCTCCTGCCTCAGCCTCCCAAGTAGCTGGGACTACAGGCGCCCGCCACCTCGCCCGGCTAGTTTTTTTTTTTTTTGTAATTTTTAGTAGAGAAGGGGTTTCACCGTCTTAGCCAGGATGGTCTCGATCTCCTGACCTCGTGATCCGCCCGTCTCGGCCTCCCAAAGTACTGGGATTACAGGCTTGAGCCACCGTGTCCGGCCATCCCTGGGGTTTTCATCTATCTCAATTCCTGCACCACCCCAAGTACCAAGTGCCAGCTCATGGTGGAGGTCACTGTAGGGCAGAGGCTGGGTGCCATGCCCCGTTATTGTCTATCCTGGCAATAAAAATCCTATTTTTGTTAATATCGGTGATAATTAATCTTTAGTTAAACCTTAATAATGATATTTACTATGTGCGCAAGCATTTGCCTATTTTATTTCAACTCGTTGTACTGGGTTGGATGTTGGCCACCCAAAATTCACATCCACTTGGATCCTCAGAAAATGGTTTTGGAAATAGGGTCCTTGTAGATATATTTAGTTAAGGTGAAGTTACATTGGATTAAGGTGAAGTCACATTGGCCCTAATGACTGATATGTCTGTGAGAGAAGACACAGGCCAGGCACGGTGGCTCAAGCCTGTAATCCCAGCACTTTGGGAGGCCGAGGCGGGCGGATTGCCTGAGGTCAGGAGTTTGAGACCAGCCTGACTGACATGGAGAAACCCTATCTATACTAAAAATACAAAATTAGCTGGGTGTGGTAGCGCACGCCTGTAATCCCAGCTACTCGGGAGGCTGAGGCAGGAGAATTGCTTGAACCCAGGAGAGGGAGTTTGTGGTGAGCTGAGATCATGCCATTGCACTCCAGCCTGGGCAACAAGAGTGAGACTCCATCTCAAAAAAAGAAAAAAAAAGAGAAGACACAGACATACACGGAGGAGAAAAATGCAGTGACCATGGGGGCAGAGACTGGAGTGGTACAGCCAGAAGCCAGGGACCTCCAGGGATCTCCAGGGACCTGCAGGGATCTCCAGGGATCTCCAGGGGTCTCCAGGGATCTCCAGGGGTCTCCAGGGAACTTCAGGGAACTCTAGGGGTCTGCAGTCGCCACCGAAGCTGGCAGAGGCAGGGAGGACCCTCCTCTAGAGCCTTCAGAGGAAGCACAGCCCTGCCAGCATCTTGACGTCACTTCTGGCCTTCGGAACTAGGAGCGAATACATTTCTGCTGGTTTAATTCACCCGGTTGGGGATAATTCATTATGGCAGTCCTAAGAAAGGAATGCTGTCATTTACCTGCTTATCAAGCTTTGACCAGAAACTCTACTTATTTGGATTTTTTTTCTAGGGTAGGGGTGATTGGAGCAACCCATGGCAGGGTGATAGGAGTCATAGTGTTTATAGACACCACAGTGTTGATGACTCAGAGAGCAAAGATGGAGGGGAGATTACTAACAACGAGAACTTCCAATAGTGAGCCCACCTGGCACACAGTGTTAGGAAGGGGTCTTATTATCATTCCCATTTTACAGATGCAACAGTGAGGTGCAGAGATGCCAAGGCATGTCTCCAAGGTCTCAAGCCAGGAAGTGTTGGAGCTGGGATTCACGCCCAACAGGCGACCTGGGGACCCAGCATGGGTACTGCCGAGTCCTCACCAGGAGCTTGGCGGGAGAAGTTTCCATTTTGTCCCGGCCTGGTGCGCAGGGATCTGGGCTCACACAGTGGACCCAGTACACACCCTGAAGCCAGGGACACCATCTGCAGGACCTGCAGCATCCAGAGGCCTGCCTTCTTCCTGGCCTGACAGGTTTAGAATCTTCTGGAAACCGCACCCTGGATGTGAAGCCCAGGGCCCCCGTCTCCTCTGGAGAAGCCTCCTGACTGTCCTCCAGGGGAGAAAGTGGTCACAGCCGCAGCATTTGCCAAAGGAGCCGCCCAGGGGCTGTTTTTCTGAGGAATTTCCACTCCCAGGTCATCACCCCAGTTCTCTGACTCCTAAGCTTGGATGATGAAGAAATGAGAGTGGCGGGAACTCTGGGGATGTTGGGAACCCAGGTGTGCTTCAGATATGAGCTTGGGCCGTCCAGGGGTAGTGGTTACAAAGCGGCCTGAGCAAAAAGTCTCTGACGACACCACGCAGTGGAGCCCCCAGCTTCTCGTAGAGATGCAATCATCCTTCCGTTCTGTGGTTTTCCCCCGAGGTTGAAGAGGTGCCAGATGGAGGATTCAAAGGAAAGAAAGCCAGGACGCAATAACAAAAAAAGAAACTCCCTTGTTCTAATGTGACGTCCATTTTCACTTTTCTTTTCCACTCTGTTGCCCAGGCTGGAGCACAGTGGATCACGACTCACTGCAGCCTCGACCTCCCAGGCTCAAGCGATCCTCCCACCTCAGCCTTCCGAGTAGCTGGGAAGTCCGAAAGGAATGCTGTCGTTTACCTGGGAACAGGTGCATGTTACCACATCCAGTTAATTTCTTTTATTTTGTGTAGAGATGGGGTCTCGCTGTGTTGCCCAGGCTGTTCTTGAACTCCTGGCCTCAAGTGATTCTCCTGCCTCAGCCTCCCAAAGTCCTGGGATTCCAGGTGTGAGCCACCGTGCCTGGCCTATTTTCACTTTTAAACTAAAGGTGTTTCAGGTTTAGCCACTGTGGGTAACAAACACCATTCCCCTTCTCCCTCACCTAAATGGGGATAGAAATGTATCTCTCCTTTATGTAGAAGAAGTCTGACCTAGGCAGTGGAACTGGTATAGAAACCTATAGTGTCAGGGATTCAAGACCCACCATTTGTACCTTCTGTTCCCAAGGCACCTCATGGTCCAACGTGGCTGCTTTGCTCCAGTCATCATACCCTCATTCCAGGCAGGAAGGAGGAACGAGAACATGAAGGACACACCTCCTCCTGCCTTTAAAGAGATGTCCTAGAAGTCGTACACGACTGTCCCACTCACTTCTCTTTGGCTAAAACTTATTTCTATGGACAGGAGAAGCTGCAAGGCAGGCAGGGGAGTATCATCTTTAGTGGAGTGACAGTGCACACATTTAGAAGTCAGGAATCTTCCTGTTATTAAGGAAGAAAGCAGATAAGATTTTGGGAGGTCACTTGAGCCATCTGTGCCACTGCTGGGGACTTTTGTGGTAGAAGGGACCTGACACTGAGATGGAGACTTGGGAAGCTGGCGTTAGAGTCCCAGGGCAGCCACCAACTGCCACCTGGGTGTTGATTTGGCAGCCTCGTTGCTTTTTATAGATCTTTCCTTGGCTTCGGAGGAAGGATTCACGAGCATTCCAGGATAATTTTTTATACTATTAAAACCATAAAAGCTTTTCCATCCTAAGCCTTGTGGCTAAAGCCTCCATGAATATTCCAGTACTTTCTAACCAAAGAATTTAAGAGGACACCTCCCTCTGACCACCTCATTGCCTGAGCAGATGTCCATCTCTAGCAGAAAGCTCATAGTTGGAACTCAGGACATGAATAGATTCAGGAGGTGCTGGGAGAGAAAGGCCTGCACCTGGCCTACAGGTAATGAATGACCACATGACCGAATTGTGAAAAGGTGGGGGTTTGGAGCCTACTGGGTTCACTCCCTCGGTGACTCTTGCTGTGCCATCCTTGGCACTTGTTTGATGCGTTGGAACCCCAGTTTTCTCCTCGACTATATGGAGATCCTGCAGACCCCGCCTCATAGCATTGACATGAGGATGGGATATAGGATTCCTGTAAAGCTTCCATAGGTGATGAACTTGGCATTCCCAGTTCCCTCCCGTGTGTTACTCAGGCAGTGAGCAGCACATGGATAGTGTAGGCTGTCCTGGTGTCCCCGAGACAGCCTCAGCAGGCCAGTGTCTCTGCCACTCCCTGAGCTGCACACCAAATGAAGCCTCTCTGGGTGAAGCCATTCTCTGGGCAGCCCGGGGCTTGCCAGGTGCCCACAGAGGAAGCATGCTGTTCTGGAGGATGGGGATGTCATGCTCTTTGATGCCAGGAGCTCTTCCTCCAAGCCACCCTCCCCACAGATCCCCCAGATTCATCTGTCTTATCCATCTCTCTGCCGAGACTCCTTCCTTGGGGGAGCTGCTCCTCCCTCACTCGGATTATGTGACCCTGGCAGGGAGCATGTCACCCAGGCCAGCAGGTCACAAGGTCCCATCCCCTGGCCATGGCCATGGGCTTGTTCCAATGGCTGGATGTCTCAAGCTGGGCTCCCTCCCAAACAGATTCTGAGACAGGATGTGGGTGCAAGTAGTTTACTTGAGAGATGATCCCAGGAAATACCAGGGGAGAGTGGGGATATGAGCTAGGAAAGGCAGCCAATCAAGGGTGGGTTATGGAGTCAGCCACCAGTGCGGGCCCCTGGAGCTCAATCCCACGGGGGACTCCGGGAGCCACCGTGGAGCACACCTCAGGGACCCCCAGAGAGGTGAGGGAGCTGGGGCGCGAGTGCCCCTGTATCTGTGAAATCATTGGTTGAGGCTGCTGCTGAGTGGCGTGACCCACGTTGATTCCAGCCTGCCACAGGTTCCTGTGCACAGAAAAAGCACTCATACCGAGGAACATGTGTACTGGTGGTGGGAAGTCAGGGTTCATCTGCCAGAGAGGTCATGTGACCCGAGCCAGCCAATCAGTGCCTTTCCCTGGGATTTTGTTTCTCGATTTGCAGCAAAGTTGAGTGTTGCCAGCCCTCCTGGTCACAGAGCTGCAGAGACTGAGTTGATAGCTGCCAGGGGCCATCCTCTCTGCCTCCCAGAGTAACAGGAGGGAATATGGCCATGGCTAGGTAGAACCAGGAGGAGAGGGTTGCTGAGGAGAGGGCAGGAGACAATGGCTGTTGTGTTTGAAGTCCTGGGCTGAGGCATGCCTGAAGCCCGTCCCTCCCCCTGGATCCTTCTGTGACTGCACTTAGCCCAGAGAACGGTGTCTGCCGGTCACCCAGGGCCCCTCCATCAAAATCTGTCTCACATCTGCCTTACTCATCTCTTTTCCCTCGAAAGGCCCGCTCCAAAGAAAGTCCTCCATAAAGGTCATCAAAAAGAAGAAAAAAATGAACTTGCATTTCACAGCCCTCATCATTAATTTATTTTTAAAAATCTATTTACATTTTCTGTCTGTATTACTTCTTGTGTGGTAACCCGAGTTGGATAAATTTGTTGACGGCTGTTGGATGAAGAATTTCCTTTAATTTGCCCTAAATTACTTAAACAGTAAGGGGGTGCCCATCATATTCTGGAATTTGGTGTTCACTTTTCCTACGTGACTCATAGTTTTTATGTAGTTAAATAATACTGACCAGGTGTGGTGGCTTATGCCTGTAATCCCAGCACTTTGGGAGGCCGAAGTGGGAAGATCGCTTGAGCCCAGGAGGTCGAGGCTGCAGTGAGCCATGATCATGCCACTGTATTCTGCTTGGGTGACAGAGGGAGACCCTGTCTCAAATAGTAATGAATAATAATAATACCACAGCTCAGCCTTTGGCTTCCCAAGCTCTCCTTGTAAAAAGTCCTCTCCTCTATTTTTGCATAGACTTCCTTGGTTCCTTCCTATTTCTCTCCCACATTTGTCAGTGAGTTACCGAGCATGCAGCAGACACTCAACACATATTCACTGGCTACACGGATGAATGCACGACAGCCTATGAGAACAGCAGTGACTCCTAAGTACCTCTTTGCAAACGTTGGGGTCCTTAACTTAGTTTGGGTTCCCAGAATCTAACCTTGAGCTGAGGATTTGAGGGCAGGTAGTCTATCTGAGAGGTGCAATAAACATAGGAAAGAGATGAATCAATGATCCAGGGAAGGGAAGAGAGCTGATACAGTGTAGGTTATTAAGCCAGCTACCACATGGCCAACTGGAAAATCCCTCTGGGAAACTCCAGGAAACAGCTCTGAATCATCCCAGCCAAGGACGAGAAATCTGGGGTATTTATATCCCCAGCCCCATTTGCTGTTATTAGCCATTGTCCCAGGGGATGTTAAATCCTAGGCACTTATGGGCCACCATGCTCATGCGCTGTGTGGGTTCTCATAGCTCAGGGGCAGCCCTCCAGCAAAGACACAGGTGTGGCTGTTGGAAGTCAGGTCGGCCTTCACAGAGATGGCTGGGATCTGTGAGGACATGGGTGGAATGGGGACAGTCGGCTTCAGTCCTAGATGTAGATTATTTTCCCAAAGCTGTGTCCTACTAAATTTGGGGCTTTTTTCTGGCTGTGTCTGCAGACACTGTACAGACTCTTTGCTGTGATCAACCACCCCAGCTCACAGCACTATTCCATCATGCTTGTGCAGCCTGATAACATCCCTTGGTGTCACTCGGTTGAACTGCAGGTGGACATCTGCTCCCAACAGACAATTCGATTCTCTCTGTAGGAAGTTGAAGTGGGAGATGGTGAGGCACAGCCTGAGCTGGGCCCTGGGACAGAGGAGATGCGACCCCCCAAGCTGATGGGATGACCATGTCCACAGGGAACAGGCAAGGCCTGGCTGCAGAGGGAGAAGGGAGCCACGTCCAGAGAAGGAGGAAATAGATGGAAAGTATTGCCAGAGGGCCTGATGCCTTTCCAGGACTCACTCTAGTTGTCTGAGAGTCTTACTTGCCTTAGGTTCCCAAATAACCCAGTAACCTCCCAAGCAGTCCGCTTCTCTGCTTCAGCTGACTTGAGTGGATTTCTGTTCCTTGCAACTGTAATTGATCAAGACCTCGCCCCCAGAGCTCCCCATTGGTAGGGTCTCCACTGCCCCCAAAGAGTGGCCTGCCAGTGTAAGATGTCCAAGTCTTCTGGAAAAGCCTTAGAAAAATGGCGCCACATCACACATTACCCATCACAAAATGGCACCCCTATGTCTCCTTGCTTCAAATTGTTAATGGGTTTTGTTTTGTTTTGTTTTTCCTTTGAGACAGGATCTGGCTTTGTTGCCCAGGCTGGAGTGCAGAGTGCAGTGGTGCAATCAGGGCTTACTGCAGCCTTGACCTCCTGAGCCTAAGCAGTCCTCCCACCTCAGCCTCCTGAGTAGCTGGGACTACAGGCACGCACCACCATGCCTGGCTAATTTTTGTACTTTTTTGTAGAGATGGGGTTTCGCCATGTTGCCCAGGCTTGTTCGTGGTCTTTGATGCCAAATTGAGGGCTGGTGATATTCTGTGGCCGCTGAATGGGTGTGGCAGGAACAAAGGAAAAGCTGGGACTCCCCGGCCTTTGCTCTTGATGTCCAGTTCATAGAGCCTCCAATAAAAATAAATGGCGAATAAAAAATAGGTGTGAGGACCGGAGCCCTACAGCAATCACATCGAGAGGAAAGAAAAACCTTGATCTTTACATCACGTAATTAAACATTTATGACTGCCGGCTCCACCCACTGTTCTGCAGACATGCATGCGGTCCTTCCGTCAGCCCATCTTGGTCCCAAGAGAGAGTGGGCAGAGGGCTGGGCTCTCCAGGGTGGCCCCACCAGGCTTTCCTGTTCGTTTTTCCAGGTTGGGCTTCATTGTGACCAGAAGGATGACTTTTTTCCTTTGTCTCAAATTGTCCATGACTTAACTCCCTGCCTGGGTAGCAAATAGGAGGCTTTGCTGGGATGTCCAAGGGTGAGCAGTCGCTTCCCAGGGGGCACTTGGGACGGGACTGGCCATCTTGCTCCTTTCCTTGGTACAACTTGGTGCTCTCCCATCCGGGACTTCCCAGGGGTCCCCCTTGCCTATGAAACATCTGTTTTGTTTTGTTTTTTTTCAAATTCAAATGTTATTTTTTGGAAATTAGATTCTGAGATTGCAACATGATGGAAAGGTTGATCACCACTAAACTCCTCTCTCTCTGCTTTGCTGGCTCTAATAATAACGATATTAGCTAACACTTTCTGTGCGTCAGGCCATATATTACTTCTCATCTATTAACCATTTGTGCCCCGAGAGAGAGAAGAGATGCCATTATTACCACATTCATTTCACAGATGGGGCATGGAACACAGAAACATTAAGTGACTTGCTCAAGGCCAACAACTTGGAAGCAGAGGAGCTGGGATTTTAATTGAGCCTGATGCCAAATGATGGCACAAACCAGCAAGCTAAGGACTCAATCTGCCCCATGGGTGATCCAGCCCGGACAGCAATTGTAGCTTGCAAAGCAGAGGTCTCTGGTTGCAGCTCTGCCAATGGTGTCCTTGGAGCATCTGGGCTGGGATAGGTCTCCCCAGAGCCACCCTGGGCCAGTGAGGAGCCTACAGGGTTGCCATACAAAGGATCTGTAAGGAGATGAGGGTTGGATTAGCAAAGTGGCAAACATTTCACTATTGACAACTACCAACCACTCATCCACATGCTGGGCCTATGAAAAGGCTGATTCTGTGTAGCTTTCCTTCCCCTTTGTTGGAGTGGGGATGGAGTGGGGACCCAGTTTATTCCATTCCCCTGCACCCAAGGTTTCATGGTCACAGGCAATGGCAGCCGAGTGGGTGAGAGTATGAATTCAAATCCCAGCTCTTCTATTCAGAAGCTGGGTGGCCTCAGGGAAGTGACTTACACTCTCTGCACTCAGTTCCCTCATTGGAAAAATGAGGCTAATAACAGTACCAGCCTGGAGGGTTGTTGGGGGTGGGAGGATTTCGCAGTATAATGCTTTGGGGTCAGGTACTCAGAAGCATCTGTTTTGTTGTTGTTGTTTGTTTGTTTTGTTTTGTTTTGATATAGGGTCTTGCTCTGTCACCCAGGCTAGAATGCAGTGGCTCGATTTCAGCTCACTACAACCTCCGCCTCCCAGGCTCAGGCAATCCTCCCATCTCAGCCTCCCGAGTAGCTGGAACCACTGGCACATGCCACCATGCTGGCTAATTTTCGTAGTGACTGGATTTCATCTTGTTGCCCAGGCTGGTCCTGAGCTCAAGCCACCTGCTTTGGCCTCCCAAAGTGCTGGGATTACAGGCCTGAGCCATCGTGCCAGGCCCCCAAAGGCATCTGCTAACACAGATCTCTTCTCCCCTTGGGTTTGTCCTTTGTCAGTCTAAGGACTGTTGTTCTGGAACAGTCTTATTCACCACTGAGCCCTCCAGTGCTTGAAACAGAGCCCAGAACATAGTAGGTGCTTAATTATTGGATGACTGCATGCCAATTGAGTGCATCTGAAGAATGATGCTTCAAAGACTGAGAAAAGTAAAACAAAAAGAGGAAAAAAGATAACAGAGAACATCTGCATTATTACTATCCTTTTGAGAGGGAGTTTTGTTCTTGTCTCCCAGGCTAGAGTGCAGTGGTGCGATCTCAGCTCACTGCAACCTCTGCCTCTCAGGTTCAAGCGGTTCTTCTGCCTCAGCCTCCCAAGTAGCTGGGACTACAGGCATGCACCTCCATGCCTGGCTAATTTTTGTGTTTTTAGTAGAGACAGTTTCACCATGTTGGCCAGGCTGGTTTCGAACCCCTGACCTCAGGTGATCTGCCCGCCTCAAACTCCCAAAGGGTTGGGATTGCAGGCGTTAGCCACCGCGCCCGGCCAATCTACATTATTCTGTATCTGCATTTGAGCCGCACCAAAATCTTAGGCAAGGTTTCCCCGTTTGAGTCCACATCACGCAGGCAGCCTTCCATAGTCCTTGTTCCACCCATTCCCCATCCTTGTTTCTCCCACTTGCCCTGGCTCATGGGGGTCCCAGACTCTGAGATCCCAGAGGTGTCTTGTTTGTGCCAGCTGCATAGCACAGGGCCCAGCACAGAGAGACTCGATGGGTATTTGGGGAATGAGTTAACACTGAAGGAGCTAATTCCGGTGTCTTGGTGCGGAGATGAGCAATGCGGACAGGCCTCCTACTGCCCTTGGGCCGCAGCAGCTCACCGCACAGTGCCTGCATACCCGTCCACATTCTGTGACTGAGTGGGGAGCACGGGGGAGTCCCTTAGCTCTTAAGGAACGTGGATTTACCTGTTTCAAAGGTGATTTCGTCTGGCTCGAAATTGATTTACCTATATACCTGCACAAGTTAAGAATGCTAAATGCCTTCGGGCAAAAGAGGTATGAACATGCTGCACTGCTCCTAGCTACGGCACTTCGGGCACGCTCTTCTCCAAGCCTCAGCTACTGGATCTGTGAAATGGGATGATTTCCACCTCCCTGGATTCCTGGGAACGCGTCCTGAGGTCGTTGAAGGTAAAGTGCGGAGCCTGGACCCCTGCGCTAGCGCCACCATCCGGTAACAAGTCTCCCTTTCTTCGTCTGCAAATTGGGAAGAGTGTGCCTAAGTTTTCTAAGCACGTGTAGAGGGTGGGAGTCAACTCAGTAACTGTGTACTCTGCACCGCGCCGCAGTTCACAGCGCCCAGCCCTTGCGGATTTCATTTGCTAAAATCCTGGGAGGTCGCTTCCTTATTCCTATTTTCCAGTTGAGCTGCAGAGAGTTGGAGTTGGTAAATTTGCAAGCCCCTTGTGGAAAGCGCTTGGCGCCGCGCCAGGCGCATAGTAAGCGCTCAATGAAAACTATACTTGTGTGGCTAGTGGCGAGGAAGCTGAGCGTCTCCTTGTCCCTAGCCGGCCCTGGAGGCCAGCGGCCCCGCCTTCCTCGCCCACCCGGCGCCCGCGCCTCAGCCCCCGCCTCCTTCAGCCAGCTGAGCCTGCGGGGCGGGGCCGGGGGCGGGGCCGGTGCTGATCGGTCCTACCAGCGCCGCCAGCCACCTGGGGGCGTGGCCTCCGGGCTCCTGGCAGCCTACAAGAGGCGGTGCGCTGAGCCCCAGCACCAATTCGCATCCCAGGGCGTCTCCAGCCGCCCCCTTTGAGCTGTCTGCTTGCTGTGCCCGCTGTGCCTGCCGTGCCCGCGCTGTCGCCGCTGCTACCGCTGCTCGACGCGGGAGACGCCAGCGAGCTGGTGATTGGAGCCCTGCGGAGGTAAGTGTGACTTCCATGCCTCTCCCTTTTGCAAACTGTTACCCTCCCGAGAAGCTGGAATAACTAGAATAGATGCCACCTCGCAGGGCTGACTGTGTGAGGGCACCACACTGAGTGCTCTGCTTGCATCGCGGAACATAGCTTTGCGACAGGCCCTTTTGCAGATGAAGAAACTGAGGCTCAGCGAAGACAACTCATTTGCCCAGGACCTCGCAGCCAGGACTCCAAAGAGCCGGGCTTCAACGCGATCTGAGTGCAGAATGCTGCTACTTGGGGGCTGTTTACTCTCTTGCCTTCCTTGGGCAGCGCTAGCATTTGTTGCATTCCTGTGTTCGTAGTGGGTGTCAATAACTGGGAAGCTGATGGCATGGATGTGGCAGGCATTAGAATGTGTCCTACTCATGTCTGGAGGAACAGGGTGATCTAGTGGCATATGCATTCAGCTGCCGTTTGCTGCCACGCCCCTCTATGATTTCATTTGCAAGGTAGCCTTCTTCCCATATTTCAGATGAAGATGCTGAGGGTCAGAGAGGTGAAGTAAGTTGTCCAGGCAGAGCCAGGGCTGGAACCCAGCTCTGTCTGTCTCCAGAGCTTCAAATGGATGTGTAGAGACTTGGGGCCATGTCAGGGTTCTGCAGTTTGGAGGAACACGTTTTTGGGTTTCTTTAGCCAGAGCGGGCACCTGCATAACTCCTGCGTGGGGGAGTTACCGTGGAAGCTGAGGGCTCGCTCTGGAGTGTGGGGGACATCAGTCGTCCCATGTGGACAGAGCCAGGGTTAGTCTCTCATGTGCTGCAGACCCAGAGCCTCCCTTGCTAAGGCTGGACAAGCCAGGGAGGACTTCGCTGATGCCTGCTCATCGCAGTCCAACTGGAATTGGGCGTCTCTCAGTCAAAATGTGGTTGCTGCCCTGGCTGAGAGAAGCAGCCGGGAACCCGTGCAAATGCCTGGCTTGCCTTGCAACTGGAGTGGGGTTGTGAGTTTCCCCTTTGGGCCTTTGGACCCCTTGCCCTGGTAGAATGGGGTGTGCCTGCTTTCCCCATCCAGGGTCTGGAGTCTGACAGTGAAGACAGCCTGCAGAACAGGACCGGGGCGTGGCCCTTTCCAGTAGACTGAGGCCATGAGCTGTGACTGTTGGCTGTCCCAGGGCTCCTTGGGTTATATGCACCTGATTTTCTGCTTCTGCCCTGATCTGGCTGTTTCCACTCAGGAAAAGGAGCAGGTGTGGGACTGTGTTGCCCGTGCGGCAGGCATGCGGTCTGTACCACACACTTTACCTGTATTGGCATCGCTGCAACACTCTTGGGCAGTAGATCTCTCGATGCCCACTCCACAGCTGAGGAAACTGAGGCTCAGCAAGGTGAAGTGCTTGCCTAGGATTCCCCAGCTAGTATGGAATGCTATCACCCCCAGGTGGGTCCTATCTGCACTCTTGACCCTGCTTTCTTTAAGACACTTCTCTGCCCACTGCCAGCTCCACCTGTGAACCTGACCTTCACACAGGTGATGTTTTGTCTTAGAGGGGCTCCAGGTAAAACCACTGGACAATGTACCTAGGGAGGAGAAACCAAGAGGGTGATTTTGATTTTTGCAGTCTCTTAAGGTGTAAGAGTAGGAATAGTAATAATGCCATTTGTAATAATATAAGCAGCTGACATTTACATGATGTTTAGTACAGACCAGACATGCCCAGGGTTTCCATGGATGAGCTCACTGCCTGCTCTATGAGCTGGGCACTTTTTACAAGGAGTAAGTCGAGGCTCGGAATTATTAAGGTGTGTGCCCAACATGACACAGCCAGGGCGGGGTAGAGCTGCCGTCCAGGCTGGGCCCTGAGCCAGATTCTGGGGGAAGGTGCCCATCTAATGACCAGCCACATGACTGTCACGGCAGAGCTTGCTACTAGTTGAGGCTTTTCGTGCCATGTGGGAGTTTTTTTTAACGTTGGCAGGGATCTGGGTCCCTGGTCCTGGCTGGGGTGAGGCTGGAAGGGGATCAACTGCCCCTGGGCTTGGACTCAACACTGCTGACAAGTACTGAGAGCCCTGTCCCGGGACCCAGATCAGTGCTGGCTCTCAGAGTCCTGCCTCCAGCCTGGAGAGGAGAGTTGGCTGGACTGGGAAGGCCTGAGCTAGGGAAGAAGACTGTGAGGTCCCTTAAAACCTCTGTACTTCATCCCTCAAAAGACCCCAAGTTAAGTATGTGGCCCTTTGTAGGTTGCATTTGCAAGTTTTTGGAGGCAGGACCCTCTGACGTCTTTGGAGGTCAGAAAGTTTTTGGAGGCAAGGCACTGACCTCTTTGGCCTGTGGGAACTGGAACTTTTCTTTCCTCTGTCACCAGCGTCATTTGCTGTGTGTGGGAGGTGCCTGCATGTCTGCCTGTGCCTGACTCAGGAGGCTTTTTCTTTCTTTCTTTTCTTTTTTCTTTTTTTGCAAACGCGCTGGTTTTTGATCAGTCCCAGATGTGCAAACCCAGAATCTCTCAAAGGGGCCGATGGCTTGTCAAGAAAGGAAAATTCAATCTGGGCATAATTTATTTCACTTCGTCTTGAGTTCATTGAGTGGAACAGATGCTCAGACCTTCCTGGGACGGGGACCCAGAGCACCTTGTAAAGTCTTAAATAGAGCACGCTGAGTTCTGGGACAGGCAAGGGACAGTCCGATCTGGGTGGTGGTAATAGGATGGGCCATGTTCTGTTTTTCTTTTTCCTGAAAAAATGTTTTGTGGTAAAAATACACATAAACATAAAATTTACCATTTAACCCATTTTGAAGTGTACAATTCAGTGGCAGTTAGTACATTTGCAGTATTGTGCAGCCACCACCACTAATTCCAGGGCGTTTCATCATCCCGTCAGGAAACCCCCTACCCATTAGGCATCATTCGCCATGCTCTTCCCTTCCGCCACTAATCTCCTTTCTGTCTCTATGAACTTGCTTATTCTGGACATTTCATGTGAATGGAATCACACAATGTGTGGCCTTTTGTGTCTGGCTGTTCTCACTCAGCATCATGTTTTTAAAGTTCATCCACACTGTCATGTGTCTGAGACCTTCATTCTTTTTTATGGCTGAGTAATATTCCATTGTATTAATAGACCACGTTTTGTTTATCCATTCTTCCACTGAAGGAAATCTGGGCTGTTTCCACCTTTGGCTTTTACGAAGGCGTCTGCTGTGAACATTTGCGTACAAGGTTTTGTGTGGGCATATGTTTTCATATCTCTTGAGTGTTTACCTGGGAGGAATTGCTGGGTCGTATGGTAACTTTATGTTTAACTTATTGAAGAGACTGTGTCCTCTTTTTTGACTCTCTTCTTGAAGCATCAACTCAGGCCATGTCTTTCCAGAATGTGTTGCTGGCCTTCTCCATGGGTGCAGGGAAGCCCTGGCAGTTGGCATTGGTGGGCAGTGTTGGCATGCCACCTGGGTCACAGCGGCAGCCGGCAGGGCATCCTGAGACATCACGCTGCCTTCTACCCCAGGCTGTGCAATGATGGGTACTCTTGGACAAAGACCCCTCTTGCAAGGCTGCGAGGACATCATGGTTCTGCCGAGGGAGATTTAGCTTTGATTGTCTTGAGTGCTGCGTCAGCTTAGACAAAAACCACAGAGTCAGAGGGGAAAAAAAAACAAAACAAAAAACGTCCTGATGAGGATTGTGCAATTTCCGGTCCATCATTCTTTAAAAAATTATAAATTATGAAATCCCACATTTTCAATCCCAATTTCTGGAACGTGTTTTATTTTGAGCACAGAATGGCAACATCCCAGGAAAAAAAGTCATGCTCCCATTTTGCTTGTAATCAAGGGAGCTGGAACTGACCCTACCCCCAATTTTTTTGAATAGGGAAAAGACTCAACTGGACCCCTCTAAGGATTGGGAGCTGGCATCTTCTGAGTCTGACTTGAGAAGAGTCTGATAACTCCTAGAGGAAACAGGCAGGGTTTTGCGAGCCAGGGAAGATGATAGTGGGTGGGTGGGGAGTTGGCGAGGGTGTGCCAGGCAGAGGCACCGTGTGTGCAAAGGCCTGGAGGTGGAGAAGGGCCTGGGACTTTTGGAGAATGGCAGAATGTTTGGTGTGCCTGCAGTCTATGAGTCAGGCTCAGGGTGGCAAAGGTCTGCCCTGCAGGTGTTATGATGAGCTGTACCACTTAGTGGGCACCATCAAGATGAACAGAAAGTAACATGGTGGCATTGCACTTGAGAACAGCTCACTCTAGAATGAACTGTGTCCCCCAAAGTGTGCAGAGCCCATACCTAGTGGTCCCCAAGGTGACTGAGCACGTGCACCGATCCAGCAGCAAATCCCCCCAATCCAAGAGCTGTTCTTTCCATTCTGTGTTCTTTCGGTCCTTCTGTTTATGACAAGGTGAAAGTCACAGGTGGGGTTGTCCCTAACACCTCTCCCATACCCTGATCTCCTTTTACAACAAACAGCAAGCATCCTCTACAACAAAGCCTTTGGCTGGTATCAGCGCCTGGCTGGGAGGAAATAACTGGGTTGTTTTTACTGTTTAATTTCACTCTTGCTGTCTGTTCACGGCACTAGTGATCAGGTTCTCCGCCAGTGGGAGTGATAGAAAGTTACCTTTTTAAAGTAAATTTCTTGGAGCCCAAAAAACAAGCCAAGTTAAATAAAAATTCAAAATATGGGGCCAGGGGCAGTGGCTCACACCTGTAATCCCAGCACTTTGGGAGGCCGAGGTGGGTGGATCACCTGAGGTCAGGAGTTTGAGACCAGCCTGGCCAACACAGTGAAACCCCATCTCTACTAAAACTACAAAAATTAGCCAGGTGTGGTGGCAGGTGCCTGTAGTCCCAGCTACTCGGTAGGCAGAGATAGAAGTTGCTTGAACCTGGGAGGTGGAGGTTGCAGTGAGCCAAGATCGCACCACTGCACTCCAGCCTGGGTGACAGAGCAAGACGCCATCTCAAAACAAAAACAAAGTATGTACTAGTACTGGTACACGGTAGGAAGGTGGGCAGAACTTAGGAAGTGGGGGATTCAAAGGACGGGGTTTGGGAAATGCTGGATCAAGGTGGGGGAAGGAGGAGAACGGAGAGGTACTTTAGAGAAGTGCTTCTCAGAGTGGGGGCCTGCAACCAGGCGCCATGGCTCACGCCTGTAACCTTAACACTTTGGGAGTTCGAGGCGGGTGGATTGCCTGAGCCCAGGAGTTCGAGTCCAGCTTGTGCAACATAGTGAGACGTTGTGTCTACAAAAAATTTTAAAATTAGCTGGTGTCCTCTCAATGTGTCTTGTCCTCCTCATGTTTCTAAAATAAAGGAAGAAAGGCCGAGCACAGTGGCTCACGCCTGTAATCCCAGCACTTTGGGAGGCTGAGGCGGGCAGATCACTTGAGGTCGGGAGTTCGAGACCAGCCTGTCCAACATGGCAAAACCTTGTTTCTACTGGAAATACAAAAATTAGCTAGGCCGGGTGGTGCACACCTGTAATCCCAGCTACTTGGGAGACTGAGGGAGGAGAACCACTTGAGCCTGGGAGGCAGAGGTTGCAGTGAGCTGAGATCATGACACTGCACTCCAGCCTGGGTGACAGCGCAAGACTCCATCTCAAATAAATAAATAAACAAATAAATATAAATAAATACATAAAAGAAGAAAAAAAAAATGAGCCAGGCGTGGTAGTGCACACCTGTAATTCCAGCTTCTTGGGAGGTGGGAGACTTAAGACCAGGGGGTTGAGGCTACAGGTGAGCAGTGTTCACGCCACCGCACTGCAGCCTGAACAACAGAGTGAGACCCTGTCTCAAAAAAAAAAAAAAAAGTGGGTTCCTGGCCTGGCAGCACCTGGGGACTCACAGAAATGCAGGTTTTCAGGCTCCCCCGGAGACCTGGATCAGAAACTCTGGGGTGGGGCTGGCAGTCTGCTGTAACAAAGCCTCCAGCCCTTCCTGATGCAGCCTCAGTTGTGGGAACTGCTGCCCTAGAAAGCTAAAGAAGGCTTGCCCTGGGGCCCTGGCACAAATGCGGGGCATGGAGAGCTGGTTACTGGGGTCAACGTTGAGCTATGTGGACGGTTCTGATCGTAGGGCCTGGTGTGACCAGAAAGAAGTCACGAGTGACCTGAGAGCTGAAAGACCACCTCCCTCCAGAATCGGGGAGACCCCTTGAGAACAAGTCGTTGGCATATTTGGAAGGCTTTCTTCCAGAAGAACACTCAGCCCTTTGGCACTCTGTGCTGAGGCTGTGACTCCCTGATGCTCTGGGGCCTGAGCCAGTGTCCTGAGGATGCCGGCACCTTCCTCAGAGCACGTTTCATGCCCCTGTGTGCCTGCGAAGAGCCAGCTACACACATTTATTTATAACCCCTGAAGGGGTGAACTGTGTCCTCAAGGGCATTGAAGACACCTCTATGATGTGTGTCCATCTTCCCTGCCATCCCTCTCTCCTGCCCCAGGCCTGCTCCCCGCCCAGCCAGTCCGTTCTCCCCGGGAGGGAAGATGCTGTTTATTCCCTGGGACCTGCGAGGCTGGGGCTGCCCTGGGACTGAGAAGGTATTTTCAGCTGGGCCTTGGCACTGCAGGACAAAGTACTCTGTCAGACTTGGGATGAACTGGGCCCTGTCTGGGAGAGTCGTGTGCGGGTCCAAGGGGGAGGCCCTACCGCCAGCTGGACTTTATCTGGGACCTGACACATTGCAGTTCACTTTGAAGGCTGCTGAGCCAGGGCCCCAGGCCTGTTTCAGCTCTGAGACTCCTGAGGGAAAGGCCCGGGATTTTCTCTTGAATAATGGCGCGCTCTCCTTGGACCACTCCCGCCCTCTTAATCCAGTCTTCAAACAGAGGTCAGAGCAACAGCAAATTTTTTGTTTTTATTTTTAAATTTCTTGTTGCTGCTTAACATACCAGGGAAGAGGGCACAGCCATCCCTGTGCCGGCAGAGAGATTTTCACAAAGCGCCGTAGCCCCGGTCACAGCAGAGCCTGGCTGGCTCCCAGAAGCCCCTCAGGCCCCTCTCACGGTCCCGCACCCCCCAAGGGTAGTCATTTCCGGACTTCTAAGGGCACAGGCTGGGTTTGCCTGGCTTGGACTTGACCTAAATGAAACCATGCATGTTGAATCACTGGAGTCTGGCCCCTTTTGTTTGTTGAGCACCGTGTCTGCGGGGTTTGTCTGTGCTGTTGTGTGTTGCAAGGCTTTCAAGACACGAATCAGACCCTGTCACCGCCCGACTTCTTTCCTTCGAGGGCCCTCTTTGCATTTAGAGCAAAACCAAGGGTCTTCACTGTGGCCTTCAAGGCCCCTCACGGTGACCTGGCCCTGGCTGCCTCCTGACCCCGTTCCTCCCCAGCTTCACGGGCTTTTCGCCTGTTCTCAGTCACGCCTCGACTGTGACCCCCTCTGAGCCTTTGTCCTTGCATTTCCTGCTGCCTGCAGCGCCCTTTCTTTTTTCTTTTTTTCTTTCTTTTTCGTTTTTCTTTTTTCTGAGATGGAGTCTCACTCTGGTGTCCAGGCTGGAGTGCAGTGGTGTGATCTCAGCTCATTGCAACCTTCACCTCCTGAGTTCAAGCGATTCTCCTGCCTCAGCCTCCCAAGTAGCTGGGACTACAGGCGTGTGTCACCACGCCCAGCTAATTTTTGTATTTTTAGTAGAGACAGGGTTTCACCATGTTGGCCAGACTGGTCTCAAACTCCTGACCTCAGGTGATCTGCCCGTTTCGGCCTCCTACAGTGCTGGGATGATAGGCGTGTACCACCGCACGGGGCCTACAGTGCCCTTTCTTTAAGAGCTCAGCAGGGCCGGGCGCGGTGGCTCAAGCCTGTAATCCCAGCACTTTGGGGGGCCGAGACGGGCGGATCACGAGGTCAGGAGATCGAGACCATCCTGGCTAACACAGTGAAACCCCGTCTCTACTAAAAAATACAAAAAACTAGCCGGGCGAGGTGGCGGGCGCCTGTAGTCCCAGCTGCTCAGGAGGCTGAGGCAGGAGAATGGCGTGAACCCAGGAGGCGGAGCTTGCAGTGAGCTGAGATCCGGCCACTGCACTCCAGCCTGGGCAACAGAGCGAAACTCTGTCTCAAAAAAAAAAAAAAAGAGCTCAGCAGGACCTTGCCGTCTACCCCAGCCAGAGTGGTTCTGCCCCCCTCCTCTACCCATCTTCACCAGCCGTTTCCCGGGCTGTCCTGCTCACACCTTCTGTATTTACCTCTCTGCTGCCACGTTTACTCTCTGTCTCCTCCCAGTCCCGAGCGCAGATTCCGTCTTGTTCACTTGCAGATCCTGGGATTTTCACCTGCAGAGTGCTGTGGAGGTTCCGCAGCCAGCTCTCCACTCACCTTTGCAGATGCCACCTGTCAGTGAATCACGCTTCTCAGGCAGGGAGACTGGCCCAGGCTGCCAGGCTTGGAGCCCAGCGCAGAGGTGATCTGGGGCCCTGAATTTACTCAGGAGGAGAAGGGAAAGAAACATCATTAAACACCATGAATGTCCTGGGATTCTGTCACTGGACCCTTTATACACATGATCCTGGGTAACCATAGCACCCTCTCTCCCCTAGCCATGGAAGAAACTCAGGGCCTCATGCATGAGCGAGGAATTGGAGGCTTGGGGAAGTTGAGGCATGCCCAGCTCCATGCGGTGGAGGCGGAATTCGAACCCAGAGCTGCCCATTCTTCTCTATGCCTTTCTGCATTGCCTTCTGGGAGTCCAAAATTCCTTTCCCTTCGGAGACGGAGGGCTCCTGCTGTTTATCGTTTAAAGCTTTGCTGGGAACATTGTTTCCAGGGAAACATCCACATATCTTCAAGGGAGAAAGGTGCCCCAGGAGTTATGTCCTAGGGTTTTAAAGAATGTATTAATTTATTACCTGGTCCCTGGTCCCTTAAAAGTGGCTTTTCTTGTATATCACCTTGGCTTGCATCGAATGCACCTGCTTTTCAGTTCTTTCTTTTTTCTTTTTTTTTTTTTTGCACATAGTAGAATAAGAGTTTGTTGAATGACTATTTTGTTTTTGTCCAGAATTTTGTATATTCTTAGCATAGCATGTAAACAATGAAAAGCATTGTAGAGATTTTTTGTTCAATTAAGCATACAGACATATTGTCTCAGAAATCCCATAAGAATATATCTTTTGTTAATTGGCTGGACGTGGTGATGTGCGCCTGTAGTCCCAGCTACTCGGGAGGCTAAGGCAAGAGAATCGCTTAAACCTAGGAGGTGGAGGTTGCAGTGAGCTGAGACCATACCACTGCACTCCAGCCTGGGGACAGAACGAGACTCTGTCTCAAAAAAAACACAAAAAACAAAAGGAGTATATCTTTTGTTGAGGGGAGAGGAGGAGAGAAGGTGCCTTGTGGGGCTGGTGTCGCCTTTAAGCTGAGTGGACTGCTGGCTGTCCTGGGGAGATGAGGAATTCAGTGTGGTGCAGCAGCTAGGAGAGGAGCTGGAGCTGGGCTGTGGCTTCCCTTGGGTCGGGCCTTAATCCTGCCAAGAAGGGTTTAAGGAAAACTGCCAGGCTGCAGTGAGTGGGGGAGAGGGGCCCCCGCTCCCTGTGTGGTGCTTACCCAGGCGCTCCTAACGGGATGTTCTGCTCAGTCAAGGGCTCTGCCAGAGACACAGGCGGGGGGAGTGGAGTACCCCTCCTTCCAGCCCCGGCTTCATTCCTGGAATTTCTGGGTGGTTTGTGGGTATGACTCTGATCTGCCCTTGGCCTCTTGCTTAGATGTGAGTTCTCCTTTGATACTTCTGAGGAAGAGTAGAGCCTAGAGAACACCCCGACCCCCACGCTGCTGGGGTCAGCTGCCCTCGTGTGGGCCATGGGCCTCAGCTGAGTGGTGCGGGGCCGCAGGTCAGAACTGCCCTGACGTTTAGGAGAGTCGCTGTGTGGACAAGGCAGGACTGGTAAGTGACCGGGGCATGGTGAATGATTCGACATTGTCCTCGGGCTTTCTGTATGGCCTCAGGCAAGTTGCTTATCTTTTTTGAGCCTCAGTTTCCTGATCTGTAAAATAGGGCTATGATCACAGTGACCTCATCAGTTTGTGGACCACATGAAATGTGCAGGGCAGGAGTAGAGGGCCCAGGCCATGCCTGCGGCAGCCCCTTCCTCACCCCACGATGGCGTACGTTTGGTGATGAACATTTGTTGGGGGCATAAAGCTGATTGAACAAGGCTCAGTGCCGGCCAATGGCGAACTGCAGCCAGCTTGGTGTGGCTCATACCAGCTCGAGAACTGATAGTTACATTTTCAGGGCCAGCCTAGTGGCTCACACCTGTAATCCCAACACTTTGGGAGGCCAAGGTGGGAGGATCGCTGGAGCTCCGGAGTTCGAGACTGGCCTGGGCAACATAGTGAAACCCTGTCTCTACTATAAATAAAAAATTTACTGTGCCTGGTGGTGCACACCTGTAGTCCCAGCGACTTGGGAGGCTGAGGTGGGAGGATCGCTTGAGCCTGGGAGATTGAGGCTGCAGTGAGCCATGATTGCACCACTGCACTCCAGCCGGCGTAATAGTGAGACCCTGCCTCCAAACAAATAAATAAATAAAAATCAATAAAAAATAAATTTTCACAAGGATTGCAAACCAGTTAAACACAACCATCATTAAACGTCACGTTATAAAAACTTACAGTTAAGTTATATTTAAAGGCCGGGCATAGTGGCTCATGCCTATAATCCCAGCACTTTGGGAGGCCAAGGCGGGTGGATCACCTGAGGTCAGGAGTTCAAGACCAGCCTGACCAATATGGTGAAACCCCGTCTCTACTAAAAATACAAAAATTAGCCAGGTGTGGTGGCGCATGCACTTATAGTCCCAACTACTCGGGAGGCTGAGGCAGGAGAATTGCTTGAACCAGGTGGTGGGGATTGCAGTAAGCCGAGATCACGCTATTGCACTCCAGCCTCAGCCTGGGCTGCAGAGTGAGACTCTGTCTTTAAAAAAAAAAAAAAAAAGAAAGAAAAAAAGAAAGTTTTATTTTAAATGAAGGTAATAAATAATTAAAACCTATCATTTTTGACTTTTTTCCTGCATTTTACTGTGGCCTCTGCTCTATGGGATCTGCGTGATGGAAAGGCTGCATGACTGTGTGCTTCTGGGGATCTCTTTTCAGAACCTCCATGCTCAGTGACTTCACACTGGTTGCTTGAAGTTGGCCACAGTGGGAGTATTTACACTGAGGGAATTGGCAAACACTGCAAGGCAGGGTGGTTTTTGCTTGGTTTTTGTTTTGGAAGCTGGCGGTGAATGATTTACCATCCCACCACTATTCCAGCCCTTGAGAAGCTCAGGGTCCAGCGAGGGAGGCTGAGAGTCAGAGCAGCCACAATCCTGGGTGGAGAGCCCAGGGCTGGGGGTGCCCATGGGCCTGTCAAGTCAGCTGAGACCCAACCGTGGAAGAGGACAGAGCTCCATGATAGAAAATGACATCTGACAGGATAAACTCAGCATGAATCACCAAATACATTTGCATGAGTGACACCTGGCCAGGTGGTGACATGAATCCTCCAGACCTGGCGCATGACATCTTGGACATCTGGGGAAAAATGGCCAACGCTCAAGGCATATACTAAGCTAATATACGTTTCAAATTCGGTAGAGGGTCCCCCTGCCATCCCCCAAGCATTGGACATTTAACAGATTTTTTTTTTTCCTGTTTTTCTTTTGAGATAGAGTTGCCCAGGCTGGAAAGCAGTAGCACGACCTACAGTCTCCATCTCCCAGGCTCAAGCAATCCTCCCATCTCAGCACTTCCCTGAGTAGCTGGTACTACAGGCATGTGGCACCATGCTTGGCTAATTTTTTATTGTTATTATTTTTAGTAGAGACAGGGACTCACCATGTTGGCCAGGCTGGTCTCAAACTCCTGAGCTCAAGTGATCCTCCCATCTCAATCTCCCAAAGTGCTGGGATTATAGATGTGAGTTACCACACCTGGCCTAATAGGATTTTTATTTTTGTAATTTTTTAATTTTTTAATGTTTTATTTTTTGAGTCTTGCTGTGTCACCCAGACTGGAGTGCAAAGGCACAATCTCAGCTCACTGCAACCTCCACCTCCCAGATTCAAGCGATTCTCCTGCCTCAGGCTCCCGAGTAGCTGAAACTACAGGCACGCACCACCACACCCGGCTAAGTTTTGTACTTTTAGTAAAGATGGGGTTTCATCAGGTTGGCCAGGCTGGTCTCGAACTTCTGACCTCAGGTGATCCACCCACCTGGGCCTCCCAAAGTTCTGGGATTACAGGTGTGAGCCACCGTGCCCAGCCAGATTTTTAAACATTGGATTTTGTTAAGGCAAACGTGGGCTTTGAAATAATGTGAAGAGAGAATTGTCTCTTCATAGCATTCCACATTATTAACTCCAGCCTACTAAAATCCCTTCAAACGATGCATTTTTGGAGGCTCTGGCACATCCTCATTATTATAACAGGCCTGTCACTTCCCTCCACCCACAGATGTGGACTCAAGAAGCTCAGTGCCGTGTCCAAGACCACACAGCCAGGTCAAGGGCCAGTGAGGGGCAAGGTCAAGACATGAACCCAGGTCTCTCTTCCCCGAGAGCCCATGCTGCAGTCAATAGAGAAGCAGCCCAAATCAGACAGAGTCCTTATATGGCTTTTCTGATCTAGCTGGGAGGAGGGGGCCACACAGTCATCTCGTAAATATTTATCGAACACTGACTTACACATCGACGCTTCGGCGGTGAATGAGACCCGCAGGTCTGTAGTGTGGTTATGCGGGAGGTTTCTAGGAAGCCGTGATCCTCGGACTGAGTCTTAGCAATGAGCAAGAATTCATCTCCCCAGCCTGGGCCAGTGAAGCGGGGCACGTCGGGGTCATGGGATGAGCTGTGGGAACAGCATGTGCAAAAGCAGGGAGCTTGGCACAGGCTAGATGCCGAAGGCTGACAGGCTAAGTCCCGAGATTCATCTTTCTGGCAGATTCTCCTAAACACAAGGCACTTGCAGCACAGGCCAATGACGCAATGAGCTTCAGCCCAGCTCCCTCTCCCTCACTCACTTCTGAGTGTTGAGTACGATGGCGCCCGAGAGATAACCATCAGGTAGACCCCTTGCTAAACTTGGACACATGGTTTGCTGATCCCCTAAATGTCCACAAAGCCTTGGCCAGGGTAGAGGGGTGCGGTTGGAGAGCTCATAGTGCAAACAAGCTGTGTTGAAAGTCCCCCAAACTTTTGGAAAGTTTGATTTCAAGTCTTGATTCCACTTTAAACTAGCCACACAGCCTCCTAAATGTCAGCCTCCCGGACTCAGTTGCACTTTCTGTAAAATGGGACTGAAAACAGCTGCCTCTCTGCTAGAGTCCAAATGCATCTCAAAGCTCTGGGCAGTGCGGGAGAAATGTGGCTCCTGTCACTTTGATTTGCCAGCCATGGGTCTCACCATTGACCCTGGGACCTGAAAGCTCTGTCCATTCCCCTCCCAGCCTCTGCTGTGTGCTGAAATCTGGTGTGTTTTCATGAGGTCTTGGAGCTGTTATCTTACTTGTGGTCTTATGGGCTCACTTTTGCAACTCTGGCAAAAGAGAACAAAATCTTCCAGAGAGCATTTCTGCTGTGTTGTCCCGTGGTCCCCAGCGATATTTCATTATCAGTGAGTGGCCGAGCAGACAGGATGTGGGGGCATCTCTCTAGGAGTGACGAATGCACCCAGGCCCTTCCTGGGAGCATCAGGGGTAGAAGAGCAGAGTTAGAGTGGCAGCCTCACTCCCCAGGTACCGAAGTGCACTCGGGGCAGCCACCAAAGCGTGAGCTCTTTTAGGACGCTAGGAGGGTACTCTGCAGGGGGCATCCATCTGCCAGAGGTCAAAGGTCAGAGGTCAGCTAATCAAATCTGGGTCAAAGGTGAGTGGACAGCACCGATGGTGGGGGGGTTGTGTTTGTGTTGGTGGAATGTCGCCATGATACGAGGGTCTCCTTCATCTCCCATGGTGGTGACACATTGGTGCCTTCTCATCAACAGAGGCACCATTTGACCCGGGAGGCCCGTGCCCTGGCTCCCCCAGCCCAGCAGCCTTCCCAAGAGGCAGAAGAGGGTGGAAGAGAACTTTAGGGCAAGATTCGGTTGTTTTGTTTGGGAGTGCCCTTCCTCCTGCATGGGTGGGGAGGGGCTTGGGATTTTCAAATCCAGAGGGAAGCCCGCTCCGGGGGAGGCAGCAGGGCACTAAGCCAAGGGCACACCTGGGCCTCGAGGTTAGAAGAGCTGCGTTCCGGCTCCAGACTTGCTGCTCACCCTGGGCAGGTTCCTTCAATTCCATGGACTTCAACCTCCTCATCTGTAGAGTGGGGGTGATGGAGCCCAGACTCTGGAAAATCAAGAGGGTGAGAGGAGGTCATGGAGGTCAGGCACTCACACCGCAACTGGCGCAGGGCAGGTCTTCCCTGGCGGCCCCCTTCGCCCTGAGGGTCGCTGGCGTGAGCTCCTTCTTGAAGTTGGCAAGCCCAGGCGGCCTGGGCACTTGGAGGTCCCGTCCCGTTTGGAAAGCATTTGTGTGTTTTCATTGTCAATGGAAAAGGGGCGGAAGTGCTTCGGCCCCAGTTCTGACTGAGCTGTCTCAGCAGTGGGGTAGAATGGGCGGTGTGGGCCAGGGCTGCCGGGCACCGCCCCTGTGAACTGGGCCTCGGCCGACTGGTTTGTGGCTTTGGCAGATGGCACCAACCAGGTTCCGGCCAGGACCCTGGCCTCGGCCTCCTAACTTGCCTGTCTGCCTCCCTCGTGTCTCCTCTTTACAACAGCCAGGGGCATATTTGGAAGCAGTCCTGTCCACCCATGTGTTATCTGATGTGTGTTGGTCTGTTAAGCTGGCTACAGCAAAGTACCGCAGACTTAAACAATGGGAATTTAGTTTCCCACAGTTCTGGAGGCCAGACGTCTAAGATCAAGGTGCTGGCCGGGCTGCTTTCTCCTGGGGCCTCTCTCCGTGGCTGGCAGATGGCGTCTTCTCCCTGTGTCCTCACGTGGTCATCCTCTGCGTGTCTCGGTTCTAATCTCTTCTAGTGAGGACACTGGTCAGCTTGGTTAGGGGCCAACCTCATGGCCTCACATTACCTTAATCACCTCCGCAAAGGCCCTGTCTCCAAATACATCGCATTTGGAGGTCCTGGACATTAGGGCTCCAATGTGTGAGTTTGGAGAAACCCAGCTCAACCTATAGCTGTGTGCTTGTTCCTGTGCACCGAGCACTGGGCTCTGGGGGTACAAACCGGAATGAGGTTCTGGCCCTTTTATGGTTACTTTTCTTTTTTTTATTTTTTTGAGATGAAGTTTCACTCTTGTCGCCCAGGCTGGAGTGCAGTGGCATGATCTCAGCTCACTGCAACCTCCACCTCCCGGGTTCAAGTGATTCTCCTGCCTTGGCCTCCCAAGTAGCTGGGATTACAGGCATGCACCACCAAGCCCGACTAATTTTATATTTTTAGCACAGACGGGGTTTCTCCATGTTGGCCAGTCTTGTGTTGAACTTCTCAGGTGATCCACCTGCCTCAGCCTCCCAAAGTGCTAGGATTTCAGGCGTGGGCCACCATGCCCAGCCTATAGTTACTTTTCTGCTTAAAATCTCCTGTGTTCTCCTGCCCCCCAAATGTAGCAGGAGCCATCCAGATCTGGAGGAGCCTCGTCCCCTCCCAAGCAGGGACCCCCCAACCCCCAGGCCCTCTGGGCTGAAGTCAGACCGAACCACTTTCAGAGCCAGCAGTACTGGCATGCCACCAAGAATGGCAGGCCTGTGTTTCCCAGGTTGGCGGCTTCTGTGGTGCACATGAGGGCACTTGGAGAACCCCCCCTCCATTCCTCTCCCCTTTTCCTCCTGTTCTCTTCCAACGTGGAGGTTTCACTAAACCCCATGGTTCTCCCAACTCTAAAGCTTCACCTGAGACTTCATAACTTCTCTTTGGAATCCTTAGAGATGCACCAGCCTCTAAGCTGTGGAAGTCCTTTTAACATTCAGAATGAAGGCGGCCAGTCAGCTCTCCCAGGGCAGCCCACACTGGCTTGGGAGGACATGCCGGAGCACTCATCTAAAAACAGCATTTGTCTCCTGTTTCCTTGCTTTGGCATTTTGTTTTATTTTGTTACGCGCAGGTTGGCCCTCCCTAATCTGACAATCCAAAATCCGAAATGCTTCAAAATCCAAAACTTTTTGAGCACTGCCCTGAAGCCACATGTGGAAAATTCCACACCTGACCTCATGTGATGGGTTTCAGTCAAAATACAGTGAAAACTTTGTTCCATGCACAAAATTATTTTAACATGTTGGATAAAATTACCTTCAGGCTACGGGTATAAGGTGTATCTCAAAGATAAACAAATTTTGTGTTTAGATTGTGTCCTATCCCCAAGAGATCTCATTATGTACATGCAGATGTGCCAAAACCTGAAAAATCCAAAATCTGAAACACTTCTGGACCCAAGCATTTCGGATGAGGGATACTCAACTTGTAGTCCTTAAAAAAAGAAAAAAAGGAAAAGAAAATAGACAAGTATAAAGCATAGGCCCACCACAGAGGCCCTGAAGACGCCCTCCTATGGCCACCATTTCATAGTTCCTGGCAACTCTGCCTGTTCACCTTACATGAACAGATGTCAGCATCTTGCCATTATTTGCTTGAGATTTAAAAAATAGAAATAAGGGCCACGCACAGTGGCCCCTGCCTGTAATCTCAGGACTTTGGGAGGCTGAGGTAGGTGATTACTTGAGCCTAGAAGTTCAAGACCAGCCTGGGCAACATGGTGAAACCTCCATCTCTACAAAAAATAAACAAAAAATTAGCCTGGCGTGGTGGCGTATACCTGTAGTCCCAGCTACTCAGGAGGCTGAGGTGGGAGGATCACTTGAGCCCAGGAAGTCCAGGCTGCAGTTAGCCATGATTGCACCACTGTACTCTAGCCTGGGTGACAGAGTGAGACCCTGTCTCAAAAAAAAAAATTGAAATAAGATATTAAAGGTAAAGATGAAACCTCTCATTTTCTCCTCCCTACTCATCCTCTACTTCAGAGTCAATCCCCACCATGAGCTTGCTCTGAGTTCAGTCCCGGTTTTACGACACACACATACACACCATATACATACACACACACATACACATACATGTTTATGTGTATATGTACATATATGTCCATATATGATACAAAATAGTTTTATGTTTTTAATTTGCACAAATAGTAGCACTAGCATAATGTTCTACAACTTGCTTTTTAAAGTCACCACCACACCAAGATTTCTTTGTGCCTATGCTCACACAGCCCCAGCCCTCCCTTTTGCCCACTGTGTAATATTCCACCACGTGCTCCTGCCCCAACCCTAGGCATGCTGTGTTTACCAGTCCCCCTACTGATAACCATCTGAGTGGTGCCCGCCGGTGATTTAGACCAGAGCAGGGTCTTCATCTCATGGGTTCACAGCAGAGTTGCATCAGCAGTTTATGCTTCGTGCCTTTGGGGTCCCTGCTCCTCCCGTGGCTCAAGTGTGGAGCAAAACAAGCGGAGCATCGTCGTGACACCAGGGGGACGTTTGTGACGCCGATTACCGCACTCTCAACCTCAGCCAGCGTCAGAGTTTTCTGGCATCTCTTCTTTGAGGCTGGCCGCCTACAGCTGGAAATGCTCATATATGGTGGTGTGACTAACCTGAGAGAGAGAGAGATCAGGGATCCTGAGAAGTTCTGCATTCTTGGTCTGCTTCCCAGCAGGACGAGTGAGCGCGCAGAGGTCCTCCCTGCACGGCCCCAGGCTGGGCTTCGGAGGAGGGCAGCCAGTCTGGCCCGCTGCAAAGCAAGCCAAGCCCCTCCTCTCCGCATGGCGTTATTTTTGTCTGAGGCGTAGGCTCAGTCAGGACCCTGGAGAGTTTCCAGGGGTCAGGAATGGGAACCTCAGCATTCCCATAGCTCTTTGGCTCAGCCTCTGTCACCTGGTGCCAACGTTTCTGCTTCCTGGGATGCCCATCTTGGCCTCCGTCCATCCCCTCTGTGCCTTGATCTACATCTCCCCCCTGCCCCACCCGAGGATGCCCACCTTGCACTGCCACTGTCCCAGCCAACTTGACCAGTAAACACCTGGTTGGTGCTATGGGGGTGAAGACCAGGGAGGACTCTTGTGAAGAACTGAGCCCCACGGAGTTCCCATAGGTCAGCTTGAGGCACGGCCACCACCCAACCCTCCAGACAGAGCTGCTTCCTCTGGCCCCTGAGGGCCTGGCACTGTCTTTAGAGTCAGCCTTGTCCTGCTGTGTGGGGACTGTGGGTTTCCTCCTCCATGTCCCCGACCTAACTGTGAGCTCCTTGAGGCCAGGGACAGAGTCCTCTTCGTCTTCATATCCCCAGTCTCCATCTCAGAGTCCAGCACAAAATAAGGCACTCGATGGAGGTGACTGGGTGGCCCAGACTCTCCCCTGGGAGGAAAGCAAGAGAGGAGGGTTGTGCGTGGACGCACTTGTTCAAGCCCTTCCTTGTCTTCTTGGGCCAATAACATAGATTCTTCAGGTGAAGCCAGGAGGTGGAGGTCTGCGGTTCGTGACCCTATAATGGAGGGGAGGTAGTTGGCCCCCAGAGACAGAGGTGCCAAGGTAGCTTGCTGGAAAATTCTGGGTCTTTGTAATCATCATTTCGGATCTTAGCGTCTCTGCTTACCAGGAGGCTGGCCTTGGGCTTGTCTTGTTGCCACACTAAGCCACAGCTTTCTTATCTGTAAAATGGGGATGAGAACGGCCTGACCTCCTGGGTTGTCATGGTGACTGGGAATAACATAAACGACGGGCCTGCGTAGGTGCTTATGAAGGGTTTTCTGAGGGAACAAAAGGCGGAGGCCTTGGTTGGACTTCGTTCTGGGCAGCTGTGTCTTAGTGTGCGACAGATGTGCGGGTGGGGCCCGGGGCGAGGGCCGTGATAAGAGAAGCCATATGTCAACCACTTTTGGTAAACTGAGTTTGACTTCGCAGGGACTAGAAGTTTGCTCTCAATGTTGGTTCACGGAGCATGACTTTAGCAATCCCCTTGGGGCAGGAGATAGAAGCTAATTTGTGCCAGCGATTCACCTGAATCCTGAATGAATAAGAGATGCTGACTCCTAGTTAGAAAATGCAGGGACTCGCTCCAGGAAAACTTGAGTCCAGTAGGAACTGTTCTAGGTTATCCTCTTTGGAATCCCGACAGCTCGCCTCGCTGGGAACCCTTGGCGTAAATCCCAGCTCCACCACTTACTGTCTGTGGCACCTTGCTTGTTTAGCTTCTGTGGGCCTCAGTTTCCACATCTATAAAATGGAGAGAGTCGTGTGTGCTGCGTTCGCTGCTCGAGCCAGCGCTGTGACCGGCTCCTACTAATGCAGCTTCTCCTACCACCCTCTGCTTCCTTTCAGAGCTCGAGCACCCAGCTCTGTCCCAGGAGCCCAGGCTGTCCTGTGAGTCCCATAGTTGCTGCAGGAGTGGAGCCATGAGCTGTGTCCTGGGCGGTGTCATCCCCTTGGGGCTGCTGTTCCTGGTCTGCGGATCCCAAGGCTACCTCCTGCCCAACGTCACTCTCTTAGAGGAGCTGCTCAGCAAATACCAGCACAACGAGTCTCACTCCCGGGTCCGCAGAGCCATCCCCAGGGAGGACAAGGAGGAGATCCTCATGCTGCACAACAAGCTTCGGGGCCAGGTGCAGCCTCAGGCCTCCAACATGGAGTACATGGTGAGCGCCGGCTCTGGCCACAGGGGCTGGCACTGGGGGTGGGGCCCAGGCCACCAGCCTGCTCTGTGCCCCAGCCGGTGCGTGTGGTGGCTGGCTCAGGGTCTCCTCTGGCAGGGGAGGACCCCAGCTCTGTTCTGTTTGTTTGTTTTGAGACAAACTCTCTCTCCCAAAGTGCTGGGATTACAGGCGTGAGCTACCGTGCCCGGCCTGTTTGTTTGTTTTTGAGACAGAGTCTTGCCCTGTTGCCCAGACTGGAGTGCAATGGTGCCATCTCAGCTCACTGCAACCTCTGGCTCCTGGGTTCAAGTGATTCTCCTGACTCAGCCTCCTGAGTAGCTGGGATTACAGGCATGCACCACCATGCCAGGCTAATTTTTTTAATTTTTATTAGAGATAGGGTTTCACCATGTTGGCCGGGCTGGTCACAAACTCCTGATCTCAAGTGATCCACCCTCCTCAGCTTCCCAAAGTGCTAGGATGACAGGCGTGAGCCACCATGCCCGGCCTGTACATACTTATTGAATGTGTGGGTAGGAGGCAGGCTGGCCTCCCGGCTCTGCTTCTCTGCCTTCCGCACAGCTGGGATTTAATCAGCTGGTGAATTCTATGTATTTTTGAGTGTCTCACGTGAGTCCAGTACCCTGTGAGATTCTTGTTATAAAGAGGTGGACAAAGCAGATAAGGTCCCCGTCCACACTGCATCTCTGGACTCGTGTAGCCAGGAAGGATTTGTGGAGCACCTTCGATGTGCCCGGCACTGTCCTGGATTCCGGGAGGAGGCATGATTATGAGTTATGCAGAGTTAGAAGAAGAAATATGGGAGCTGCAAGAAAGAACATTACGGGTGGGAGAAACCTGACTGAGATGGAGGTGTCGGGGTGCCCACTCTGCGGAGAAGCCATCTCAGTTAAGACCTGAAGAGTGAGCATGGTTGAGTGAGCAAGCGTGCAGGGAAGGGTGTTCTGGGCAGAAGGAACAGAAGGTGTGAAACCACCACCACCTCGTGAATCTCTTTCCTTAATGGGAGAAAAGCTTCGGGTCTCAGAGGAGCTCTCAAAAAGCCAGTGGGACCACGGCTCATTTCTGAGGGAGTGAGGCCATTGCAAGAGGTCAGAGAGACAGGCAGGGGCAAAGCACACAGGGCTTTGAGGCTAGCTGAGGAGCCTGCCTTTTTTCTATGAGGAATAGGGTTTTGTTATTGCTGAAATGGGGGTGAAAAGAAAAAAAAAGAAAAAGGGTTTATTTGCAGGCGAGGATACTTTTATGACTGTGAAGCACTTTTTTTTTTTTTTTTTCTTTTTTTTGAGACGTAGTTTCACTCTTTCACCTAGGCTGGAGTGAAGTGGCGTGATCTCGGCTCACTGCAACCCCGACTCCTGGGTTCAAGCAATTCTCCTGTCTTGGCCTCCCAAGTAGCTGGGATTATAAGTGCCTACCCCCACGACCGGCTAATTTTTGCATTTTCAGTAGAGACGAGGTTTGCCATGTTGGCCAGGCTGGTCTCAAATTCCTGACCTCAGCTGATCCACCCACCTCGGCCTCCCAAAGTGCTGGAATTACAGGTGTGAGCCACCGTGCCCAGCCGTGAAACACTTTTGCTGCTGTGCATGTTGGGGATTGGAGGGCCCAGCAGGAAGCAGGGAGGCTGCTGGGAGGTGGCTCAGTCAGCAGGTGACGGGCAGGTGAGGAGGGAAGGGGGGGGATTTGGGCGGGAGGCGGGAAGTGAAGGACAGAGAGCCATTCTGAGACCTAGGAGGCATTGCCCATGGGTCAGGGCTACACTGGCTTTCTGGCTGGGCTTTCTGTCTTTCTCTGGACGCACTGCACCGTGAGAAAGGCTCCTGGAAGCAGCAACCCTGCCCGGGGGCTCTTTCTGAAGGGGCAGAGCAGAGGCAGGAAGCCCTGCAAGGCTTCCCTCAGAGTCACTGGCTTTCCCTGGTGCCTGCTTTAGCCTGAACACGCTCCCCTCCTCTTCTAAGTTTCTCTTTCTTTCTTTCTTTCTTTCTCTTTCTTTCTTTCTTTCTTTCTTTCTTTCTTTCTTTCTTTCTCTCTCTCTATTTTTCTTTCTTTCTCTCTCTTTTCTCTCTCTCTCTCTCTCTCTCTCTCTTTCTTTCATCTTTCTTTTTTCTTTTTGATTTTTTTGAGACAGAGTCTAGCTCTGTCACCCAGGCTGGAGTGCAGTGGCGTGATCTCAGCTCACTGCAACCTCCACTTTCCAGTTCAAGTGACTCTCCTGCCTCAGCCTCCTGAGTAACTGGACTATAGGCGCACACCACCACACCCGGCTAATTTCTGTATTTTTAGTAGAGGTGGGGTTTCACCACGTTAGCCAGGCTGGTCTCGAATTCCTGACCTCAGGTGATCCACCCACCTCAGCCTCCCAGAGTGCTGGGATTACAAGCATGAGCCACCGCGCCCGGCCTAAGTTTTTCTTTTTCACCCTCAATTTCTAAGATCAGAGGGGGCTTGTTGGAACATGCTGTTGGGAGAGTTGCTTTATGAGAAATGAAAGGAAAGGGGCCCCAAGAACGTTGAGACCCACCGAATGTCCCATCTGCGCATCCCTGGTGGCTTGGCCTTGGTCCTCATGGGACCAAGAAGGCCCCATGTCTCTCTGGAGAGGTTGGGGCATGTGGGACTGGAGCTTGACTGAGCTCCAGGATCCCAGATGCTTCCCGCCTCCTGGTCTGCAGCAGGCCGGGTTCTTGTGGATGTTCTTCTCCCTGCACCGTGTGGTCCTCCCGGTTTCATGCAAGACTTAGTGCCGGTGAAAGGAGCTTCTTTGCAGCAGGGAAAGTCAGGCCGCCCGGGCAGCCCATAGCAGGCCTTTCATGTTTTCCTATTTGTTTACTTGGTGCTGTTTCAGGATTGGAGCTGCGATCGGGGTCCTTTGGTCTAAAAGGCCGGCCTGCTGGGGAGGCTGAGCCTTTGTGGGTGCTACTGAGGCCACCTCAGAGCAGGGAGGCTGGAAGGGAGGGAAGGCAGGGCCCCTGCCACTCAGCCCGGCGCCCTCAGCACTGTACCGCGTTGCCCCTCGGCTCTGGTTCACACCCAAACAAGCAACGCAGATTTGAGAATTCGTCTTGGAAACGTGGCTTCCTGTTCAACCCTGCCTGCTGTGGCTTCAAGCCACAGTCCTTTGAAATAGGCTTAGCACTGAAAGGTGGATTCTGAAATCTCAAAGAGTCGAGCAGCCCGTTCTGAGGCTTTATGAGTGGACAGGCTCTGGAGCCAGCCTGCCTGCCTCCAGCCAGCTCTGTCACTGGCCAGGTTTGTGACTTCGGGCAGATTGCTTAGCCTTTCTGTTTATGTTTCCTCACCTACACGATGGGGACAAGAAACCCTTTCTCGTAGGGTTGTTTGACGGAGGCGATGAGATAAGGCATGACCCGTTCTAAGTAAATGTGAATGATGCTGTTATCATTTAGTATATTGCACAGTCAGCATATTGCAGTAGCATATTTTAGTAACTTCTTATTTTAGTGAGATGGGTCTGGCACTTGGTTACAGTATGCAAGGCAGGAAGAGCCCCCTTAGTAGCCAGATGAGAGGGGGTTGCGAGAGGCTTCCTGGCTGTGTGACCTCAGGCAGGTTACTTAACCTCTCCAAGACTCAAAGTTTGTTGCCCCTTGGCTGCCGAGGAGTCTTGATGGGACACGGGGAGAGAGGGAAGCGAGGCATGCGGTTGTGTTGGGCAGGTACTCCCTGCTGGGGGGTCCCAGGACTAAGACAGGACTGTCTTCCATGAGCATCTGCTGTGTGCCCGGGGCTGGGTGTGCAGAGGACAGGAGGCCAGCCTCTGCCTGCTTAGAGCTGGAGCACCTGTCGGGAGGACTCCAGGGAGGAAGGGCAGCGTCAACTGCCAGCCGTGAGCGGGGGCTGCCTGGCGTCTGTTCCTCCACAGAGGAGAAAGGACACGCTTGCTCTGCTCATGGGGTTGTCTCCCCAGGACTCGTGTGTGTTCCTGGGGCCAGCTGTGGCAGGCGAAGCTGCAGAGCCTGTCTTCAGAGTCTCTGCCCAGACTGCTGCTCAGGCCCCGCTGATTCAGGCTGGGCCGTGCTGGGAGGTGAGCAGGGCTGGGCAAGCCGAAGACGTCTCTTGTCAATTTCTTTTCATTGTGGTAAAATATACGGACTATAAAAGTGACCATTTTAACCATTTTTAAGTGTGCAGTTCTGTGGCACTAGGTACATTCACACTGTTGTGCAACCATCCCCACCATCCACCTCTGGCACTTTCTTTTCTTTTCTTTCTTTCTTTTTTTGAGACAGTCTTACTTTGTCCATGCCCGGTTAATTTTTGTATTTTTAGTAGAGACGGGGTTTCACCATGTTGGCCAGGCTGGTCTCCAACTCCTGACCTCAAGTGATCCGCCTGCCTCTGCCTCCCAAAGTGCTGAGATTACAGGCGTGAGCCACTGAGCCGGGCCCATCTCCGGCACTTTCTATCTTCCGACTGAAATGCGGCACCCATTCGTCTCAGGGCCCTTCTTGCTGTGTTGCCCCGCGGGTAGCCAGTGAGAATCTAAAATCCCCTGCAGGGGCCCTCGGCTGCTTTTCCTTGCAGGCCTGAGTGTGGCTGATGTGGATAAAGCCTCTCTGACTGCAGCCAGGCCCTGGGCTGGGCACCTCGTGGGCTTACCCTCCCCATTACTGCCAACAGTGAGGGCTGTGGACATGCCCATGTTACCGATGAGGACAGTGAGGCTCAGACAGGATAACTGCATGCCTAGGCTCACACCGCCATTCCAGGACCAGCATTCAGAACACCGATCCAACGCCACACGAATAACTTATTTCTAGCCCCTGGCCTAGGAATAGCATCTGATTATTACCTGCTGTGGCCCACACATAACTGCATACATGGAGACAGCTCAGGCTCCAACGTCCTGAAGACCCGGGTTCAAATCCTGGTTCTGCAACTGGCTGACTGTGGGACCCAGGGAAAATGGCATTGCTTCTTCAGGCCTTGATTTGCTTGCCTGTGAAATGGAGATAAGAAGGGTCTACTTCAGAGGCCCCTTGTTAGAATGCAGTGAAAAGATTGGGGTAAAGCCTGAGGCCTGGTGTGCTTGAAACATGCGTAAGGAGAGGAAACCGGGGTCATCGGGACAGGTTCCAGGCCAAGACCATCCCTAGAGATGGCTGCTGACCTTCCCTTTTCTTCCACACAGCAGCAGAGCATTGGCTGTAGGCTCCGCGGGAGCCCGGGCTGGGGCATTGCTGCATTTATGGTTCTTACGCCCCTCCCTCACCCTCACCTCCTGGTGCCTGTTTCTCCTCCTGCTGCAGACCTGGGATGACGAGCTGGAGAAGTCTGCGGCGGCATGGGCCAGTGAGTGCATCTGGGAGCATGGGCCCACCAGTCTGCTGGTGTCCATCGGGCAGAACCTGGCCGCCCACTGGGGCAGGTAAGAGCCACAAGCTTCTCTCCAGCTGCTGCAGGCCCCCATTGCTGTGTGCCGGGCTCAGCACTTGCCCATTATCAAGTTTAGCCTGCAAAGAGAGTGAGAGAGACCACCAGTTCCATCCATATTCTGGGTAACTGAGGCTCGGCACCCAGGAACACTCCTGAGTAACTGACAAAATGTATTCAAGCTTGGTTGGCTGACCCCAGACACTGATGATTGATTAAAGTTTGTAGTTTGGGCTTTCTTTCTTTCTCTTTTTCTTTTTTTTCTTCTCTTTTTTTTTTTTTTTTTTGAGATAGGGTCTTATTCTGTCATTCAGGATGGAGTGCAGTGGCGCAATCTCGGCTCACTGCAACCTCCGCCTCGTGGGTTTAAGTGATTCTCGAGCCTCAGCCTCCCGAGTAGCTGGGACTATAGGCATGTGCCACCATGCCTGGCTAATTTTTGTATTTTTTGGTAGAGACAGGGTTTCACCAGGTTGGCCAGGGTGGTCTCGAACTCCTGGTCTCAAGTGATCCACCCACCTCAGCCTCCTCAAGTGCGGCGATTACAGGCATGAGCCACCCCGCCCAGCCTGTAGATGGGGTTTCCATTCCATCTCCTGTGCAGGGTTCCTGAGTCCCCGTTCCTGTGGGGTGAACTGCTCTGTTCGCGGTGGGTCATTTCTGTCTGGTTCTGCTCACTGTTTAAGGCTGAGCCAGGTTCCACCCTGCTGGGAACATGCCCATTGCCTTCCCTGCATCATCCGGCCGTCGGGAAGCTCACTAACTTCTCCAGACCCCCGGGGCTTCCCTGTCTGGCCGTGGTCTGTCCCCTCTCCTTCCCTGTCTGGCCGTGGTTTGTCACCTCTCTCGTAGGAGGCATTGACGGTTGTCTGTTAAATGCAGCTGACTGGCCTTCCCCAGAGTAACCTGGACCATGTATCTGTGCTCCCAAAGAGGCCAGAAGTCCCCTCCTGGGGGCTGAGGGCTGGTTTCATTGGAGAAAGTAGGAAAATGTCTTTTGACCACGCCCAGGATAACAACTAATGACCACATAAGACTTAACGACCAACCTGTGACCGTGCCATGCCCAAGGCCAGAGTGCACGTCCTCAGACCCATCCAGGACCTAGATTGACTTCCATTTTGCCCTAATTATTAAAAAGTTGGACTGGGCTTTAGATAGCCTCTTAAAATGTAGGTGAGGATTTGCTTTCACTTCTCACAGAGGGATTTCCTAGGCTGGGTTTCATCAGGCCCCGGGCAGCCACACCTTCCTCTGCATCCGTGGGTTTTCAGGACGAACCTGGGCAGGTGTCATGGTGGATCAACAGCTGTGACTTCACAGAGGCAAATCCACACCATGGTTTTTTCTTTGGTGAAGTTAGCTTTTTATAAAACCTGTCTTACAGGCCGGGCATGGTGGCTCACGCCTGTAATCCCAGCACTTTGGGAGGCCGAGGTGGGCGGAATACAAGGTCAGGAGTTCAAGACTATCCTGGCCAACATAGTGAAACCCCATTTCTACTAAAAATACAAAAAAATTAGCTGGGCATGGTGGCGGGCACCTGTAATCCCAGTGACTCGGGAGGCTGAGGCAAGAGAATCGCTTGAATACCGGAGGCAGAGGCTGCAGTGAGCCGGGATTGTGCCTGGGAGATAGTACAAGACTTCGTCTTGGGAAAAAAAAAAATCTTACAATAACATGAAAGGCAAGTGTCTAGAGCAGGGAGATCTGTAATTCCTAGCCTGGTGCGGCTCTTTTCATTTTTCTGGGCTCCTTTGTAGCACTTGGCTGGGCGCCGACATAGTTTTACAGCCTTGCGACTATAGCCTGGATCACTTTGAAATCTTTTTTTTTTTCCTTTTCATACAATATTGGGAAGTTTTCAGTGACACAGTTGTCATGAGTGTCACCCTGCAAATGCCCCAGTGGTCCCTCTCTGGACAGACCAAAGTTGACCCGTTGGCTCTTGCAGATCCATTTTTTTTGTTTGTTTTTCGCTTTGTCTCGCTTGAATGATTTCTTTAGGATTACTCCTGAGAAGTAGGATTGCTCGGCCAAACGGCACAGAGACTTCCCCACTTCTTAAGGAATTTTGCTAACTTGCTTTGCAAAACAGCCCCTGACTCTGCACAGCGCCCCAGGGCAGCCGCGCCTTCCTTTCCCCACAGCTGTGCCAGTGCCAGTGCCAGCCTTGAGTCTGCGTGACCTTGAGCCTGCGGGGAAGCGGATGAGTGGCCAGCAGCCCTCTGCTCCTGCCTCCTCACTGCATGCACGCCTCTCTGCAGATGCCGCTGACCACTCTCGTGCGTTCTGCTTCCAGACAGTAATTGTTACAAGACCTCTAACTGCCTCGCTGACCACATTGCCCTTAAAAATGGTCATTTCCCCCGTGAGCGTTTTCTCTTCATCGAAACCACTTTGTTTATACTTGCTGGTGACAGTGTGACTGTGGACTTGCCTCCAGTTTGGTTTTTTCCCTAGTTAAAAAAAAAATGGTGCCAACCTTGGCAACTGAGTCTGAAGCAAGGGGGTGGTGGGCATGAAGCGATGACCCCACAGAGGATGTCCAGGGACCAGTGCAGCTGGTGGCTGTGGATTACAGGTGGGCACCACCATGCCCGGCTAATTTTTGTATCTTTAGTGGAGACGAGGTTTCACCATGTCGGCCAGGCTGGTCTCCAACTCCTGACCTCAGGTGATCCACCCGCCCCGGCCTCCCAAAGTGCTGGGATTACAGGCGTGAACTACCATGTTCGGCCTTAACTGCACTCACGTCTTCATCAGGTTTTGTCTTAGACAATAACGTCTGTGAAACATGGGCTTCATGGGCTGGGTATTTTTTCTCCAACGCACCTGAAAGTAAACACCTAATTGACGTAAAAAACGACTCATTGAGAGCCAGGTTAAGATTTTTCTGCACGTGAGCCACCCGAAGAGCCTACTAGAGGCCCCAGGTGAGCTCCTCAATGATAATGGTTTTAATCACCTGTGCCAGGTGCTCCTGGAATTGGGGGCTATCCCCCTCCTCGGCCTCCCTCCCCCCCACCTGCCCCTGGCTGCTGCCGTTTCCGCTGGCGGGTGGGGTGAGGGGCCGGGACTGAGTGAGCTGCTTCTGCCCTGCAGGTATCGCTCTCCCGGGTTCCACGTGCAGTCCTGGTATGACGAGGTGAAGGACTACACCTACCCCTACCCGAGCGAGTGCAATCCCTGGTGTCCGGAGAGGTGCTCGGGGGCCATGTGCACGCACTACACACAGGTAACTCGGGGACTGGCCACCCCCTCAGCCCTGCACCCCAATCCCAGTCATTCACCCCCTGCCCCTGGGGGATTGGTGCCAAATCTGTTAAACCTCTGTGCTGTTATTGCCTTACTTTTTAAAAATTCAGTTCTATGCAAAGTACAGCTGGTAGCATAAGCTGTTTGTTACCAGCAAGGCCAGAAACTGAGTGAGCACAACAAACTCTTTTTTTTTTTAATTTGAGACAATGTCTCCCTGCTACCTGGGCTGGAGTGCAGTGGCATGATCTTAGCTCAGTGCAGCCCCCAAACTCCTGGGCTCAAGCAATCCTCCCACCTTCGCCTCCTGAGTACCTGGGACTACAGGTGTGCACTACCAGGCCTGGCTAATTTTTGTATTTTTTTTTTTAGAGATGGGTCTGGCTCTGTTGTCCAGGCTGGTCTCAAATTCCCGGGCTCATGCGATCCTCCCCGCTCAGCTTCCCAGTGTGTTGGGATTAGAGGTGTGAGCTACTGCACCCAACCGAGAAATCTATGGCAATTTGACATTGCGGGGCATTTTCATTGTGTGGGAGTTTGTTTGCTTGCTTTTTCTTTTGAAATGGAGTCTCCCTCTGTCACCCAGGCTGGAGTGCAGTGGCATGATCTTGGCTCACTGCAATCTCTGCCCCCCAGGTTCAAGCAATTCTCCTGCCTCAGCCTCCTGAGTAGCTGGGACTACAAGCACACGCTACCACGCCTGGCTAATTTTTGGATTTTTAGTAGAGACAGGGTTTCACCATGTTGGTCAGTCTGGTCTCGAACTCCTGACCTCGTGATCTGCCCGCCTCAGCCTCCCAAAGTGCTGAGATGACAGACATGAGCCACTGCGCCCAGCCCACTTGCTTGCTTTTTAATGAAATGCATGTATCTTCAATGGGTTGGGGACTAATATCTGCTTCCCCAGCCCTTCACCCTTTAGTGCCAGCACCTTATACATCCAGGCCAGAGTGTATCACCCTTTTGTGCCTTGTCCCTCGAGCTGTGACACACAGATGTCATCTTTTCAGATAGTTTGGGCCACCACCAACAAGGTCGGCTGTGCTGTGAACACCTGCCGGAGGATGACCGTCTGGGGAGAAGTCTGGGAGAACGCCGTCTACTTTGTCTGCAATTATTCTCCAAAGTAAGACGAGTTGATGTGCAGTTGTATGGGGTAGGGGTTGGGATGTGTTTGCTTGCCGTGGAGCACCCAGTGAAAAGTGGCTTGAGCAGCGAAGTCTTCATTATCTCACATAACAAGGAATCTAGAGTTTGGTGCATCTGGGTTTGCTTAAAAACTCAGCAATGTCAACAAGGACCCGGGTCCTTTCCGTCTTCCTGCCGTACCATTCTCTCCTCAGGGTCCCGAGATGGCTGCAGAGCACCCACATCACATCTCCCCAAGCAGAAGGAAAGATGGTCAAAGGGCCAAAGGGCTCTCTCCTTAGGTCTTTCGCACACTGGCACACTCTCTCATGTTCTTGGCCAGAATTAAACCAATCATAGATGAGGGGGAACAAGATTGCCCCAACTGGCTTTGCAAGACGTCCTCTGAGACCAACTGAACAAAGTCAGAAGCAGGAATAGCTGCTGGCTGGGCAGCCAGCATGGTCTGCCCTGGCAATATGATTATTTTTCTCTGAAAATGTGCAGTAGACAGCACCCTAGAAAACACGTGTTCACACAAAGCCTAGCTTCTCTGTTTCCCTCTGAAGAGGGTCCTCATGCGGCCTCCTGATCATGGTGCCTCCTCCGCCTATAGCATGCTCAGATTGTCCGTGTGGTGTCCAGCCCTTGACTCATTTGCTCATGGGACAAATATGTGCTGATTCTTGGAGAGCCGCTCCCCCAGTTCACGGCCTGAGGTTTGCATGCTGGCCGCTGGCCACTGCTGTGCTCGCCCCGTGCCCTGTGTAGCGTGGGCCCCGGGGCATGTTTGCTCAGTGACTGAATGAAACGGCAATGACCTCATGTATTTGTCTTGGGTCAGGAGTGGTTATGAAAAGGTGGGATGAAGGGGGAATCGCTGAGGTTGGGAGGAAAAATAGAAGCTCTCCCAAAACCATCTGGCGTGCCTGCGGTGGCGTGGCTCAGCAGCCCACATGGATAAGCGCAGCGGGTGTGTCATTGCCTGGGAGGGACGCAGGCCCCATGCAAGGGCAGCAGACCGGTCCAAGGTGGTGGAATTCCCAGCCCAGTGGCAGTTGGGGAATGAGGAATCATTTGACTTGATTCAATATAAAAATAGACACTAGAAGGTCCTATCAGAAATGAAATTTTTTCCTTCTGTAGCAACCCCCTGCTTCCTTAAAAAAAGGAATAACCCATGTATGGTTATTACTCATCTTCAGTATACAGCGTGACACAGTTTCACATGCATTAGTCTGTTGGGGCTGCAACAACAGATGCCACAGCCTGGGCAGCTTACACATCAGACTTTTATCTCTCACCGTTCTGGAGGCTGGAAGTCCCCTGGATCAAGGTGTGGCAGATCAAGGTGTGGCAGCATCGGGCTCCAGCGGGGGCTCTCTTCCTGGCTCACCAACGGCCGCCTTCTTACATGGTGGTGAGAGATGAGGACACGAATCCTATTGGATCAGGACTTTACCTGTTGACCTTATTTAACCTTAATTAGTTTCGTCAAGGCCCTATCTCCACGTACAGTCACACTGGGGGTGAGGGCTTCAACACTGGCATTTGCGGAGACACATACTGAAAGTCCATGGCAATAGCCCTCTACTCGTGTAACTACCATCCAGATGGAGATGGACGGTGTCTCCCGTGCCGCAGAGGCTCTCTCGTGCCCCACAAAGTGACCACCATTCTAGCATCTTTCCCATCAGTCTGTGGTGTCTGGTTTGGGACCTCACATGAGGGGGGCTACACAGCACACTCCCACATGGTGCCCCCAAATGGTATTTTGCTCAACATTACATTGGTGAGGTCTCCCCATGGTGTTGTGTGTTCACTGGTTCTTTCCTTTTGTCCACTGCATATTACTGCGTGCTGTCCATGGCCTCTTTCTTAGAGAGAGGGCTTGAGCCCCTGGGCTATGCAGGACACTGTCCCAGGCACCAGGGTGGGAACGGTGGCTGGGAGGGTGGGTTTGGGTGTGGTGGGAGGTCAGATCCCTTGAGGGGGATTCCCAGCCCGACAGGGGATGAGGTGGGTGTGTACATAGAGGGACTTGCACGTGAGGGAAGGTACTTCACAGTGTTATTCAAAACTTAAGGAGACTGGCCAGTGCGGTGGCTCATGCCTGTAATCCCAGCCTCCTTTGGCCAAGGCAGGAGAATCGCTTGAGTCCAGGAGTTCAAGACCAGTCTTGGCAACTGGTAAAACCCCATCTCTACAAAAAATACAAAAAGTTAGCTGGGTGTGGTGGTGCATGCCTGTATTCCCAGTTACTTGTGAGGCTGAGGTGGGAGGATTGCTTGAGCCCAGGAGGTTGAGGCTGCAGTGAGCTGTGGTCATACCACTGCCCTCCAGCCTGGGTGACAGAGCAAGACCCTGTCTCAAAAATTAAGGAGATTGTTCATCTGCAGGACCTGATGCCCAGCCGGCCTTCCATCAATGCCAACCCTGAGTATTACGGTTGAGCTGGGAGCATCGGTGGTGTGGTTTGTCTGAGGAAATAGAGAACCCCAGACACAAGGGAAAATGGCAGGGGCAATGGGACATACCCATGACAGGACCACAATCATCTGAGAAACCTACTGGGCTTCCCCCAGAGACAGGATGGGCTCTGGGCCCTCTCGGTCCCTTGGTGATGTTCCTTTTGGGGGAGTCATCCCAAAGGCCCCCGGGGATCTGAGCAGAGGGTATCTGAGTGGGGATGTCTTGTGGCATGGCACAGACACGGTCATTCTGCCTCTGGAATGTGAGGGGGTGGGAGAGGCTGTGTGCGGGTCATAACCCCAGACGGTGCCCAGCCCTGTCCTCCCTGCACTGCACGGCCCACTGCCCCTCCCCTGCCCACAGTCCCCTCGGGGAGGCCAGGGTGCTTCTGGGGCCGCAGGAGGTTCTAGACCACTCTGGTAAGGACAGATGCCTGTCAGACCCAGAGCGTGCCATTTGTCTTCGGCCAGCACTGGCAGGGCCCCTCCCCTTCTTCCTTGGAAAGCGTCAGAGCATTCCCCACACAAGCTTGTGGATTTCCCCAACTCTCAGAGCACAGCCTTCCCCATGAGTCAGGCGCCAGTCCGAGGGCTTCCCCACGGTCACTCCCTCAGTCTCACAGCAGGGCAGCAGCCCTGCTGCTATGACCCCATTTTACAGAAAGGGAGACCAAGGCTGGGGCTGGAGGAGGCTGGCCGAGGGCACACACTGGCAGCCTGGGGCCCAACTAGGGAAGCCTGCTCTTCACAGCCGAGGAGCTGCAGGAAGCGCCTTGGGATTCCGCTCACCACCGCTACCTGGCCCCTGGAGAAAGCCTTTGGTGCAGCCTCCAGTTTTCCTGCCCCTGGGAACTCCAGAGGGAGGAAGAGGGCAACTGTGGCCCAAGAGGGACCTTTGACCCAGCCCCTAGAATACAGTGTGCCTAACTAAGGCTCTGAGCCTCATGGCCTGGGTTCAAATCCCAGCCCCGCCACTTGCTTGCTCTGTGACCTGGGGCAAGTCACTTAACCTCACTGTGCCTCGGTTTCCTCTTCTGCAAAAGTATTGAATTCCAGCTCTTCCCTCCTAGGGTGCTGGGGAGATGGGGTGAGGAGCACAGTGAAGGCATAGACCAGGGATGGCATGTGGTAAAACCTGGGAAACACAAGCCATCTCCAGAACAGGCTGGCTTTACACATTTGAGAAACGGCTTAAAAGGGAGTCCTGACAGCTTTTCAGTGCTAAGGTGTTAGGATCCAGGGGCCCTGACAGTGTTCGGAGCCGTGTTGGTGGAAGGGGGGCCACAGGGCCGACAGCCAGCCAGGGCAAAGGTACTGGGTGGAAGAGCATCTTGCACCTCCCTTCTGCAGGATCGCTGGGATTCTGGAGCTCTCTAGACTCTCTGTGCATGGGAGGGCCTGGGACAGTCACATTTCCCGCTTCTCACAGCACACTCCTATCCCCCTGACCTGTCAGTGACGGTGTTCAGGGACTCAGGTGGGCCTTGGAAGAGGATCAGTCCCAAGGCCTCACGTGGTAGTTCCCTCTGACGGTTGTTTTTGGTCTGTCCTCAGGGGGAACTGGATCGGAGAAGCCCCCTACAAGAATGGCCGGCCCTGCTCTGAGTGCCCGCCCAGCTATGGAGGCGGCTGCAGGAACAACCTGTGTTACCGAGGTAGGAAATTCACTCCCAACACTTTTGCAATGAATTTTCCCTCAGTCTGAGTCATGCGACAGCGTTACATAAAATGGGGGAATTAAAGACGTCAGAGTCACCCCTCCCGCCCTATTGAAGACGCTCTCAGCACGTTTCTCCTGCCTCCGTGATGAGCTGAGCCTCATCTCCAGGGTCTGAGCTCAGCTTCCAGGCCCCCGGAGAGCCGCACTGCCCCGAGATGTGACTTCCCATGGGCATCCAGGCTCTGCGGATGCTGGACACAGCATTAAATGCAGACGTACTGCTCACCCTCATTAGCGTTCACAGTTTCATATGAAATAGGCCAGGGGCCGGGCACGGTGGCTCACACGTGTAACCCCAGCACTTTGGGAGGCTGAGGCAGGAGGATCATATGAGGCCATGTATTAGGGTTCTCTAGAGGGACAGAACTAATAGGATATATATAAATATCCTCACATGATCACAAGATCCCACAATAGGCCATCTGCAAGCTGAGGAACAAGAAAGCCAGTCCGAGTCTGGAAGTGGAACAACCTCAAGCCCAATGTTTGAGGGCAGGAAGCATCCGGCACGAGAGAAAGATGGAAGCTGCTCCCAGCCTCCGTCTAAATCAGTCTAGTCTTTTCACCGTTTTCTGCCAGCTTTATATCCTAGCTGCGCTGGCAGCTGATTAGATGGTGCCCACCCAGATCGAGGGTGGGTCTGCCTTTCCCATCCCACTGACTCAAATGTTCACCTCCTTTGGCAGCACCGCCACAGATACACCCAGGATCAATACTTTGCATCCTTCAATCCAATCAAGTTGGCACTCAGTATTAACCATCACAAGCCCACCCCTTGTCAACTTGAACCCACACACATCTCCTGAGATCATTTATAATCTTCAAATAGAGACAGTAATAAGATCCTAATTACACCTAACATAATACAACTATCCTTCGTAAAACTGGAAACTCACCACCAGTCCCCAACCCAAATGCTATGACATAAAGTTAACAATACTTAAATGCTGATATGAAGTTAATAAATCTTACGTCCCATGATAAAGGAAAAAGGAAATAACATGAAGATATTTTCTTAGTACAAGTGTATACATGCACAAACATGTTTTTAACAAAAGGAGGAAATACTCATAACAATTACAGTCCTCGTATCTGCAACTGGTCACGTGGTCATAGCTGGTATTGATGACCACCTTCTTCTGCTGCCCATTCTGTATTCCCTTTGCTTTCAGCAAGCACCTCAGCAGGTCTTGTTTTTTTTTCCTAGTGGAGGGACCCAAACCTTCATTCCTAAAGGGACTGGGCCATTTGTAGTCCTGCCTGGATTGGGCTGTTGTAGTTTCCCATTGACCTTAATCACAGGACATGGTAATACTAAGAGATGCCCCAAGGGATCTCCTGTATTCCACACATGCTCTTCCTTACCTCCATGGTGTAGCAGTAGACTGATTTCATCTTGATAATCCACGTCAATCACTCCAGCCAACACTGTAACTCCCTTCTTAGCCTGTTGACTTAAGGGTAGGAGGAGCCCAAAGTGTCCACGTGGCAATCTTAACTTCCAGTGTAATGGAATCATTGTTGTGTCTCCTGGTGGCAGCGTTCCTCCCTCTGGAACTAAGACCTCTAAGCCAGGAGAAGGTAATGTCTCAGGAACGGGAAGCAAACATTTTGCTAGTGGGTCTCTAGGGGTGAGGGCGAGTGATGCCACTTCTACTTCCACCCCTTCATTCCTGAACTCATGAATTTTGGCTATGGGAGAAACAATACCATATATTGGATGCTGATTGACGGCATACATGGCCTTCTGGAGAACTTCGCCCCAGCCCTGCCAAGTATTGTCACCTAGTTGGCATTGTAATTGTGACTTCAAAAGGCCATTCCACCGTTCTATCAATCCAGCTGCTTTAGGATGATGGGGAACATGGTAAGACCAGTGAATTCCATGAGCATGAGCCCACTGCCACACTTTTTCAGCCATAAATTGAGTGCCTTGGTCAGAGGCAATGTTGTGTGGAATTCCAGGATGGTGGATAAGGCATTCTGTGAGTCCACGGATGGTAGTCTTGTCAGAAGCATTCCATGCAAAATAGGCAAACCTGTATCCAGAGTAAGCATCTGTTCCAGTGAGGACAAACCTCTGCCCTTTCCATGATGGAAGAGGTCCAATATAATCAACTTGCCACCAGGTAGCTAACTGATCACCCCGAGGAATGGTGCCATATCGAAGGCTCAGTGTTGGTCTTTGCTGCTGGCAAATTGGGCACTCAGCAGTGGCCGTAGCCAGGTCAACCTTGGTGAGTGGAAGTCCATGTTGCTGAGCCTATGCATAACCTCCACTCCCTGCCTCCATGGCCACTTTGTTCATGGGCCCATTGGGCGATGACAGAGGTGACTGAGGAAAGAGACTGAGTGGTGTCCACAGAATGAGCCATCCTCTCCACTTAATTCATAAATCCTGCTCTGCTGAGGTCACCTTTTGGTGAGCATTCACATGGGATGCGAACATCTTCACAGTTTCTGACCACTCAGAGAAGTCCATCTTCATCCCTCTTTCCCAAATGGCTTTGTCACCAATTTCCCAATCATGCTTCTTCCAAGTCCCCAACCATCCCGCCAAACCATTGGCTACAGCCCATGAATCAGTATAAAATTGCACATCCGGCCATTTCTCCTTCCATGCAAAGTGTACAACCAGGTGCACTGCTCAAAGTCCTGCCCACTGGGAAGATTTCCCCTCACCGCTGTCCCTCAAGCATGTCCTAGAAAGGGGCTGTAGGGCTGCAGCTGTCCACTCTTGGGTGGTGCATATCGTGCAGAACCATCTGTGAACCAGGCCCTAGTCTTCTCTTCGTCTGTCAACTGATGTTAGGGAACTCCCCATGAGGCCATGGGTGCAGGCTGGCGGAGAGAAGGCAGGGTGGCGGGAGTGGAGACCCGGGGCAGTTGAGCCACTTCCTTATGTAACTTACTTGTGCTTTCAGGACTTGCTTGAGCCCAATCACATATACCACTTCCATTTGATGATGGAATGCTGCTGTGCACGACCCATGTTATGGCTCGATGGGTCAGAAAGCATCCAGTTCGTGATAGGCAGTTCAGGTCACATGGTGACTTGATGATCCATAGTCAAACGTTCAGTTTCCACCAAAGCCTAGTAACAGGCCAAGAGCTGTCTCTCAAAAGGAAAGTAGTTATTTGCAGAAGATGGCAGGGCCTTGCTCCAAAATCCTAGAGGCCTCGTCTGTGATTCACCTATGGGGGCCTCTCAGAGGCTCCAAACAGCATCCCTGTGTGCCACTGACACCTCAAGCACCACTGGAGCTGCTGGGTCATATGGCCCAAGTGGCAGAGCAGCTTGCACAGCAGCCTGTTGCAGAGCCTTCTCCTGTTCTGGACCCACTCAAAACTGGCAGCCTTTTGGGTCACTTGATAAATGAGCCAGAGTAACACACCCAGATGAGGAATGTGTTGACTCCAAAATCCTAATTGGCCCACTAGGCATTGTGCCTCTTTCTTGATTGTAGGAGGGACCAAATGCAACAACTTATCCTTCACCTTAGAAGGAATACCTTAACAGCACTAGACCTCTATAAATTTTACCGAGGTAGAAGTTTCCTGAATTTTAGTCGAATTTATTTCCCATCCTCTGGTATGCAAATGTCTCACGAATAAGTCCAGCGTGTTTGCTACTTCTTGCTCACTGGATCCAATCAGCAAAATGTCATCAATGCAATGGACCAGTGTGATATCTTGCAGAAGCGAAAGCAATCACATTCTCCCTGAATCAGATTATGACACAAAGCTGGAGAGTTTATATACCCCTGAGGTAGGACAGTAAAGATATATTGTTGACCCTTCAGCTGAAGGCAAATTGCTTCTGGTGGGCCTTAGGGGCAGGAATGGAGAAAAAGGCATTTACCGAGTCAACGGCTGCCTACCAGGTACCAGGAGATGTGGTAGTTTACTCAAGCAATGAAACCACATCTCGTACAGCAGCTGCAGTTGGAGTCACCACTTGGTTAAGCTTACAATAGTCCACTGTTATTCTCCAAGATGCATCTGTCTTCTGCACAGGCCACATGGGAGAACTGAACCAGGATGTGGTGGGAGTCACCACCCCTGTGTGTTTCAAGTCCTTGATAGTGGCACTAATCTCTGCAGTCCCTCCAGGGATGTGATAGTGTTTTCGATTTACTATTTTTCTAAGTAGAGGCAACTCTAATGGCTTCCGTTTGGCCTTTCCCACCATAATAGCCCTCCCCTAACTGTCAGGGAGCCAAAGTGGGGGTTCTGCCAGCTGCTAAGTATGTCTAAGCCAATTATGCATTCTGACACTGGGGAAATGACCACAGGATGAGTCCAGGGACCCACTGGACCCACTGTAAGCCAGACCTGAGCTAAAATTCCATTCATTACCTGACCTCCATGAGCACCTACTTTAACTGGAGGACCACAGTGATGTTTTGGGTCCCCTGGAGTCAACACCAGCTCAGAGCCAGTGTCCAGCAGTCCCCAAAATGTCTGATCATTTCCCTTTCCCCAGTGCAGTTTCCCCAGTACAAGGCCAGAGGTCTCCTTGGGGAAGGATGGGAGAAAGATTAACAGCATAAATTGTTGGTAACATAGTGGGGTCCTTCCTCAAGGGGACCTGGCCTCCCCTTCATTCAAGGGGTTCTGGGTCTGTTAACTGGCTCAAGTCTGGAAATTTATGGAGGGGCCGTGATTCTCTGTTTTTATAATTCAAATTACTCTTTTGTCCACTCGATCTGGAAGTTTTCTGCTCATGTAAATTAAGTGGGAATGCAGTAGGCTTCCTATCATTTTCACTTCTAGGAGCAGCACAATTAATTAGTCAATGCCAGGACTCTACACGAGTCAGACTATTCTGATTGCTGCTTTGCCTCTGCTGTCCATGATGGTAGCTATGCCCACCTTGCTTTTGACGGTTGAGTGCTGCCACTTGGCCCCTGCCACCTTGGGATCCAATCATTCCCATTGCATTTAAATTTTGTAGTTGAGTGACTGCGGTTCCTACTGTTAGATCTGATGTACAGAGAAAAGCAATTACAAAGATACAGGTGCTGCCTTTACAAATCTATTTCACAAAGCATTAGTCAAGGGTGTATCTTCTGGGGATTCTCCTGGCTGGGATGAGTAGGTCCAAAGTGACTAATCCACTCTACCATCCCAATCTCCCTAAGCCTTTGGACCCCTTCCTCTACATTAAACCAACGGAGATCAGGCATTTCCAGCTCACTCGCAGTGGGCCACCTTGTAATCCATATTTCAGCTAACCAAGCAAATAAAGCAAATAAAAACAGTGAAGAACCTTTTTTTAACTTCCTGAGCTGCACCATTAAATTAAACGAAGAATTCCTATTTAGTTGGCCCAAATCAATAAATTCAGCCTAATCCAACTCTATGTTCCTTCCACCATTATCCTACACCCTTAATATCCCTTCCCATGACTGTTCTCCAGATTTCTGCTTATATACATTAGAAAATTCAAGCAGTTCTTTTCAAGTGTAGCATACTTCCTCATGTGTCACACTCTGAACCTCACCTCTAGGGGCCCGCCGGGACTTCAGTCTAGTTATAGGTCTGGAAGCAAACAGGGATGTTGGGGTTGGCTCCTGAGGAGAATCAATGTTATCTTGCCTGGCAGCTGCCTCAGGGGAGGCCAGCACTGTTGCCTCAGGCAGCGCAGGGTTTATCCCCTCAGACAAAGGTAGAAAGGTTGGTGGCAGCATGCGTCAGGAAGGAGATGTTGCCACTGCTGGGGATGGGGAACCTGTTTCTTCTGGCAAAAAAAGGTCATCAGCATTTATAAGCTCAGTGTCCCCAGCTTCATCAGGGTCCTCCCACACATCCCCATTCCAAGTTTCAGGGTCCCATTCTTTTCCAATCAATGGCCTCAGTTTAATAAGTAGACACCTAGCGAGGTGTCTGTGCATGCACCTTCATTGCAGGTCAGCCACTTGCATGAGAAGAGCTTGTGTCTGTTTTTCCACAATTTCAGCTCTTTCTCTACAGGAGATAAGACTCACTCAGGGCAGTCTTAGCAGATTTGAGGCTCAGTATCTTCTTCTGAAGCTGGAAGTTAGAATCCCTGAGTTCATCATTTTCTTTCATCACTTTGTCCAGTGAACGTAGAAGCAACCAACCAGCCTCATTATTTTCCTTGGTTCTCCATATATAGTCAAAGGTATTATGTCTAGAGTCACTGAACTCCTTCCCTCTCACGAGCGCTGAATCAGGAGTGTCAAATGCACTTATTTTGCATAACTCTCCAAATAGCTCATGCCAAGGACTCCCAGTGTTCTCCATACTATTAGAAGTAGAGTCCTTAGCATTTTAGGGTACAGTCATATTAAGCAGCCAACTCCAGAAACCTTAAAACCAATTAAAGAACTCCATCCTTAATATTCTGTTCCTCTAGAACCACTCCTGGTACCAAAATCTGTATTCGTCAGGGTTCTCTAGAGGAAGAGAACTAATAGGATATATATATAGGGGAGTGTATTCAGGAGTGTTAAACTCACATAATCACAAGGTCCCACAATAGGCTGTCTGCAAGTCGAGGAGCAAGGAAGCCAGTCTGAGTCCTAAAGCTAAAGAACTTGAAGTCTGACGTTCGAAGACAGGAAGCATCCAGCATGGGAGAAAGATGTAGGCTGAGAGGCTAAGGCAGTCTAGCCTTCTCACATTTTTCTTCCTGCTTTATATCCTAGCCGCTATGGTGGCTGATTAGATGGTGCCCACCAAGATTAAAGGTGGGCCTGCCTTTCCCAGACCACTGACTCAAGTGTTCGTCTCCTTTGGCGGCACCTGCATAGACACACCCAGGATCAATACTTTGCATCCTTCAATCCAGTCAAGCTGACACTCAGTATTAACCATCACAGCCCAGGAGTTCCAGATCAGCCTGGACAACATAGCAAGAACCCATCTCTACAAAAAATAAAATAGAAAATCAGCCAGGTGTGGTCATGCGCTCTCTGGTCCTGGCTGTGGCCTGGGAGGCTTAGGTGGGAAGATCACTTGAGCCCAGGAGTTTGAGGCTGCAGTGAGCCATGATGGCGCCACTGCACTCCAGCCTGGGCAACACAGCCAGACCCCAACTCTAAAAATATAAAACAGACATTTGAATAAGAATGTAAAAGCAAACAACGTGATTTTCCAAATGAGCTCACTAGTGGGAAGCACCTGCAACATGGACGGCTGGGCAGGATCAGTCCTCCCGGGCTGTTTGGCCCTTTACTCCTGTGTCCTTGCCCCCACTGGCCTCCCCTTCATGTGTGTGTCTTGCTCGTGCTCCCTGACTGTGCTAGAGGTTTCTTGCCCCCATTCCCTCAGCTCTCAGGACTGGAGCTGTTGGAGGCGATGTGATTTTCTACCTAGTTCACCTTTTTTTTGAGACATGGCCTCCCTTTGTTGCCCAGGCTGGAGTGCAGTGGTGCAATCTTGGCTCACTGTAGCCACAACCTCCCGGGCTCAAGGGATCCTCCTGTCTCAGCCTCCCAAGTAGCTGGGACTACAGGCAGATGCCACCATAGCTAATTTTTTAAGTTTTTTGTAGAGATGGGATCTCACTATATTGCCCAGGCTGGTCTCAAACTCCCAAGCAATCCTCCCTCCTTGGCCTCCCAAAGTGCTGGGATTACAGGTGTGCGCCATCACGCCTGCCCACCATTTCTTCACTGGTTCCCATTTAGGATGTTTCCACTTCTGCTACTATAAATAACACAGGTTTCTGGTGCCTAAAACGTTTGTCATGTTTTGGGATATCTCCTCAGGCTCCCAGAAGTTATGTCCCCGACGGGGCATGGCTGGGCCATGGGGCTGACCATGCTCTTGTGGCTCAGGCTTTGTGTGTGTGTGTGTGTGTGTGTGTGTGTGTGTGTGTGTGTCTCCATTGGCAGCCTTGTCATGACCGAGAGGACTTGCAGAGAGTTGGGTGGGCTCTGCTGGCAGGGGAGGGTGGGGTAGACGTGAGATCAGGCTGGTGGGCTCTGGAGTGAAGAACAGGTGGGCTAGATCAGGGGTCCCAGACCCTCAGGACCCAGGTCCTCTGTTGTCCCAGCCAGCTGTTCATGGCTGACTGCCCACTGGGGAGAGGAGACGTCCTAAGTGGGGATGGGGCTGGAAGAAGGAGCGATCTGAACACTAAGACAGACCGTCTGGGTCTGGATCATGTATCACCTGTGGCAGTCCTGGTATAACCCCCGCCTCCAGGGAGCCTTCCTGGACTTCACAGACAGACAGTGCACCTGCCCCATGTTCATCACTCCCCCAGACTCCTTGGGAACCTTGATCGTCCTGTCGTCTCAGCTGCCAGCTCACTCCAGGGCCTCCAGGGGCACGTGGCAGGGGTGTCTTGTGTGTTGTTTGAATAAATATGCCAATAGCCACAGAGGGGCATTTTCAAAGAACAAATGTGCACAGAGACCTTAGATGCCAGTTTACGTCCACCAACATAGCCCCATGTACTAATTTTTAAATTTTTGGTGGAAAGTATCCAACTTTCCTCGGCAGGTACCCAATTTCCCTAGCTAATCATGCAGCAAGTCTCCTCTGAAGCAGCTTCTCTGTAGAAGCTACTTACCAAGAGCATATCCAGGAGGCCTGGTAAGGCCTTGACCTCTAACGGAGATGGAGCAGGGCTAAGGATATAAAAAAGAGGTATTCTCCCCTCTCACCCCCGCCTGTGTGGTGATAGAAGGCGCAGGCTTCGGGGAAAGGTGGTTTGACTCCCAGCCCAGCTACTTCCCAGCTGTGTGAGCCTGGGCAGGGCCCTTGCCCTCTCTGAGCCTTCTTCCTCATCTGTGAAATGTGGCCAATCATGCCTCCGAAGGCAAATGGGAGGCTGACAGGAGAAAATGCCAGGGATGGCTGGGCGTGGTGGCTCATGCCTGTAATTCCAGCACTTTGGGAGGCTGAGGCGGGTGGATCACCTGAGGTCGGGAGTTCAAGACCAGCCTGACCAACATGGAGAAACCCTGTCACTACTAAAAATACAAAATTAGCCAGGTGTGGTGGCACATGCCTGTAATCCCAGGCTGAGGTAGTATAATCGCTTGAACCCGGGAGGTGGAGGTTGCGGTGAGCCGAGATTGCGCCATTGCACTCCAGCCTGGGCAAAAAGAGCAAAACTCTGTCTCACAAAGAGAGAGAGAGAGAAGGAGAGAAAGAAAGAAAATGCCGGAGAGGGCCCAGCCAGCATCTGGCCAGTGCTCGGTGAACGTTAGCTCTGAGTGTGGTCACCAGGTTTAGAACCAGGAGGGAATCTGCAGAGTGATATAGATAATGCCCTGAGACCCCAGCCCGGAGCAGAATGGGGCACAGAATAACCTTGCCGTGACCTCTGCACGGAATTTCCCCGGGCCCGTGCTGGGCCATACAAGGTGTCTTCATTAGGAGGTACTCGGATCCAGCCCATCCTGCGGGTAAAGCCTTCTACTTTTCACATGTGGGTGTGAGAGCCAGGACTGTCTGTCTGCCCATTTTCTTAAATAGAGAGTCCTCAAATGCTTTAGACCGCTTTACCAAACTCTCCTCAGCTAAATAAAGCTGCGATTATGAGGTCTCAACATCCTAAAGGCCAGTGGAAGAAAACCCGGCTTATTCTCGAGCCAGCTCCCGCTCTCAGTGGGGGCAAGCCTGAATAGCCTCATTGACGGGAAGAACAGACACGCGCCCAGGCAGCCTCTGCAAACCCGGTGTCTTCCTGAAGCTTCCACAGATAGCTTTTGCTGCCAGAGGTGTTTTCAGAGTTCCCTTTTTGAATGTCTTTAAGCTCTGTTGCTGGACATATGCTCTTTTCTTTAGGTGACAGGATTCTCTGGGGGTTTTGATAATTCATGCGTTCGGTGAATTTTGTTGAGCAACTGCTGAGTGCTGGGTGCCAGGTATGAGGCAGGCTGGCCCCTGGCCTCTGGAAGTTTGCAGCTGGTGGATGAGGCAGGTGGTGGGGAAATGACAGCTGCGAGCAAGCTGCTGGGGAACAGTGCAGGGTGACCCATGAGCACATCCAAGATTAGAATTGGGGCTCAGAATGGCTTCCCACCTTCCGACTTAAACGCGTCCCTTCCGCTTGTGGGACAGGACCAACCTGGGGTGGTGATTGTAGGGTAGTGAAACCGGCCAGTGAAGCAGCTATACCCCAGCCTGGGAAGGCGTCAGGGAGTCAGTCATTTGCCCCTCGTTTGGCTGTTTGGTGTTGTGTGGACACAAAACACTTGCTCTGTCCTTTAGCAAAGAAAGCTCATGTATTTTAAGAAGTGGAAATAAGACTTTGGGATTGAGGAACACTTGATGAAACTTGGATTTTTTTTTTTTTGAGACGGAGTTTCACTCTGTCACCCAGGCTGGAGTGCAGTGGCACGATCTCCACTCACGGCAGCCTCCACCTCTCTACCTCCCAGGTTCAAGCACTTCTCCTGCCTTAGCCCCTCAAGTAGCTGGGAATACAGGCACCTGCCACCATGCCCAGCTAAATTCTGTATTTTCAGTAGAGACAGGGTTTCACCATCTTGGCCAGGCTGGTCTCGAACTCCTGACCTCATGCAATCCACCCGCCTCGGCTTCCCAAAGTGCTGAGATTACAGGTATGAGCCACCACACCTGGCCCTGAAACTTGGATTTTAATCCAAAACCACAAAGAGACCTGCGAGGGCGCTCTAGTTATTCTCCTTGAAATTGTTGTCACCCACATACATCTATTGCCTTTTTTGCTTGGGGAGCTTGGAGGCCACAGGTTTCCAACTCTGGTCCAAAGACATCTGTTGGGGCACGGGAGGGGCGTGCCATAAGTGAAGGTATTCACGGTCCCCAGCAGAGACGCTCCTGAATTTGTCTTTGATCAGGGCCGCTCTGGCAAATGAAAGTAGCAGGTTCTTTGCTTTAGCTGGAGTTTACAGATTGGTATCCTGCTGGTCTGATTGCAGGTTCTGGTGAGCAGTTTGTAGTTGTCCTTCAGGTTGAAAACTGGAAGATAAGCTAACTGAGGTTTAGTAAGTGCAATCTGTTTGGTTAATTAAAATGTTTTACAACATGGGTCGTGGTCATAGTTGGAGAAATAATAATATACCATGTCCTTGAATAAGGAAAAGATTGTTCTTTTGGATAGTCGGATAGTTCTACATGTTGAGCGTGACATTATCGGACAGGGAAACTCCAGTACAGAAGTAACAGTTGAGCTGGTTAAGTGGCCCTGACTGGCAGGGGGAGAGAAGGGATGGAAATGGGCTGGTGTGAGGTGCAGTTGGGGTCTAGGAGCACTGAGGCTGGCTTTTGTGCGCCATGGTGGGTGCATGACGAGGAAGACCCTTCCCCAGTGAAAACCCAGGGACAGGGAGGGGACTTCCTGGGGGTCCGCCATGGCTTTGGGCCAGTGGCTGAGGAAGTTTTGTTTTGTTTTGTTTTGTTTTGTTTGAGACAGAGTTTCGCTTTTGTCACCTAGGCCGGACTGCAATGGTGCAATCTCAGCTCACTGCAACCTCCACCTCCCGGGTTCAAGCGATTCTCCTGCCTCAGCACTCCCCAAGTAGCTAGGATTACAGGCGCCCGCCACCATGTCCAGCTAATTTTTGTATTTTTAGTAGAGACGGGGTTTTGCCATGTTAGCCAGGCTGGTCTCAAACTCCTGACCTCAGGTGATCCACCCACTTCAGCCTCCCAAAGTGCTGGGATTACAGGCGTGAGCCACTGCACCCGGCCTGAGGCAGCTTCTTGAAGTTGTTTTGTGGGGACAGAGGGTCAGGTGGAGGAGGAGATGGGACAAGAAAGCATTATGATAACCCAGGTGTGGGCGGGAGGCCTGCTAACCTCTGGGCAGCCTGGCTGGTCTTGGGTCCAAAGCAAACGCAGTGAGCGGAGAGCGTCCCCATCTCATCTGGGCTGGTAGAATTCCACCTGGCCAGGTCTGTTCTGAAATGTAACTTTCTCTTTGCCACTGAAATGATTCTTTGTAAAACCAAACCTCAAACACGTTTCGTTTTCAAATTGCTTTTTTTATCCCCCGAACTGCGTTTTTGTTGAATCCCAGTGTGTTATTTTTTTTCCTCCCTCTCCAATATTAAGAAGAAAACTACACTCCAAAACCTGAAACGGACGAGATGAATGAGGTGGAAACGGCTCCCATTCCTGAAGAAAACCATGTTTGGCTCCAACCGAGGGTGGTGAGACCCACCAAGCCCAAGAAAACCTCTGCGGTCAACTACATGAGTGAGTCTGGGCCCTCCTCCGCCCCGCCTGCCCTCCCAGCCACCTCCAAAGGGGACAGGGTGGGTGGAGGAGGGGAGCTAGTGGATTTAGGTCTGCAAATCCACAAACAGTGGGAAACAGGGTGCGGCGAAGCTCATGGAGGCACAACCGTAAGACGTTTTTCAAAAACGATATTTTTAAGTCATTTCAAAAGCAAGCATTATAGGACTTGCGCTTGGGTGGCATTTTTTTCCCCCAGACAGGTATTTTAAGGTTAGACCTTCCCTTGTCCTTTCAAAAGGGACCTGGGCTGAAGTTGGGTTCCTCTGGAAGGCGCTGGCCCCGCAGAGGGCAGGCAGCGTCCAGGCTGGCTCTGGCAGGTTCCACTCCTTCCTCACCAGGACCTGGCTCTGGACTCAGTTGAGCATCCATGAAGTAGGGGATAGTGATGCCGCATCAGGCTTGCCCGGAGGATGAGCTGCAGCAACGCGGGTCACCCAGTGCCAGCTGAGGCCTCCCTGTACATTGAGATAATTGCAGAGTTGCCTACAACTCTTTTTTGAGATGGAGTTTCGCTCTTGTCACCCAGGCCGGAGTGCAATGCACGATCTCGGCTCACTGCAACCTTCGCCTTCATGGTTCAAGCAATTCTCCTGCCTCAGCCCCCTGAGTAGCTGGGACTACAGGTGCCCACCACCATGCCCAGCTAATTTTTGTATTTTTAATAGAGAAGGGGAGATGTTTCCCCGTGAGACTTCCAGGAATCCACAAAATATTAGGGATTGCTCACCTCTGGCCCTTTGGCTCCCCGGGCACCTCAGCTGCCCAAGCTTTTGTTCTCCCTGCCTTCACCTCCCCAGGGTGGAGTTCAGCTCACCTTCAATTTCCCTGGACACTGCTGCGGGACCTCATTCGCAGCCGCTGTTTCTGCAGGTCTGGGGCTGTGGAGGGCTGTTTTCGCTCAGGCGGGGCTGGAGGCCTGGGCTGGATGCCCTTGGCTCTCCCCATTTGCCCCGCAAGCCTCAAAGGCCCTACAACTGGACCCCTCTTTGAGGAACAGCCTCACACTCGCCTTCTCAGAGCCCCTCTCTTCTTTTCTTTTTTTTTCTTTTTTTTTTTTTTTTTTTTTGAGACGGAGTCTCGCACTGTGTCACCCAGGCTGGAGTGCAGTGGCGCGATCTCGGCTCACTGCAAGCTCCGCCTCCCAGGTTCAGGCCATTCTCCTGCCTCAGCCTCCGAGTAGCTGGGACTACAGGCGCCCGCCACCACGCCCGGCTAGTTTTTTGTATTTTTAGTAGAGACGGGGTTTCACCATGTTAGCCAGGATGGTCTCGATCTCCTGACCTCGTGATCCACCCGCCTCGGCCTCCCAAAGTGCTGGGATTACAGGCTTGAGCCACCGCGCCCGGCTCCTCTCTTCTTTTCATAACTACCGTCTCCCCTGCCCCCACCAGGCTTTCTGTCCTCTTCAGATGATGCTGGAGCATTCTGTAGCTTGCTTTGACCAAGAAATATGCGGAGGCCTCGTCCGTCCAGGAGTTCAAAATGGTGTCATTGTTTCTTTCAATAACATACGTTTATATCCCTTTTCAAACTATAACATGACTCCAAGACTGATATGTTCCCATAAAATAAAGCAAAAAGCTTTGCAAAAGGCATCTTGGCGATGGGGGAGATGACTCGGGTGAGCCTGGCTGGGTCCCCCGCCCCACAGACTCGGAGCAACGTCCTCCCTACCCCCTCAGGAGGCCTGCCCTGCAGAGCCCTGTGGGACCACAGGCACATAGTGTATGCCAGGCACCCTGCCAAGGCCAGAGTTCACTTTCTCTGTCAGTGCTCACAAAAGCCCTTGGAGGTGGGTACTGTCGCTGTCCCCATTGTTCATATGTGGAAATTGAAATTCAGGGGGAAGTAACTTGCCCAAGGTCACTCTGCTACTGTAAAGCGGTGGGCCTGGGGTCTGAGCCCCCAGCGGAAGCCTTCAACCATCAGGCATCGCCCTTGCTCTTAGAATAGCACGGATTGGATTGCGGAATGTGCCAAAATGTCCCTCAGCATGGGGAAGGTTCTTCTCACTCTCCTGCTTTCGTGCCGTGACATGTATTTCTGCACTTCTCTCCTAGCCCAAGTCGTCAGATGTGACACCAAGATGAAGGACAAGTGCAAAGGGTCCACGTGTAACAGGTGAGCCTGTGCTGGGCTGTCCCGCCACTGCGGCCTCTGAGCCTGTGCTGGGCTGTTCTGCTGTTGCATATTTAGCAAGCTACTCTCACCAAGCAGAACAGGGGTTAGGGCTGGGTAGTGTCCGGGCACGTGCTCGCCTCGGCCATTGGCAGATCCTATGGGAATGCTGCAGGATCTGCGCAGGCTGCTCCCAGTGGGCCCCACTGGACGGATGGGCCACCCCTGTATCCCCGCCATGGTAGATGAATAAATCCATCTAGCTGATGCAGTCATTCAGATGATGAACACTGTCTGCCAAAAAGAACGAGTTTGGTTTTGGCAGTGTGACTGCCGGGCTGTTCTTTGTGGTAGTAAGCAGCCAACAGGTGCAGCCGCCGCATGCACACCCTGAGTCAAATGGGAAAACCATGTCATTGGGAGAGGGGACCTTGCTCATCTTCCTACGAATTCTGGCATCAGTTAGCCGAAAGCTGAATCGAGTTATTTAAAGCGCATGTTAAAAAGGGAAGGTGGAATCTTCGGTTTTATATCACAAGGGTTTGGAATTTAGTTTGCCAGGAGAACACTTCACTTAGACGTTGGCCGGACTGTGATGAGAGGGACTTGGAGCAGCCAGGATGAGGCAGCTCACTGGGCTCACATGTGCTGCTGTTGTTTGTTGGTGAAATGAGCCCGATGTGTCAACAGTTAGCGGTGGAATAACAGTGCCTAAAACCTCTCACTCAGTGTTAGGGTAGCACTTGCATGTCTCCATGCTGGGCGAATTGGGGAAAAGCAGGCAGCACCTGGCAGGGGCCTCTGCCGTGTGCACTGCCCAGTGTGGGCTGCCAAGAAGCTGGAGTTGTCCTTTTGTGGCGATGCATCTTTCTGAACGCTAAGCGCATCATGAGAGCTTCTCCCCTGAGTAGTACTCAGTGGAAAAAGGTGAGCACGTGTTGGAGAACATTCCTTGTCAGACAACATCGAGGCAGTTCCAGAGCTGGGGTGGGTGGGGCACTCCCCACACAGGGAGGAGGTGGGAATCTGTCCACATGAAGGCTGCTAGAGGCCTGCAGTCAAGAAGAGTTACTCAGCCCCAATCTGCCATGGTGGGAGTATCCTGAGTCTTGCTGTAGAGGCCGCCCACAGTCTGGCACATCTGTTTTCTGTTCATGGTGCTTTTACAAAATAATAGTCAGTGGGCTTTTTTTTCTGACTTGAAAACGTATCTATGCTCATTAATAATGATTCAGGAAAGTAATAACAACAACAAAAAGGTAGAAAGAAAAAAATATGTCCCAAAATCTCATCAATACCAGTAGCAATTTGATGTATTTCCTTCCAGTCTTTTTTTCTGTGCATAGATGAGGCTAATGCTGCTTATGTATTTTCTTTTCTTTTTTTTTTTTTTTTTTGAGTTGGAGTCTTGCTCTGTTACCCAGGCTGGAATGCAGTGGCACGATCTCAGCTCACTGCAACCTCTGCCTCCTGGGTTCAAGTGATTCTCCCACCTTAGCCTCCTGAGTAGCTGGAACTACAGGCTCACACCACCACACCCAGTTCATATTTTGTATTTTTGGTAGAGATGGGGTTTCACCATGTTGGCCAGGCTGGTCCGAGCTCCTGACCTCAAGTGATCCACTTGCCCTGGTCTTCCAAAGTGCTGGGATTATAGGCATGAGCCACTGTGCCTAACCTGCTTATGTATTTTCACTTAGTATTTTCCAAGTATTCCTCACAGACTTCCTGCTTAGTGACTGCGTGATACTCTGACATACAACTGTACATGAATGTGTTTAGCCATCGCTTTGCTACCTGCTGGCTTATTTCCAGCTTTTCACCATTATAAACAGTTGGGGCCAGGCACAGTGGCTCATGCCTGTAATCCCAGCACTTTGGGAGGCCAAGGCGGGTGCATCACTTGCGGCCAAGAGTTTGAGACCAGCCTGGCCAACTGGTGAAACCCCGTCTCTACTAAAAATACAAAAATTAGCTGGACATGGTAGCACACCCCTATAGACCCAGCTACTCGGGAGGCTGAGGCACAAGAATCGCTTGAACCTGGGAGGTAGAGGCTGCAATAAGCCAAGATTGCGCCATTGCACTCTGGCCTGGGTGACAGAGCGAGACTCTGTCTCAAAAATAAAAAAGAATAAATAAATAAACAGTTGAGATACGTTTGCAGGTCTGGCTTTCTGACTTTTGCTTGGAATATATATTTACAAGGGAAACTGAAGAGCTAATGGATATGAAGGTTTTTAAGTCTTTCTTAAAGGTTTTCTTAAACTTCAGAGTGATTTATACTTCCATGAATAGCAGCACCATCACTGAGTTTTACCCTATTAAAAAATCCTTGCAGGCCAGGCATGGTGGCTTGTGCCTGTAACCTCAACACTTTGGGAGGCCAAGGTGGGTGAATTGCTCAAGCCCAGGAGTTCAAAACCAGCCTGGGCAACATGGCAAAACCCCCAAAATTAGCTGGGTGTTGTTGTACATACCTGTAGTCCCAGCTACTTGGGAGACTGAGGTGGGAGGATCACGTGAGCCCAGGAAGTTGAGGCTACAGTGAGCTGTGATCATTCTTCTGTACTCCAGCCTGGGTGATGGAGTGAGACTATCTTGGGGTTTTTTTGTTTGTTTTTTGAGACTGAGTCTTGCTCTGTTGCCCAGGCTGGAGTGCAGTGGCACAATCTTGGCTCACTGCAACCTCTGCCTCCCGGGTTCAAGTGATTTTCCTGCCTCAGCCTCCCAAGTAGCTGGGACTACAGGCACCTGTCACTACACCCAGCTAATTTTTGTATTTTTAGTACAGACAGGGTTTTGCCATGTTGGCCAGGCTGCTCTCGAGCTCCTGACCTCACGTGATCTGCCTGCCTTGGCCTCCCAAAGGGCTGGGATTACAGGCGTGAGCCACCACGTCTGGCCTTGTTTGTTTTTAATGAAAAAAAAAAAAAAAAGACTATGGTTGACCTGCTATTTCTGTGGATTCAACCAGCCTCTGATTCGACCAACCTCGGATTCAATCAACTGCAGATCAAAAATATATATTTTTAAAGTGTATGGTATTACAATACAATGATAAAAAACTGGTACAAATTTTAAAAACAATACAGTGTAACAACTGTCTACATAGCATTTACCTTGTGGTAGGTATTATAAGTAATCTAGAGATGCTTTAAAGCATATGGGAAAAGACCAAAGGTTATACGCAAATACTAGGACACTTTACATAAGGGACTCAAGCATCTGCAGACTTTGGTATCCTAGGGAAGTTCTGGAACCAATCCCCCATGGATACCGAGGGACAACTGTATTGTGCTTGTGTGAATATGAACTTCAGTCTGCGCCTGGGTAAACTCTGACTTGTCCAGAAACAATGGAATCCGCATAAATGAAGCTTTTCTATATTTAGCAATAGAGCTATCGATGGAAAAAATGATAAACTCATTGTGAGATGTAATCAACGTGCTTATCTCTGAACATCATTTTGTTTCTTCTTTGTCAGGTACCAGTGCCCAGCAGGCTGCCTGAACCACAAGGCGAAGATCTTTGGAACCCTGTTCTATGAAAGCGTGAGTGTGGCCAGTCCTCCTCTCCATGGCTTGTGTGGGATCCCGTTGCATATGTTTAAAGCAGGTGGTTGGCTTTAGTAGGAAAAAATTTTCTTTCCACTCCTTAGTCAAACCTGGCATTTCTAGAACTGGGGCGGGTGTATATTTATGGGCTTACAAACTAGCAAAGCCACTTTCGGGGACCAATCCTCCTGAAGGCCAGTCTCCGTCTTAGACGGAGCATTCACACAGCGGACTAAGCGGGGAGAAGGGGCTGTTTGTCACTGTTCTTAGTTTGTAAAGCAACTCGGATGAGTTTTTAAGGTAAGCAACCCCAGGAACAAATGTGTGGTTATGGACAGAGGCGAGAGGCAGGAGTAGGGTGAGTTTTGGCTTGTCCTTCAGGCTTTTAGTGAGTTGAGGACAAATGTTTGGGTATTTCTGGTGAAACTTGCTAACAGAGGTTGAGAATATGACTCTGATCTTCCCTCCCCTTCCCGCTAGTCGTCCAGCATATGCCGCGCCGCCATCCACTACGGAGTCCTGGACGACAAGGGAGGCCTGGTGGACATTACCAGGAACGGGAAGGTCCCCTTCTTCGTGAAGTCCGAGAGACATGGCGTGCAGTCCCTCAGGTAACTACTTTGTGATCGGGGCTCTGTGAAACAGCTTTCCTGTTTATGATAGTGTTGTTGAAAGTTTGAAAAGTATCACACAGGCCGTGCGTGGTGGCTCACACCTGCACTTCGGGAGGCCGAGGCAGGTGGATCACCTGAGGTCAGGAGTTCAAGACCAGCCTGACCAACATGGTGAAATTCCGTCTCTACTAAAAATACAAAATTTAGCCAGGAATGGTGGCACACACCTGTAATCCCAGCTACTCTCAGGAGGCTGAGGCAGGAGAACCACTTGAGCCCAAGGCGGAGGTTGCAGTGAGCCAAGATAGTGTCACTGCACTCCAGCCTGGGCGACACAGCAAGACTCTGTCTCAAAAAAACAAAAAAACAAACAAACAAAAAAACCAAACCCGCAGCTCTAACTCTAATGCAAATGTGGTTTTATAATTTGATCATGATATTAATATAATAACTAACTTCCTTTATAATGTTTAAATTTATCTTTTTAAAATTCGTTTATTTTGTAGCTGTGCTTAGATTAAATTTATCTTATGTATTTGAAAACCATTATTCTTAGAAGGGGTCTATAGGCCTCACCAGGCTACCAGAGGAGTCCTTGATACAAAAAAAGTTAAGATACCCTGCTCTAGAACATTCTAAGAGCTCTCAGGCCGATAGGAAACAAGTAGAAAAGTGTCAAGTCAAGATTGCAAATAAGATAAGTATAGGAGCAAATGTTCACTTGGAGAAATGATTCTATTTGCATTTACCTAATGGCTTTTTTTTTTTTCTCTCTCTCTTAACAGCAAATACAAACCTTCCAGCTCATTCATGGTGTCAAAAGTGAAAGGTAAGCTGGCCAGTCTCTTTTGCAACCATAATACCTGGGTTATCTCAGATTTTTGTGGAAATTTCACTTCCTTGAGTCACTGATAGAATGTTTATCCTGCCTGTGAACATTATGGTTCTCATCATTGTCAAGGCTTTTTCAAGATGTCATTTCTTTAACCAGCTTCTAAGAATATCTGGACTTGAAATTGGCCCGAGATCACTGAACCAGAAACACAGGGCTGAGGTTGCCAGCTGAAGGTCACAGACGTACTGACGCCTGGGGCTAGAGTGGCTGAGAGGTTTCACTGGGAGTGCCACTTTCTGTCCATTGGTAATGGCTACCTGGAGTGTAGTGTTAAGAAGGATTCTGAGGCCTCCATCTGAGCTCAGTGGAAAACAGAGCTTGATAGACTAGTAATGTCTGCCATGGACAAGAGAAGGAGGTAAAGGGAAGTGTGTGGCGCTTACTTGCCGTCTCTGGCCCAGCTTTTTACATTGCTCAGTGTATATTCATTTGGAAGGTGGGATGCACGATGGGTGAGCACGCTCCAACCAGAAGTGAGCGGATGGGTCATAGCTGCCCACACGGCGCCCTTGACTAAAATGATCTCAGGCAAGCAGGGATGTAGGAGCCATTCCAGCTTCCTCCCCGGAGCTCTGCCAGCAGACCATGCCATTGTTTTGGGACAGCAACTCTTATCATTTGCCCTCCATGCAAAAGTTCTAGTTAGATATCTTTATTAAAATATGTAGTAGCTTTTTTTCTTATTGCAAAAAGAATGCCTGTTTATTCCAGATAATTTAAACATGGAGTGGAACATTTTTTTTTGTAATGATGACCTAAATTCCAGCAGCCAGAGATAACCATGGTGAACACTTTGGCAAATATTTCAGTTTGTTTTCTCTATGTATTAGAAGTATGTACATTGGTAATATATACGTTGATGACTTTTAAAACTTGAAATGGAGTTACATACAATTTGGTAACCTAATTTTTTTCTTAAGTAATTATGTGTCTGGCTGATGGAGTAGCTCATACCTGTAATCTCAGCACTTTGGGAGGCTGAGGCGGGAGGATTGCTTGAGCTCAGGAGTTTGAGACCAGCCCTGGCAACACAGTAAGACCCCGTCTCTACAAAAAATACACAAAATTAGCTGGGCAGGGTGGCACACACCTGTATCTCAGCTACTTCTGAGTCTGAGATGGGAGGGTTGCTTGAGCCTGGAAGCTCGAGGCTGCAGTGAGTCATGATCATGCCACTAGACTCCTCCTCCAGCCTGGGTGACAGAGCAAGACCCTGTCTCAAAAAAAAATATATATATATATATATGTGTGTGTGTGTGTGTGTGTGTGTGTGTAATGTATTTCTGTGCCTTTAAATCAAGCTTGTCCAACCCACAACCCATCAGCTGCATGTGGCCCTGGATGACTCTGAATATGGCCCAACACAAATTTGTAAACATGAGATTTATGCATGGACCTTTTTTTTGTAGCTCATCAGCTATCATTAGTGTTAGTGTATTTTATGTGTAGCCTGAGACAATTCTTTCTCCAGTGTGGCCCAGGGAAGCCAAAAGACTGGACACCCTTGCTTTTTTTTTTTTTTTTTTTGAGACAAAGTCTTGCTCTGTCACCCAGGCTAGAGTGCCGTGGTGCAATCTCAGCTCACTCCAACCTCCTCCTCATGGGTTCAAGCAATTCTCCTGCCTCAGCCTCCTGAGTAGCTAGGATTACAGGTGTCTGCCACCATGCCTGGCTAATTTTTTTTTTTTTTTTTTTTTTTAAGTAGAGACAGGGTTTTGCCATGTTGGCCAGACTGGTCTTGAACTCCTGACCTCAGGTGATCCACTCGCCTCAACCTCCCAAAGTGCTAGGATTACAGGTGGGAGTGAGCCAAGATCGTGGCATTGTACTACAGCCTGGGCAAAAAGAGCAAAATTCTGTCTCAAAGAAAAAAAGAAAAAGAAAAAGTTTACCTAGCCCTGGACTAAATAAAGACATGCTGTCAAAGATCACAGGTGGCCAGTATTAGAACTGTTTCCTTACCTCTGTTGTTTAAACACAACAAATGACCTTGAAAAAAAAAAAAAACCCTCGCCCCTCCGCAGGGATGAATGTGCCTTGACTAACAGCAGGAGGTGGGTGGCATGTCAGCAAGAGCTCTAGAGCAGGCACCGGAAACCTGGGCTCCCACCTCAGTCCTGGGAGGCCTCTAGGGGCACTCCCAGCTCTCTGGGCTTCCATTTCCTCATCTGCGTACTCAGAGTAACACCTACTATAAGGAGCAAAGGTGATCAAGTCAGGAAAAGTTTCCAAATAAGACAGTCACCATTCAGATGAAAAGCACCACCAGCCCCACAGAGAAACCACTGGGGGTGACAACACCCTCAACCTGCAGACACACGCAGGCCGTGGGTTTGGTCTCATCTCTTGAGTGCCCCTCGGTGGGGTACGAGGAGCCTGCTGGGTCCTAGTCCCAGGTCTGTTCAAGGGCCCAGGGAACCCATAGGCCCTGGTAGTCTAGTGGCCCATTTCACAGCCCCGTAGCCTGAGGCCCAGGCATGCTGGGACCTGACCCTTTCCCCCTTGCTTCTCTTCACAGTGCAGGATTTGGACTGCTACACCACCGTTGCTCAGCTGTGCCCTTTTGAAAAGCCAGCAACTCACTGCCCAAGGTAAGGCGGACCTGATCTGTCATCTTTTCTATGCATGATGTTAGATGTAGCTTTTTAGGTTGGGTGAGGTGGCTTATACCTGTAATCCCAGCACTTTGGGAGGCCGAGGCAGGTGGATCAGTTGAGGCTAGGAGTTGGTGACCAGCCTGGCCAACATGGTGAAACCCCATTTCTACTAAATTAGAAAAAATTAGCCATGGTGGTGGGTGCCTGTAATCCCACCTACTAGGGAAGCTGAAGCAGGAGAATTGCTTGAACCCGGGAGGCGGAGGTTGCAATGAGCTGAGATCACGTCATTGTCCTCCAGCCTGGGTGACAAGAGTGAAACTCTGTCCCAAAATAAATAAAATAAAAATAAAAAATCGGCTTTATTGAGGTACATGATACCATCCACCCATTAGAAGTACACGATGTGGGCTGGGCACGGTGACTCAAGCCTGTAATCCCAGCACTTTGGGAGGCCGAGACGGGCGGATCACGAGGTCAGGAGATCGAGACCATCGTGGCTAACACGGTAAAACCCCGTCTCTACTAAAAAAAAATACAAAAAACTAGCTGGGCGAGGTGGCGGGCGCCTGTAGTCCCAGCTACTTGGGAGGCTGAGGCAGGAGAATGGCGGGAACCCGGGAGGCGGAGCTTGCAGTGAGCTGAGATCCGGCCACTGCACTCCAGCCTGGGTGACAGAGGGAGACTCTGTCTCAAGAAAAAAAGAAGTACACAATGCAAATCAAAACCACAATGAGATACCATCTCACACCAGTTAGAATGGCGATCATTAAAAAGTCAGGAAACAACAGGTGCTGGAGGGGATGTGGAGAAATAGGAACACTTTTACACTGTTGGTGGGATTGTAAACTAGTTCAACCATTATGGAAAACAGTATGGCGATTCCTCAAGGATCTAGAACTAGATGTACCATATGACCCAGCCATCCCATTACTGGGGATATACCCAAAGGATTATAAATTATGCTGCTATAAAGACACATGCACACGTATGTTTATTGCAGCACTATTCACAATAGCAAAGACTTGGAATCAACCCAAATGTCCATCAGTGACAGATTGGATTAAGAAAATGTGGCACATATACACCATGGAATACTATGCAGCCATAAAAAAGGATGAGTTTGCATCCTTTGTAGGGACATGGATGCAGCTGGAAACCATCATTCTTAGCAAACTATCACAAGAACAGAAAACCAAACACCGCATGTTCTCACTCATAGGTGGGAACTGAACAATGAGATCACTTGGACTCAGGAAGGGGAACATCACACACCGGGGCCTATCATGGGGAGGGGGGAGGGGGGAGGGATTGCATTGGGAGTTATACCTGATGTAAATGACGAGTTGATGGGTGCAGCAGACCAACATGGCACAAGTATACATATGTAACAAACCTGCACGTTATGCACATGTACCCTACAACTTAAAGTATAATAATAATAAATAAATTAAAAAAAAAAAAAAAAGAAAAAAAGAAGTACACGATGTGTTTTGGCCAAGGCATACAGGATCACGACCACCATCCATCAAAGCGGAGGACACTATCACCACCCCATGTCATTACTGCCCTGGTGGTCAGTCCTTCTCCCTCCACCTCCCAGCCACACCCCTGCCACCAGGGAGCTTCTTTCTGTTGCTCTGATTTTGCTTTTTCAGCAAAATTATGGCGCCATGGTGGGGTGTGGTCCTGGGTGTCTGTGGCTTCTTTCAGTCTGTGTCATGTGTTGGAGACTCAGCCGTGTTGTGGAGTGTGTGTGTTTATTCTTTCAAATCCTTATGCAGCATTCCATTCTGTGGATACGTGACAACGGGTTCGTCCCGGGAATCAGTTCTACAGGCAGCTAACCCCAAATGACTGATCCGTGGAGGATGATGCCTCCCAGCATAAAATAAAGGGTGTCCTGGCAACACCTGTCACTGAAGTTCCTGGTAGATCCTCTTGGGAAGGGAACACAGAGGAAACATCCTCTCATTTGAATGGGCTGAGGCGCCTTCTCAGATGGAAAAGGCCACGGGATGTCTCCACTTTGTAGATGTTCCCCAGGGTTCAGATCATATAATACAACTGTAATGCTAAGCTGCCCTTCAAACAGAGCACACTTTCTGACTTAGCTCCATTGTAAAATCAGAAATAGAATGAGAGTCCCAGGACCCGGGGTTGAAATGCTCTGAGGATGAAGACATCTGCCCTGGAGGTTGGGTGGTGTGGCCTTCATGAGCCCTTATACTGGGCTGGAGACCTGTGGATTCTCCAAGGGACAATACGCGGTGACCCCAGGGTCTGAGCAGCGAAAGGCCTGGGAGGGCAATGGTTGGGAGGGGCCCAGACTCCTTTCCCTCGGCCACCACCCCACTTCAGCCTTTCTCTGGGCCTCCGCTGCCTCTGCACCACCGTCTTGATCGCCCTTGAATGTTCGAGTGGGGATAACAGCCTTTTAGTAGATTTTCCCTGAATATTAGAAAGAAGCAGAAGGAAAGAATTTCAGAAAATATAAACAGAAAAACTTGACAGAGTACAGTATCCAAAATGTTAATTTCTGACCTGCTATTCCAAAAGAAGAAGTAGGAGAGAATGGAGAATGTTCCTAGACTCTCTCCAATTCTTTTTTTTTTTTTTTTTTCTTTGTTTTTGAGACCAAGTTTTGCTCTTGTTGCCCAGGCTGGAGTGCAGTGGCGCGATCTTGGCTCACTGCAACCTCTGCCTCCCAGGTTCAAGCCATTCTCCTGCCTCAGCCTCCCTAGTAGCTGGGATTACAGGCCTGCACCACCACGCCTGGCTAATTTTGTATTTTTAGTAGAGATAGGGTTTCCCCATGTTGGCCAGGCTGGTCTCGAACTCCCGACCTCAGGTGATCCGCCTGCCTCGGCCTTCCAAAGTGCTGGTGTTACAGTTGTCAGCCACCACGCCTGGCCTTTTTTTTTTTTTTTTTTTTTAAATCCACACACACACCCTTTCTCTCTACCCACTCATTTCCCTTCCCCGCCCCTAAGAACTGTTTCAACTTCTCAGTCCCTTTGCCAGGCCTTCTTCCTTCCCATAATCCTGTCCATCTGGGGCCCTATGGCTTCCAGCTGCCATTTTGGTTTCTTGATCCCTGGGCTCCAGCCCACGGTGGACTGTTCCAGATAAACAAAGAAGATCTTTTTTTAAGTAAAGCCTGTGCTGTTTCCCAGCTTGAGTTTGTCAAACCACCCAGGAGTCACTCATTTCCTCATCCCCTGGAGCATCTGTGGGGACTGACACAGAGTGATCTAACCCCTTCCACCGCAGGTTATCAGTGCCCCATCCTTGGAATATTCTGTGACTCACTGAGGTGAGGGCCCTCCACCCTTTCCTCCTCGACACAGGGAAGCGGCCTTAGAAAAAGTCTCTCGATGCTAATCTCCGTAATGTACCCACAGTATGAACTGGTCAACACCCAAGAATGGGAGGGGCGGCCTCACAATTCCACACTCTTCTCTCTTAGATGTTTCTTCCCTTTACCTTTTTGTTTGTGCATGTCTTTCGTGGATGTGTGTGTGTTTTTAAAAATTCTATCTACACTGTGTAAGAGAAGCAACGATATTAATATCTTTACCTCCGCTGAGGGGGGCAGTATTGTTTTTTTCCTAATGAGGAAAACTGTGTGGCGGTTTCCTTTCATCTAAGAGCTTAAATCTTGGAATTCAAATAAAGAGAGCCAGCTTAAGAAGTTTGGTTTTCTGTGCTCAGACCCATCACATAAATGCTTCCTGTTTTCCAGAGTCCGTTGTCCGGCGCGCTGCAAAGACGAGCCTTCCTACTGGGCTCCAGTGTTTGGAACCAACATCTACGCAGATGTGAGTAGGATGCATTTGCAACAACTGCCTCTCAAAGCCTGTTAAGACCTCAACATGCAGGCTCCAAAATCTGGATGCTTGAGACTTTATTCCAGTGCCTCTTAGCTACATTAATTAATTAATTTATTTATTTCGAGACGGAGTCTCCCTCTGTCGCCCAGGCTGGAGTGCAGTGGAGTCATCTTGGCTCACTGTAACCTCTGCCTCCCGGGTTCAAATGATTCCCGTACCTCAGCCTCCCAAGTAACTGGGGTTACACAGTGCATCACCACGCCTGGCTAATTTTTGTATTTTTGGTAGAGACAGGGTTTCACCATGTTGGCCAGGCTGGTTTTGAACTCCCGACCTCAGATGACCCGCCCACCTCTGCTTCCCAAAGCACTGGGATTCCAGGCGTGAGTCACCGCAGCCAGCCAACCCCTTAGCTAAGTTTCGATCATTCATTTCTGCAAACATTGCCCCCATTTCCCCATTTCTAGAGATAGTAGTGCTTCCACCTACCTGTCCTCACGAATGTAGATTCAGGAGTGCCTGGCCTTACTCAAATGTTTTCATAGTTTGAAGGCTCTCATGCTTCAGATAGTTCATTTTTCCAGCTATTTAGTCATCTTCCCAGCTCTCTGAATGCATTTATAGAAACTGGTCCACGCACTGTATTTCTTCTCGGTTATGCACACACCTAGCTAAAAGCACAAAGAAGATAATACAGACTACCCTAATTTACTACTTGTTAATAGCACTCTTGTTATACGAATCTCTTCCTCTATTCTTTCCCTCCGAATTTTAACCAGGGAGCTTTAGCCTGGTTTTTCTTAGGTGAATCCTGCAGAACATAGTCTGTTCCCTCTGGTTGTCCAGGGTTTGGGGACATGGTGACACAGACGATGTGATTGTGGTCCCAGTTCTGCTGCCAGCAGGCTGTGTGATCTTGCCAAGCTGTTTTCCTTGTGGTTGAATGGCCCAGAACTGGGATTATCAAATCCAGGGAATCTTCTAGATCTAAAATTCCGTGATTAGGGCAGCATCATTCATCTCTAGCTAATGTTTTTTATTTTTTTATTTTCTGAATAGAGACAGGGTCTCACTATGTTGCCCAGGCTGATCTCAAACTCCTGGGCTCGAGCGATCCTCCCTCCTTGGCCTCCCAAAGTGCTGGGATTATAGGGGTGAGCCACTGCACCCGGCCTGCAGATAGTGCTGTACTCAGCTGCTTGTCATCATCCCCTCCTTTACAGCTCTCCCCCGCCTCCCCACCACCATCTTTGCCTCTGTCCGCATTAATTTGTTCCAGATTCCTGTAAATATGAGGTCACTGGGCTCTGTAAGGTCAGAGCAGGCTTCATGACTAAGCGTTTTCCCCCTATCTTTTTTCTTTCCTCTTTAAATGGGTCTTTTTTCCTTCTTGAAAGTGATTCAGCTAAAATTGAGTTATAAGAGTTAGAATTTTTATGAAGGAGTAAAATAATATATGTCGATTATTACACCAAATGTTTGAACCAAATTCTACCATTAAGAGACAGTCTGAGGTTTTCAAAGGATATAAAAATAAAGAGCTGGGCAAAGCTATCCCAGTCAAATACAAACAAACACATGAAAAGCAAGAGTGCCAATATTCCTCTCTGAAAAAGTGGAATTTAAAGTTAAATGTACTGAATGAGATAAAGTAATGTTACACAATGGCACAAAAGATACAGTTTACTGGAAAAGGAATAAAAATTATACACACCAAACAATATAGCAGCTAAACCTATAAAGCAAAAAAAAAAAAAAAGAAAAGAAATGCAAGAACTTAATGGATGTTTGCAACAATAGAAGGCTAGTTGTTTTTTTTTTTTTTCTTTGAGACAGTTTTGCCCCTGTCGCCCAGGCTGGAGTGCAATGGCACAATCTCAGCTCACTGCAACCTCCCAGGTTCAAGCGATTCTCCTGCCTCTGCCTCCCGAGTAGCTGGGATTACAGGCGCCTGCCACCACACCCAGCTCATTTTTGTATTTTTAGTAGAGATGGGGTTTCACCATGTTGGCCAGGCTGGTCTCGAACTCCTGACCTCAGGTGATCCACCCGCCTTGGCCTCCCAAAGTGCTGGGATTACCTGCATGAGCCACTGCAGCCGGCCAGAAGGCTACTTTTTATTCAACACATACTATGTTTTAGGTCCTTTAAAAACACCATTTCTAGGTATCTTTATCCTTATCCCTGTCAGAAGAAAACAAGGCTCATCATAACCTGTCCAAATCCACGCAGTAAGCATGTGGCAAAGATGACAAACAGCTGAAGATGTGTCTGGCTTTCGACTCTGCTTTTTCCCTGGTCTATCTTGCCTTGCTTAATGTTACCTGCATTCATAGTTACACCGATATGAACAGGCATGAGGGTGAAGAGCTACGTGCAGTCTTCAAGAACAAGTGTCACTAGGATTTTGAGCTTTTGGGACCACAGTGCTCATGACAGGGCTTGACACCATCATTGTTTGTTGGAGGAATAAATCAATGAAGATAGTGCAGTAGTCACTACTTAAACAGCTCTTAAAAAAGGAAGAAAGAATGAAGCAGGGAAGAGGGAAGGAGACAAGGAGGGAAGGAAGAAAGCCTCCTCCGTATGAGAGGTTCTTTTCTGGCCTTAGTTTCTAGGTCACTGTATTCTGGGAAATGATGATGGCTTTTGGAAAATGTCTGTTTAGCTATGGGATTGATTTTGGGAGAGCTGCCTCCAGACCTTCAAAGGGCCTGTTCCTGCCTGTGGCTCCCGCCTGTTCACCAGGACTGCATTTCCTGGCAGACCCCTCGCTGTGTGGTGAGCTGCAGACAGAAGCATCGGGGTGTGGCCCAGGGAGCCGAGCCACGGCGGTGACATTTGCCAGTTGTGGGAAGCCGGGCAACCTTTCCCCTCCTCTGAACCTCAGTCTTCTGTCCTCCCCGTCCTCCTTGGTGCTTGGATACGTTCTCACACTTATGCACGTATCAGAATCCACCCCCGCGCCTCCCTGAGGGCTGGAGCAGATTTCCAGGCCTCGCCCTGGAATCATTCAGGATCAGTGGGGCTGGGTGAAGCCAGAGAATCTGCATTTCCAACAAGTTCCCAGGTGACCCTGCTGGTCTGGAACTGCATGTTGAGGACCACTGGGCTGGCGAGGACAAGCCCTTGGGAGTTTTCTGTTCTGGCGGTGGTGACTATGGCAATCATGGCGGTGGCATTTGTCTTGACTGACACCTACTAAGCATGTGCTGTGTGCCATCCTGCGTTAAGCCTGGGGTCTTATTTAATCTTTTTTTTTTTTTTTTTTTTTTTTGATACAGAGTCTCACTCTCTGTCACCCAGGCTGGAGTGCAGTGGCGTGACCTCGGCTCACTGCAACCTCCGCCTCCTGGGTTCAAGCAATTCTCCTGCCCCAGCCTCCCAAGTAGCTGGGATTACAGGCGTGCGCCACCACACCAAGCTAATCTTTGTATTTTTAGTAGAGACGGGGTTTCTCCATGTTGGCCAGGCTGGTCTCGAACTGCTGACCTCAAGTGATCTGCCTGCCTTTGCCTCCCAAAGTGCTGGGCTTACAGGCGTGAGCCACCGCGCTCAGCCCTTCTTTAATCTTCACAGGAGCCCTCTTCTTCCTCACTGTCATCACCCTATGTAGGACAGTGGACAGATTTCGGCTCCATGGCTCCACGCGGCAGTCCCGCCTCTGATCTTTATCAGCTGAGTGATTTGGGGCAAGGTGCGAGCCCCCCGCCCCTCAGTCTGCCTGTCTGTTGAAAGGGAATGATAATGGTAACACCTAACTGGTAGAGTTGTTGGGATCACTGTGTCAACGCATGTGAAATGCTTAGAACAAAGACGCGTGAAGATGTGACCTGATCTGCTTTATACGGAGAAAGGAGGGGCTCTGGGGTTCACACAGGTCATCCCAGGTCACACAGCCAGCAAGCGCTGGATGCAGGATTGGTTACCAACCTCATGGATATCAATTGTTAATAAATACTCAGGTATTCCTGTTGCAACAGGCCCTGAGAAAAGGAATTGGACACCTTGTCCCGTTTACTGAAGCCTGCTGAGAGGAGAGGTGTGGGAGGAAGGAAGGGAGAAAGGAAAGGTGTTTGCGTGGGAGATGTGCCTGTTGATAACAGGGCCTGTGGCGTGAGAAAGATCCCGCCATGGGTGTGAGCTTTTCGTACTGATGCCCTGCGGCTTGATGTTATCACAGAAAACTTTGTGTCACTTTTGTGTCCAGAAATCCTCCAGGGACTGAGTCAAAGCGCCGCCTCTGGGGCTGCTACCAGAACCTCTTGGCAAGTCTCAGCCAGGAGGGTGCCCCTCCCCCGCCAGGGCTTTTAGAGGTTGAGCTTGCGACACCGAAGGGATGGGTCCCTCCTGGCGTTCCATTGGGAAACAGCCCGGGCCTCGCTCCTGGTGCTGCAGCCGTTGGCAGTGTGAGCAATGCTCAGAGAGACAGAGAGCCTGGAGGCCTTATTTCATCTTGTTGTTGTTGTTGGAAATGCAAATTCTCTGGCTCCACTCAACCACTGATCCTGAATGCTGAGAGCGGGGCCTAGAAATCTGCTCCAACCCTCGGGTAGGGGCGGGGGTGGATTCTGAAACCTGCACAAGTATGAGAACTTATCCAAGCACCACGGCCTCCGCCTGCTGTAAAGAACAATGAGCCTGATTGTGTTCACTTACCAAACTTGCCCCTTTTGAGAGGAATTCTAAAATGGTCACTTCATCTTCAAGTCTCCTCGCTTCTCTTTGAGTTGGATGCAAAGTTATTGCTCCTTAGTCCTTAGCCGGCACAGAGCTCTCTGAGATTTAAGAAGTTGCGGATCTTTCCTCTGAAGGGGGAAAATGCGTCCAGGTTCAGGCAGGGAGGCTGGCCAGCCCGGTTTGCCCAGGGCTGAGGGGTTTCCCATGCCCTGTGCTAACACCAGCCCCTGCCAGTTCACAGCCTTCTGCCTGCAACTCCAGGGCCTCCCAGATACCCAGGACCCCGCTTTGGGCTAAGGAACCCCGCCCTCATCCGTTTAGTTTAGTTTAGTTATTGAAGAAAATGAAGACATGTTAGCACAGGGTTTTTAGAAAGTGGCCTTCAGTTACTCAGTAAACGAATCCTGGAAAGCAGGAAATCCACTCTTCAGGTCTTTGATATGAATGTGTGTGTTGGCTCCACTTTTCTCTTTTGTTTTTTGTTTTTCTGAATAAGCCTATGACTGTTAATGTGGGAATGCTGGATCCACTCTTTTTTTTTTTTTTTGAGATGGGGTCTCGAGCTCTGTCGCACAGGCTGGAGTGCAGTGGTGCCATCGCAGCCCACTGCAGCCTCAACCTCCTGGGCTCAAGCATTCCTCCCACCTCAGTCACCCATGTAGCTGGAACTACAGGCATGTGCCATGACGCCTGACTAATTTTTTAAATTTTTTTGTAGAGACCAGGTCTCGCTATGTTGTCCAGGCTCGTCTTGATCCATGCCCGGCTAATTTTTGTATTTTTAAAAGAGACAGGCCGGGTGCAGTGGCTCAAGCCTGTAATCCCAGCACTTTGGGAGGCCGAGACGGGCGGATCACGAGATCGAGACCATCCTGGCTAACACGGTGAAACCCCGTCTCTACTAAAAAGTACAAAAAACTAGCTGGGCGTGGTGGCGGCGCCTGTAGTCCCAGCTACTCGGGAGGCTAAGGCAGGAGAATGGCATAAACCCAGGAGGCGGAGCTTGCAGTGAGCTGAGATCCGGCCACTGCACTCCAGCCTGGGCGACAGAGTGAGACTCCGTCTCAAAAAATAAAAATAAAATAAAATAAAAATAAAAGAGACAGGGTTTTGCCATGTTGGCCAGGCTGGTCTCGAACTCCTGACCTCAGGTGATCTGCCTGCCTGGGCCTCCCAAAGTCCTGGGATTACAGGTGTGAGCCACCGCACCCGGCCAAACTGGTATTTTCAAAGAGTCCACCTCTGTTCATTCCCTCATGCCTGGAACCTGCTAGATTGTGGTGTTTGTCACATTCAAAGGGCAGCTCAGGGTGCATTTTCCAGACAAACTGTCCTTTTGCAGTGGATCCTGAGACACAGGCTCTCTTTGGCCTTAGCAATGCTTCCGGGGCCCCCAAATGGGCCGAGGACAGTGGTAAGGACAGGGGACAAAGGAGCTATGAGACTGTGCCGGGGACGGTGGTGGTCTGGCCTCTATCGAGGGGTCACTGATTATTTCTACAAAGGCTCCCCGAGCTTGGGTTTAGCTCCCCACTCCCTTCTCTGTTGTAGTTTAAAAAAAAATACAACATAAGCCGAGCAATGGCTCACACCTGTAATCCTGGCATTTTGAGAGGCCAAGGTGGGAGGATCGTTTGAGGCCAGGAGTTTGAGACCAGCCTGAGCAACATGGTGAAACCCTATCTCTAAAGAAAATGGAAAAATTAGTCAGGCGTGGTGGTGCGTGCCTGCAGTCCCAGCTACGTGGGAAGCTGAGGTGGGAGGATCACTTGAGCCCGGGAGGTCAAAGCTCTGCTGAGCCCAGATGGTATCACTGCACTCCAGCCTGAGTGACAAAGTGAGACCCTGCCTCCCCCCCAAAAAAATATGTAACATAAAACTTACCCACTTAACCATTTTTAAGTGCACAGCTTAGTTGTATTAAGCATATTCACATTGTAATGGGTTAGACCTCCGGAACTGTTTCTTCTTGCAAATCTGGAACTCTGCACCCACTGAACTGCAATTTCCTACTTCCCCTCCGCCAGCCCCTGTACTTTCTGTCTCCATGAATTTGACTTCTTTGGATGCCTCCTATAAATGAAATCATCCCAGCTTCATCTTCTCCACCATGTCTTGCTCTTTTCTTGAAGGAGGTGCCAGCTTGGTGAACCAGTGGCTGGGACCTCATCTTCTCCCTGATGACCCCTGGGCTCGGGTACTGTGCAGAGGGGAGGGTTTCAGAGGTGACAGAGCCCAGCCCTGCCCTCCGGCTGAGTGAGCCATTGCTGGATGTTAAGCTTTCAGGCTCAAACCTGCTGGTGGTGGCTTCTGTCTGCACACTACACACGCGGGGAGGACAGAACACGGGAACCTGCACCGTTCACCTCCCCACCCTTGACACACAGAGTGCCTGGGGGCTCAGTCCCCTGACAGCCACGGCCGTGACGTCACTCGGTTGTGAATGGAGGCAAGACTGGAGTCTGTCTTCCTGCTCTGTAGACAACGGGTCCGGCTTTTCATCTTTCCTTAAATTAGCAAGTTGCTGCGGGGGACTGATCAGGCGAGTCCATGAGCCTGGGTGAGCCTGTTGTCCAGACATCCATGGTGCCATTCTCCTGGAGATTCTATTTCCTATAAATTTGAAGTCAGGCCGGGCGCGGCGGCTCACGCCTGTAATCCCATTACTTTGGGAGGCCGAGGCGGGTGGATCACCTGAGGTCAGGAGTTTGAGACCAGCCTGACCAACATGGAGAAACCCTGTCTCTACTAAAAATACAATAGCTGGGCATGGTGGTGTATGCCGTAATCCCAGCTACTTAAGAGACTGAGGCAGAAGAATCACTTGAACCCAGGAGGCAGAGGCTGCAGTAAGCTGAGATTGCACCATTGCACTCCAGCCTGGGCAATAAGAGTGAAACTCCATCTCAATAGATAGATAGATAGATAGATAGATAGATAGATAGATAGATAGATAGATAAATTTGNATAGATAGATAGATAGATAGATAGATAGATAGATAGATAGATAGATAGATAAATTTGAAGTCATCAAACATCAGATCACTAGATCTACCCACAGTGGGGACATTTTTGTGGACAGTGGTTAGAAGCTGTTCGGTTCCTATTACTGTTAGAATAAATCACCACAGACGTGGTGGCTTAAAGAAACCCAGGTTTATTATCTTTACAGTTCTGGAGGCCAGAAGTCCAATGTGGGTGTCACCAGGGTAAAATCAAGGTGGCAACAGAGCTGGTTCCTTCTAGAGGCTTCAAAGGAGAATCCGTTTTCTTGCCTTTTCTGGCTTCTAGAGGCCACCTGCATTCCTTGGCTCATGGCCTCTTATTCCATCTTCAAAACCAGCAATGGGGCTGGGTGCAATGGCTCATGCCTGTCATCCCAGCACTTTGAGAGGCCAAGGCAGGAGGACTGCTTGAACCCAGGAGTTCAGGACCAACGTGAGCAACACAGCGAGACCTTGTCCCTACAAATAACTTTTAAAAGTTAGCCAGGTGTTGTGGTACACAACTGTCGTCCCAGCTACTGGCGAGGCTGAGGTGGGAGGCTCCCTTGAGCCTGGCAGGTTTTATCACCCAGAAATTGAACTCCTTGATGATGTCAGAAAACAGCACATCCTGCCTCTGCGTGGCACCCAGTTGCTCCCTTAGTACCTAGAATAGTCCAGAACCCACCGCGTGTCCAGTCTACACGGCATGAATGGCCCCTGCCCACACCTCCTGCCGCGTTCTGCCTGACTCACTGTATTCCAGCCAGCCTGTCCGTCTGTCTATTTCTTGGACGTGATGAGTTCACATCCACCCCAGGGCATTTGCACGAGCCTTTCCCTCTGCCTGGGATGCTCTGTGCAGAGACGTTCCCACGGCTGTGACTGTTTCTTTTCTGTCATTCAGCCTTCCCTGAGCAGTTCCCCCTGATGAAACTACTCTCAGGCAGGCCCCCTCCACCCAGGCATTTAGCTGGTTTTGTTTTCTTCATAACCGACGCTACCTCATTTGTGTATTTATTTATTTGCTCACTCGACTTCATGAAGGCAAGGTCTTTATCTTGTTCCCTGCTGAATTCCCCCAGTTCCTAATCCAGTGCCCGGCATATAATAGGTGCTTAGAAAACACTTGTTGAACAAATGAATGAATGAATGATGTCCAGTCTCTCTGGAGAGACCACCGAGGTATCAAGGTAGTGATGATTATTTCCCAGGGGTTGATGTGGTCGACACCCCACCAGCCGGGGCGCCCCGCAGTGAATGGTTGAGCCCCAGCTGGCTTGACCCGTGAACTGGAACCCCCATCCCTGACCACGGTCCCTCCTGTGCTTCCAGACCTCGAGCATCTGCAAGACAGCCGTGCACGCGGGAGTCATCAGCAACGAGAGCGGGGGTGACGTGGACGTGATGCCTGTGGACAAAAAGAAGACCTACGTGGGCTCGCTCAGGAACGGAGTTCAGTCTGAAAGGTAGGGCGGTGTTCTCCAACCTTTGACACCCAAGCCCGGCTGCTAAGGGTCCCTCAGGGGGCCTGGGAAGAGGCCCAGAGTCATTACCCTTTAAAATAAAACTCTGGTAGACTTGCATGAATTCTTGCCAGGACTCCCAGGTAAGAGCCTTCTTTGCTTTTCTCTTTCTTTTGTTTTTCAAAATAGGGAATGCTTTTCCCTACTATCACATTTGGGATTAAGGAAAAAAAAAAAAGAACTTGTTTTCCTATTATCAATGAACGTTTTTATAGAAAATTTAGAATCTGTAGGAACATCAGATAAGCCCGAAGATAAACAATCATCCGTAACTCATCAGCGGGGAGAATTACTGTTAGATTTCTTGGCGTGCGTCCTTGCGGTTGTTTTTCTTTGTGTGTGTGTGCATTTTTTTCCCACAAAAAATGGGATCAAATGATAGTTACATACATAAAGCTACATTGTAATATAGTTACATAGAGTTAAATAAGATCAGGGAGCCCGGAGTCCTACAGACTTGGGCCTTGTTTCTTACTAGCTTTGTGGCCCCGAGCAAGCCACCTGATTTCCTTGAGCCTCAGTTTTCTCATCTGTGAAATAGGGATAATAGTAGACCCTGCCCCACAGGGCTGTTGGGAGGTGAACGGAGATGGTGCCTACCTAGTGCCTGGCAATAAGAAGCACTCTGCAAATGAGGGTGATGTTGATTACTCCGTATTCCCACTCGAGACCATACCTTTATGGAAATCTACAACCATAAGTCATTGGTAGTGACTGCGAATGACTGTAACGTGCTTGTCTTCATAGCTGGTGTAAGTCCTTTCCATCGGGGGGGGGGGCAGATCCTCCCCTAGTAAGTAGCCTTCCCCGGGAATCTCTGCACACACTGTGATTGTTTCCTTAAATCCCTAGAAGTGGGCGGGGTGTGCTGACTCAAGCCTGTAATCCCAGCACTGTGGGAGGCAGAGGTGGGTGGATCACCTGAGGTCAGGTGAGGCAGGAGAATCGCTTGAACCCAGGAGGTGGAGGCTGTAGTGAGCCAGGATTGCGCCACTGCATTCCAGCCTGGGCAACAAGAGCAAAAGTCTATCTCAAAAAAAAAAAGAAAAAACAAAAAAAAAGAAGTCCCTAGAAGTGAAATTCCCAAGTGGGGCGTTTCCCGAGTGTCCTTCAGAAAAGGCACTCAGCCTCCCGAGTAACTGGGATCACAGGCATGCGGCACCACGCCCCACTAATTTTTGTATTTTTACCAGAGATGGGGTTTCGCCATGTTGGCCAGGCTAGTCTCAAACTCCTGACCTCAGGTGATGCGCCTGGCTTGGCCTCCCAAACTGCTGGGATTACAGGCACAGCCACCGCACTCCGCCGCTGTGATTATCTCTTTAAAGATCTCCAAATACAGTCACATTCTGAGGTGCACTTGAGCGTTAGGACTTTTAGGACTTTAACATACGGATTTTGAGGGACCACAGGTGAGCTCATAACGGGGCAATGTTGAAGATTTCATATTTGAGGGCCGCTCTTTAGAGAAGGAATAAAATCAAGACTGTAACGTGCCCTGGGACCTTGGACGCTCAAGCCTCCCTGCCTCCTGGAACACGGGCCCTGCTTCCACCGCCAGCCTCCTGGGCACTTTGAGCAGCGGGCTCACCCTGTGAAGACACCGCAGCGTCACTTGTACCCAGATCGTGCCCATTCTTCCCGGGAGCCCTGCCCGGTGACTGTGCCGTCGGCAGCCCGGAAGAGCCCGAGTAGACACCTTCCACGTTTTCTCCTTCAGCACGCGCGGCCTTTGTTTGGGAAAAGCTTAATGAAGGGAAATTCCACTGATTTAATGGGAGGGAAATGAAGCAGCTGATTAGGAGGAATTTCCTGGCCGGGCTGGAAAGAAATCCCAGGGCATCAATTTACTGAGCTCTTTGTACCCTCTTTAAGAGAAAACAGCCTCCCTGAGCAGCGCAGGCAGCTGGGATTTGTTCCCTGTCGGGCTGATTCATGAGAACATCACGGCAGTGCCCTGTGGGCTGGGGACAGGGGCCTCCTTGTGGGGCCCCATTGGTAGGCGCCCGGGGAGGGCACGGAGGGAGAGAAGGCCCCTGAAGCAGCTTCCCCACCCCCGCCGCTATCACCCAGGGTTTGGGGGGCTGCCTGTCTTTCTCTCTTCCTGTGACACCCACCCAGATCGCCACTGTCGCTGTCTTTGTAGGTGTCTTCCAGGCATCCCTCCCAAGCACAGATGTCACTGGTGCCTTCTGCACTCTAGAAAGATTTTAGTGATTTTCTGCAGCATTTCCAGAATTAAGACTTTGCTTCTCTTCCTTCTGGGACTCTCTGCTCCTTCGTCCTGTGGACTGGCGTCTGTGATAATGCTTGGTTTCAGCTTCTCTGTGCCTCAGTTTCCTCACTTATAAAGGGGGGAATAATATTACCTGCCCCCTGGGGTGGTGGCAGGGCAGGAGGTCTCCAGGTGGGGTCCCCAGGCTGACGGTGTCCATATCAACCCAGAGCTTGTTGGAAAAGCACATCCTCCGGCCCCACCCAGTCCCGCTGAATCGGAATCTCTGTGAGGGGCCCAGCAGCCTGGGTCTGAGCAGGCCCTCCGGGGCGTTGTGAGTGTGACAGCCGCTGTTCTAAGAGTGACCCGAACCTGGCAAATCTGAAATGAGTCAGTCAGCACTCACGCCCCACCCTTGCTCCAGCCTGGCTTGGGGGAGAGTGCAGAGCCTGTTAGATGTGGAAATAACAGCTCCATAGTTTCTGTTTCTTAGGGTTTCTGGACACATAGAGGGATTTTCGGTCATCCAACCCTTGAGATTCTCAGCCCTGAGTTGTCCAATACAGCAGCCACCAGTGGTGGGTGCTCACTGAGACCTGAAACGGGCTTGTCCTGAGCCCATTTGGAGATGTGCATAAGTGTGAAACACATACCACATCTTCAAGATTTTATCCCCTTGACTCTGATATTATTTTGCTACTAAGAGTCATTCAGCGAGGAGTGGTGGCTCACACCTGTAATCCCAGCGCTTTGGGAGGCCAAGACAGGCGGATCATCTAAGTTCAGGAGTTCAAGACCAGCCTGACCAATATTGTAAAACCCCGTCTTTACTAAAAATACAAAAATTGGCCAGGCATGGTAGTGCACGCCTGTAATCCCAGCTACTCAAGAGGCTGAAGCAGGAGAATCGCTTGAAACCAGGAGCTGGAGTTTGCAGTGAGCCGAGATCACGCCACTGCACTCCAGCCTGAGTGACAGAGCAAGACTCCATCTCAAAAAACAACAACAACAACAAAAAGAGTCATTCATTTACTGAGTATTCACCGCACACCTGTGCTGGGACCCAGGGCACAGGTGATCAAGTCCACAGAACTCGTATCTCAGAAGGGGAGTGAGCACTGGAGCCCCCCACAGGCTGGTAGCCAGAACAGTACGTGGCACCCACTGCGCTGAGGATGCTGCTCACCCACTCCCCGGTGGGGTCACCTCAGGCAGGCAGTCTCCCCAAGCCTTGGCGGCTGCTCTAATGGGTCACCATGAGAATTATGTGAGAGAGTGTGTGCGAAACCCTCGGCTAGTGGCTCAGAGGAAGCATGACATAAAACCCAGGGGCACCTGTTGCCACAACCTCAAAAGATGCCATGGTTCTTTTCTCATAGGGTCAGGTGGCTCGATCCTAAGAAATGACCTACATGACTCATCTCTCAGGATAAGGAGTCAGGGATCTTCCAGGAATTCATTCTTTCATCCTGGTTTCCTTCCTTCCAACGCTCATTCCATGCAGGCATCATACACTTAGTGAGTGCAGATAATGTCCCAGGCACCCAGGATCCCACAGGGAGCACAACAGTGGGCCTCTGCCATCGTGGCATTTGCCATCTAGTGAGAAGACACAGCGCAGAAACGACAATGCCAGCGGCAGGGCCCAGGGGGTCACTGTTGTGGAGGGACAGTTCAGGGAGGCATCAAGAGGACCAGTCTTACTGTCCAGAGGGGACTGCTTGGTGACATGGCTCCCAACAGAACCCTGCAGAGACACCTGGGCATGGCCATGCCCTGTCCTTTCCTTATTTAGTTGGGACCTCAGCCACCGTCTCTGCACAACACACGGGGCTGGGAAATTTCCCAGGAGCCTGTTCCCAATAGGGGCTGTGGAAACCCAGCCTGGAGCCAGAGGGTGGCTCTGTCCCTGATGGTTGCTGAGCCCTAGAGGGGTCACAGGCAGTCCCAACGGAGATGCAGATGTTGTATATACTGTGACCAGTTCACAGCAAACTGTATTTTAAATGTAGGGAATCCTTCAATCACACCAACCACCAAAACCCCCAGACAGAATTCTCAGCACACGGGACCAAAGTCAGTTCTGCTTCACCGTGGTTTTGGTTGAGCAATGATCCTCTTCTAGAAGAGGACTTCCTGGACATTTCGAAAGGCAGCCATGCAGAAATGAGGCAACATAAGAGACTAGTACCTGCTGTCTCACCCCCGCCTGCCAGGTGGCAAAGGAAAGAAAAGACATCAGGAAGAGCTTTCAATACTGGGACGAAAGTGTCTGAATATTCTTGGGGAAATGCTAGACATCTGGATGGATGTCAGTTCAGAATTTTTTCTTAGACCAGAACCATTTTTAACACAGATTTTGCAAGAGATTGGGAAATATATCAACAATGATGGTGAGCATTCTTGCTCACTTGACGTTTTGAAATTTCACCTTTATACAAAGGTATATATGGGTGGACATCCATCTGAATTGCAAATTCATTCACCTAACACTTACGGGCAGCCCCTGGGCTAGGGACTGGGGACACAGCCGGGAACAGAAGAGAAAAAATCCCTGTCCTCAGAGGGATGTGGTCTGCTATAGCAAGTGCAGTAGAGATATGATGTGAGCATGCATGGAATTCTAAAGTTTCTAGAAGCCAAAGGAAGAAGTAATGGAAGGGAAATTTTAGGATGCATTTTACTTATCCCAATGTATCCATATTATTTCAATATGTAATCAACAGAAAATTATTATTAGAAATAAGAAATTTACATTCTGTTTTGGATACAAGATCTTGGAGATCTGGTGTGTATTTCACACTTATGCACATCTCCATTTGGACAAGCCTGTTTTGGGTGTCAGTGAGCACCCACGACTGGTGGCTACTGTGTTAGACAACTCAGCACCGAGAATCTCAAGGGTCGGGTGACTGAAGATCTCACTATGTGTCCAGAAATCCTGAGAAACAGAAACTACTGAGCTATTATTTCCAGCTCTAAGGAGCACCGCCCTCTCCCCCAAGCCAGGCTGTACCAAGGCTGGGACATGAGGTTCTCTCTGCTCTGCAGAGGAGCTGCTAATAGCAGACAGGCGGGTTCCCATTCCCTCCACGCATATCCCGAACTTCCACTGGCTCTGCACACATTGGCACATCTAATTCCCCAACAGCCCTGCAAGGTAGGAAATGTCATTATCCCTATTTTATCATTAAAGAAAGGGAAGCACAGAGAGGTTAAGCAACTTGCCCGAGGTCACCCAGCCTACCAGGGGCAGAGCTGGGACCCAAACCTAGGCCACCTGTACCAGAATCCATGCTTTTAAGCAGCACTCTTGGCTTCCTCAGCCTGGACAGGCCACTGAACTTGGGGCACAGACCCTTCCCAAGAAGGGGCCAGGGAGAACCTTAAATGCCAAGATAAACTTGTTCCTATCTTTACAATAGAAGAAATATATACTTATTTAAATAATACATCCAGAGAGCAAAAAGTGAGAGTCCCAACAGGTGCCCTGCTAACCACAGTTAACTGCTGATTTATACCTTTTCTTGACCTGTTTTCCTTCTGTGCACATAAAACATACATAGAAATCAAAATAGAGATTGTGTTGTACGTGCTAGTCTGAAACTTTTCCCCCCGAAGAATAATGATATATTTCATCAAATAAGATGAAGAAGTTTGACAGTTCCCTAGGGTGTGGGCTTTGTGAGGACAGTTCCCTCACCACATGTGCATACCCGGCCTGCGCTCCCCACATTCCCACTTTGAAGGGAGGGTGAGGTTTAAGCCTAGCAGGGGCAATGGCATTTGTAGCTCCTGGCTACTGAGCACCTGCTGGATGCTCACCTCTGGCCCAGGTACCTTCCTGGAGAGGCTCATGGACTTTTTTTTTTTTTTTTTTTTTTTGAGACGGAGTCTTGCTCTGTCGCCCAGGCTGGAGTGCAGTGGCCGGATCTCAGCTCACTGCAAGCTCCACCTCCCGGGTTTACGCCATTCTCCTGCCTCAGCCTCCCGTGTAGCTGGGACGACAGGCGCCCGCCACGACGCCCAGCTAGTTTTTTTGTATTTTTTTTTAGTAGAGACGGGGTTTCACCGTGTTAGCCAGGATGGTCTCGATCTCCTGACCTCGTGATCCGCCCGTCTCGGCCTCCCAAAGTGCTGGGATTACAGGCTTGAGCCACCGCGCCCGGCCTTCATGGACTTTTTACAGTGTCCCTAAGGAGTGGGCACTTCGATGAACCCAGTTTACAGATGTGGAAACTGAGGGTCAGAGAAAAGGGTTAACCAGCCCAAGGTCCTAAAGATAAGCACCAAACCTGTATCTGTCTAACTTTTAAATATTCCTGAGGGATCAATAGAGGGGTGAGACTCTGGGAGAACAGGGAGAACAGGATTGGAATCCTTTTTTTTTTTTTTTTTTTTTTGATGGCGTCTCCCTCTGTCGCTGAGGCTGGGGTGCAGTGGCGCGATCTCAGCTCACTGCAACCTCTGCCTCCTGGGTTCAAGTGATTCTTCTGCCTCAGCCTCCTGAGTAGCTGGAATTACAGGCACCTGCCACCACACCTGGCTAATTTTTTTTTTTTTATATGTTTAGTAGAGATGGGGTTTCACCATGTTGGCCAGGCTGGTCTCGAATTCCTACCTCAAGTGATCCGCCCGCCTCAGCCCCCCAAAGTGCTGGGATTACAGGTGTGAGCCACCGTGCTCATCCAGGATTGGAATCCTTTAAAAAAAACAATTATATATAGAGAGAAATACACACACAGATAACATGCACAGACACAGACACATACACACTCACAGACACGTACACATATACAGACAGTCCTAGACACTTAAGATCGTTCAACTTACGACTTTTCAACTTTATAATGGTGTGAGAGCCATGTGTATTCAGCAAAAACCATACTTCAAATTTTGCATTTTGATTGAAAATTCTTCATACTAACTTCCTTGTAAAATAGGCCTGTGTTCGGTGATTTTGCCCAGCTGTGGGCTAAGGTCAGCGTCCTGAGCACACGGAAGGTAGGCGAGGCTGAGCTGTGACAGAGGCGAGGTGTATTCAGTGCATTTCTGATGTGGGCTTCTGACTTCCGATGGGTTTATCAGGACGCTACGCACTGTAAGTGGGGGAGCATCGGTGTCCACAGTCATGTATGTACATATAGAGACAGTTATGTACATATAAATGACATTTCTTTGTTTTGTTTTTTTGTTTTTTTTTTCTTTTTGAGACGGAGTCTCGCTGTGCTCCCAGGCTGGAGTGCAGTGGCGTGATCTCGGCTCACTGCAAGCTCCGCTTCCCGGGTTCATGCCATTCTCCCGCCTCAGCCTCCCAAGTAGCTGAGACTACAGGCGCCCGCCACCACGCCCGGCTAGTTTTTTGTATTTTTAGTAGAGACGGGGTTTCACCATGTTAGCCAGGATAGTCTCGATCTCCTGACCTCGTGATCCACCCGCCTCGGCCTCCCAAAGTGCTGGGATTACAGGCTTGAGCCACCGCGCCCGGCCGACATTTCTTAATAATTAAAAAGAAATTACACTTTTTAAAAGCCAGAAGACCAAGCACTCAGGGGGTTCCTCTTCTGCCGTCCTGTTAATGCTGGGTTCGGGACTCCACGGGCAGCTTCCCTGTCTGCCCACGGGACCAGAAGCGGCCGTCCACCCTCCTTAATCCCGTCTGTGTGTCGGATGATGCCAAAAGGCAAGCTCTTCCTCCCTGGGTCACTTTCAAGGCAACTGAAGAGGATGCAGCCCTGCGTGCCTGTCCCTGGCTGGCCTCCAGGAGGGAGCCTGGGCTTCTGGGGAGCTCTTTAGAGAATCCCTGGATTGTTCCTGCCCCTTTACTCTGGCCTTTAAAGGGCATCTCTAGGCCTCATGCAGTGGCTCATGCCTGTAATCCAAGCACATCGGGAGGCTGAGGTGGGAGGATCACATGAGGCCAGGAGTTCAAGACCAGCTTGGCCAACAGGGCAAAACCCCGTCTCTACTAAAAATACAAAAAAAAAAAAAAGTTAGCCAGGCATGGTGGCACACACCTGTAGTCCCAGCTACTCGGGAGGCTGAGGCAGGAGAATTGCTTGAACCTGGGAGGTGGAGGAGGCTACAGTGAGTGGAGATTACACCACTGCACTCCAGCCTGGGCGACAGAGCAAGACCGTGTCTCAAAAAGAAGACTAGAGAAACCTCAACAATATGGTGAAGATAATTTTAAGACCTTAATAGCCGACACCTAGAAACAACCTCTGTAAACATTCCAGAGTATTTTCTTTCAGGTTTCTTCTATGTTTACACACAAACATGCTTTTTTGTTGTTTGTTTGTTTGAGACAGAGTCTCACTCTTTCACCCGGGCTGGAGTGCAGTGGCGTGATCTCGGCTCATTGCAACCTCTGCCCCCCAGGTTCTAGTGATTCTTGCGCCTCAGCCTCCCTTGTAGCTGGGATTACAGGCGCCCACCACCAGGCTGGGCTAATTTTTTGTTTGTTTGTTTTTTGTTTTTTATTTTTGTTTTTTGAGATGGAGTCGTGCCCTGTCGCCCAGGCTGGAGTGCAGTGGTGCGATCTGGGCTCACTGCAAGCTCCGCCTCCTTGGTTCACGCCATTCTCCTGCCTCAGCCTCTCCAGTAGCTGGGACTACAGGCGCCCGCCACCACGCCCGGCTAATTTTTTGTATTTTTAGTAGTGGCGGGGTTTCACTGTATTAGTCGGGATGGTCTCCATCTCCTGACCTCGTGATCCGTCCACCTCGGCCTTCCAAAGTGCTGGAATTACAGGCGTGAGCCACCGCGCCCGGCCAATTTTTGTATTTTTAATAGAAATGGGGTTTCGCCATGTTGGCCAGGCTGGTCTCGGACTCCTGACCTCAGGTGATTCACCTGCGTTGGCCTCCCAAAGTGCTGGGATTATAGGCGTGAGCCACCACACCCAGCTTAAACACGCTTTTTAAAAAGGGATTCTGCTATTGGTATTGTCTAGTTAATCGGACTGTGACCAGCTCTTCAAGCCCTAGCCTGTCTAGCCACACCGTGGTTGCAATGGCTGCATGCACAGATTCCGAGGCATGGATAGACCATCATCCATTTATCATCACTGATGGACACTCAGATTGTTTCCGTTTTTCTTTCACTGTAATAAACAACACTAGAAAGAACATTTTTGCGCAAGCCCGTGCACTTTCTTGACGATTTATTTAGGTAACTTCCTCTTAGTAGAACAGCCACAGCCACCAAAGTGCTGTCCTAATGCAATGCACAGTGTTGCGCTAAGTAAAAAAGTCAGCAAATCCTCTCCTGTGTAAGGCTCCCCCTCCAGTGGCTTTCCACTGCACTAAGAATCAAATCCGCCCCCCTCCCATTCAAGGCCACAGCTGCCTTGGCCCCTGCCCGCTTCCGCACCCTGTCTGTGCATCTTCTTCCTACATTTCCACCTCCCTGGCCCCTCTGGTCCTTGACTGCACCAAGATTGTACACACCTGAGCGCTTCTGTACCTGCTGTCTGGTACCCTCTGGGCTCTCGTGCGTTCCCGGGCTGTGTTTAGACTGAAATGGCCCCTCCCTAGGAAGCGTTCTCCACCATCCAGCCTGCGCTTGTCCTCTTGCTCCCTGATGGATCTGTGCTATTTGCCCTGACTCATCACCTTCTGCAACTGTTTCTTGCTCATGTTTTGCTACTTCTCTTCCCACCCCAGACTGTAAACTTTCTGAAGGCAAGAGCCTCACTGGTCTAACCCCGCCTCCCTGACGCTGCCCAGCTCCTGGCACATAGCAGGTGCCCAGTAAACACTGGTTGAATGACAGACTTTGCTGAGTTCAGCAATTGGTTCAGAGCTGGTCGAGGGCTTTTATTTGTTTAATTGAGGCAGGGTCTCACTTATGTTACCCAGTTGCACCACTGCACTCCAGCCTGGGCATCATAGGTGAGACCCTGCAGCCTCACCTGCAGTGGCTTGTGATTGCACCGCTGCACTCCTGGGCTCAAGCAATCCTCCCACCTCAGCCTCCCGAGTTGCTGGGACCACAGGTGTACACCACATCTGGCTAATGTTTTACTTTTGTAGAGATAGGGTCTCACTATGTTGCCCAGGCTGGTCTCAAACTCCTGGGCTCAAGCAGTTGCCTACCTTAGCCTCCCAAAGTGCTGAGACTACAGGCGTGAGCTACTGTGCCCTGCCTGAGGGATTTTTAATACCCTTTATCGAAGTTGTTCAGTGCTGTTTATGAAAGTTGCTTGACACACTTGATAAAAAGTCCAATAATTTTTATGAAAATTACCCAGAAATACTGCAGCAATTTATACTTCTTCAGGCATGTATGGGAGTGACAAGCTAATCCAAAAAGATAACCAGAGGGCAAGATCTGGGAAAGAAGGGTGGGAAGGGTGATAATTTGATAATTATCAAGCCACACTCGTTATTCATCAGACACGTACAACTACCAACTTCCCCAGCGTACCTGGAGCTTAATAGCTGCTTGAGGCATGAACAACCCGCCTGAAGGTGGGGAATTTTTCTTGGCAACCCAAACCTGCGGGACTTTTTACCTGTGGCAGTGGATGGCACCAACATTTGATGCTGCCAGTTGCACAGTGACATCCTGGGTGGTGTCAGCACATTCTTTAATGGGTTAGGAAATACTTGCCCAGCTTGTCGGGGCCTGCTCTTACCTCCAAGGTGGGCAGGTTGTATAATGTGGTGCGTGGTTGTCCAGGCAGGACACCCAGGGCCCTTGGGCTGGCAGTGTACACATCTGGACAGCAGCCTGAATGACTCCCTTGTCCCTGCGCCATCCATAGAATCTGCAGACCCATAGTAAGTCAGGAGGGACACAGACCCCTGGTAATTTTCCCCAACGTGGCTTGCCCCCCATGCAGAATAACCACAATAACTTGTGGCCCTGGTTGATTCTCCCAGGACATTCATTTGAACAGAGAATTCAGGGAACTCTTACGTCCCCCAAGGCCTGAGGAGGGCCCTGGAATCTGAGCTTTCCAGAAACCAGCAGGGCCTCCAGGGTCACCCCAGCCCCTGGCCACTCTGTCTCCTCCTCTTGGTCCAGAGCCACCTGCGGCCGAGCATTCTGCCTGGGTCTTGGCCCTTGGCGTTTCTTCGCAGCTCCATCTCTCCGCGTGCTCCCATCTGATACACATTTCAAAAGTTCAATTCCAGGGTAGCCAAAAGCATGAAGCTGCCATGGAAAAGTGCTGAAAAACAACCAGGAATTGCAAGCAGCCTGCTGTCAGAGGACTGCAGATCTTACCGGGCAGTCTGAGGGGCCGGGGTCTCCTGGCTAGTCTGGCAGTTTCCAATATGGGGGCTCTCTTTGTTTGGAGCAGGGATCCTAAAGGAAACCTTGCCCATAAATCATGACTAGGCTGTTAATCTTATGCTCAAACTCCTTCATCATGAGCAAGATGCAAACGAAAATGATATCTGGATGCCACTACCTACCTTCTATTGGTCAAGAACCAAAAGCAAGACATCACATGGCACCGGCGGGCGTCGCACAGCCCTGCTGTCATTGTCTGGGCAGTCTGCAGGTGTTATCTTTATGCAGGACAGGTTGGCAGCTGTCAGGATGCAAATGCATGTCCTTTGGTCCAGCAATTCCACTCTTAGGAGCTCACTCTCAGGCACCCTCACACAGAGGCAAAAAGTCCCATGGGCAACAATAACATGGTTTGCAAATGTAGAAAATTAGAAAACAGGGGCTCAGTGGCTCGCCCGTATAATCCAGGCACTTTGGGAGGCTGAGACAGAAGGATTGCTTGAGCCCAGGAGTTTGAGATCTGCCTGGGCAACATGGTGAAATCCCATCTCTAAAAAATACAAAAATTAACCAGGCATGGGGGTGTGCACCTGTGGTCCCAGCTTCTGGGGAGGCTGAGGTGGGAATATCACTTGAGCCCAGGAGGTTGAGGCTGCAGTGAATCATGATGGTGCCACTGCACACACATATAAACACACACACACACACACACACACACACACACAAGATTAGAAAGAACTAAATGTCCACCAGTAGGGACCCAGTTAAATATAACACTTTAGTACAATGGAATACTATGCAGCTGATAAAAAGAACAAGTTCTTTCTGTATAGTAAAGCAGCAAATCCCAAGATATATTATTAAGCTAAAAACGCAAAGTGCAGAGTGGTATGTCTATGGTAGTATGTATATAATATTTGTGTGAAAAACTGGGTGAGGGAAAAAAATATAGTAATTGTTTACATCTGCATAAGATGTAAGCATCTCTCCTCTGGGGAGAATTTGGTGCAAAAAGACAGAGTTGAGAGGGAGCATGTTTTTTCCTTTAAAATCTAGAATAATGTGCGAGGATTGTGTATTCAAAAACTAAAATGTGCGGCTATTATTAGTCTTTTCCATTTTAATTTCGGTGTGGAGAGAACACTCCTGGTTGCACTTTTTTTTTTTCTTTTTTTTTGACAGAGAGTCTTACTGTGTCGCCCAGGCTGGAGTGTGGTGGCGTGATCTCGGCTCGTTGCAGCATCCACCTCCTGGATTCAAATGATTCTCCTGCCTCAGCCTCCTGAGTTGCTGGGATTACAGGCACCTGCCACCACACCCGGCTAATTTTTGTTTTTGTATTTTTGGTGGACATAGGGTTTCACCGTGTTGGCCAGGCTGGTCTTGAACTCCTGACCTCAAGTGATCTGCCCACCTCAGCCTCCCAAAGTGCTGGGATTACAGGAATGATCCACCGTGGCTGGCCTAAAACCAGCCCATTTCTAAGTTCAGTTTGATGAGGGGCACCTAGCAGGGCAACTCCGATCTGATTTGGTTTGGTCTGTCGGGCCTAGCCCAGTCCAAAACAACAGCCTCCCGTCAATTTAACACTCCCCGCCTCCCACCTTCTGGGTCTCCTCTCCAGCCTGGCCCCTTCCTGGACCTCCCCCCACAACCCAGGTACCCCCAAACATCAGCACTGTCACAGAACATTCCGGAAAGTATCCTTAGAAGTCCAAAGACACAGGGCTGGGCTTGGTGGCTTACACCTGTAATCCCAGCACTTTGGGAGGCCAAGGCAGGCAGATCACGAGGTCAGGTGTTCGAGACCAACCTGGCCAATATGGTGAAACCCTGTCTCTACTAAAAATATAAGAATTAGCTGGGTGTGGTGGCGCATGCCTGTAATTCCAGCTACTCGGGAGGCTGAGGCAGGAGAATCGCTTGAACCCGGGAGGTGGAGGTTGCAGTGAGCCGAGATCATACCATTGCACTCCAGCCTGGGCAACAGGGCGAGACTCCATCTCAAAATAAAGATAAAAATAAAAAATAAGCCCAAAGAGACTAGCGACTTGCCCACCGTCACACAGTTACTAAATGTTAGTGTGGGGATGGAGACTCGCGTCTGGAAGATGCGCTCCAGAGGTGAGATTTACAGAATGCCGAAGCAGGATGCATGGGAAATCTTCTTCCCAAAAGCAGTGCGCAAAAACAGCTGTTTCAGGACTCCAGAAACACACCACAGAGGCATACAACAAACAGGGAGGTGTTTGTTCAAAAAAATGTGGAGCTCGGGTAAGAACAGAGGGATCTGTGGTGTCTGAGCCTGGGACTGCACCTGTTCACCCCCACCAGCTCCTATGGCTGGAAGTTCTACGGGGGCGGGACTGTGCCAACCAGCGGTTTTCTTGATTTGAAGCAGAGCCAGGAAAACCACACACCTCTGGCCACTGTCAGTATCAAACCTGGAGGCCAAGACACAGGAAAGCCAGTTAGTCCAAATGTGCAGTTATCATCTGGGGCAGAAAATCGGGGAGGATCTAGAGAATGAGACAGCCATGGTGGCCCTTGGTAAGCTCCCAGGCATCCCTGGTGTTCCAGAAGGCTGTGCCCACAGCAAGAAGAGCAAAGTGGGAGGGGGCACTTAGGCTTCCCAATCCTGAAACATCCTATACAGTGACAATAATCAAGATGGTGGTGCTGACATCAGGACAGACAGAGATCGAGAGAACATGATCGAGCCTGGTACGGTGGCTCACGCCTGTAATCCCAGCACTTTGGGAGGCCGAGGCGGGAGGATCATGAAGTCAGGAGTTCCAGACCAGCCTGGCCAACGTGGCAAAACCCCATCTCTGCTAAAAATACAAAAATTAGCACAGCATGGTGGCATGCACCTGTAATCCCAGCTACTTGGGAGACTGAGGATAGAGAATCGCTTGAACCTGGGAGGCAGAGGTTGCAGTGAGTCAGTATTACACCACTGTACTCCAACCTGGGTGACAGAGCGAGACTCAGTCTCAAAAAAAGGTAAAAAAAAAAAAAAAAAAAGAACATGATTGGAAGTCCATAAATAAACCGTCACACTTGTAGTCAATTGATTTTTACAAGAGTGCCAAGACCATTCAGTGGGCAGAGAATAGTTTCTCAACAAATGATGCAAGGGCAATTAGATATTTACATGTAAAACTGTGATGTTGGACCTTTGCCTCACACCATATATAAAAATTAACTCAAAATGGATCCAAGACTGAAATATAAGAGCTAAAAATTACAGAAGTCTAGGAAAGCAAGTATAAATCCTTCATGACCTGGAATGGTTTACTAGATATGATGCCAAAAGCACAATCTATAAATGAAAACAAATTGATAAGTTGAATTCTATCAAAGTTTAAAACTTTTATGCCTTAAAAGACACCATTAGGCCTGGCACGGTGGCTCACACCCATAATCCTAGCACTTTGGGAGGCTGAGACAGGAGGATCACTTGGGCCCAGGAGTCTAAGACTAGCCTGGGCAAAATAGTGAGACTCTATCTGCACAAAAAATAAAATGTATCAATCAAGCGTGGTGACATGCTACTCAGGAGGCTGAGGAGGGAGGATCGCTTGAGCCTAGGAGGTCAAGGCCGAAGTAAGCCATGATCATGCCACTGCACTCTGGCCTGAGTGACAGAACTTGTGTCTAAAACAATTTTTTAAAATTATCTAACACTGGATTGTGGAGATGATTGCACAACCATATAAAATCTCTAAAAACCGTTGACTTGTACACTTAGAAAGGATAAGTTTACAAGGTATGTTACACTTGAGAAAGCTGGTTTGGTTTTTTTTTGAAACAGAGTCACACTCTTGCCCAGGCTGGAGTGCAGTGGCAAAATCGTGGCTCACTGCAAATTCTCCCAGGTTCAAGTGATTCTCCTGCCTCAACCTCCAACTAGCTAGGATTACAGGGGCACACCATCATGCCTGGCTAATTTTTTTGTAGAGGCAGGGTTTCACCACGTTGGCCAGACTGGTCTCGAACTCCAGACCTCAAGTGATCCACCTGCCTCGGCCTCCCAAAGTGGTGGGATTCCAGGTGTGAGCCACTGTGCCTGACCAATAAAGCTTCTTCTTTTTTTTTGAGACAAAGTCTCACTCTTGTCACCCAGGCTGGAGTGCAATGGTGTGATCTCAGCTCACTGCAACCTCCGCCTCGCGGGTTCAAGTGATTCTCCTGCCTCAGCCTCCTGAGTAGCTGGGATTACAGGCGCCCACCACCATACCCGGCTAATTTTTGTATTTTTCATAGAGACGGGGTTTCACCATGTTGGCCAGGCTGGTCTTGAACTCCGGACCTCAGGTGATCCGCCCGCCTCAGCCTCCCAAAGTGCTGGGGTTCCAGGCGTGAGCCACCGCGCCCGGCCTAAAACTCTTTTTTAAAAATCGTCTTTGATTAGCTGACGGATTTAACTCCTCTTGTGAGAGGGCGGTTGTTACTAGCCGTGGGACCCTGGGTAAATGACTTCATTTCCTGGTGTCTCCGTTTCCTCCCCTGTGAACGAGGGATAACAGCTCCCTCCGGAGGAAGGTGAAAGGCGATGAAGCACCCGGCATATGCAGTAGTGCTGAGATAGCGCGTTAATCTCTCCCAAGACACCACTGTTCCGGTTGACAGGTGGTAGTGAAAGCCAGCAGAATTCTCGGAGGGTGAGTCCGATCCAGACAGACTGGGGCCAGCACATCCCTGAGTTCAAAGGAAATAACAGCCCTGACCTAGAATCAGACAGATGCTCATGTGCAAAGAAAATGGGACTTGCCAGCTGTTCTCAACCCAAGGCAGGCTCTGTTTCTGGTGGCTGTGGGGAAGCGTCCCTTGGCCATGGCTCTTCCACTACGGGATCAAGAAGGGGACACCCAGGTCTCCCTGCCCAGCCAGAGTTCCTGCAGGAGGCCCTCCGGATCTCTCAGTAACGGGCCCTCTTTCTTCTTTTTCAGCCTGGGGACTCCTCGGGATGGAAAGGCCTTCCGGATCTTTGCTGTCAGGCAGTGAATTTCCAGCACCAGGGGAGAAGGGGCGTCTTCAAGAGGGCTTCGGGGTTTTGCTTTAATTTTTATTTTGTCATTGTGGGGAGGGGTATATGGAGAGTCAGGAAGCTTCCTTTGACTGATGTTCAGTGTCCATCACTTTGTGGCCTTTGGGTGAGGTGACATCTCATCCCCTCACTGAAGCAACAGAATCCCAGGGTGCTCAGCCGGACCCCTGGTGCCCCATCCTGCTGGGGCCCCGGGGTCTCCATCTGGGTGCCCTCTCTCCTTTAGAGATCTGACCTGTCTCTTAAAGGGGACAGTTGCCCAAAATGTTCCTTGCTATGTGTTCTTTTGTTGGTGGAGGAGGTTGATTTCAACCCCCCTGCCAAGAGAACAAACCATTTGGAGCTTGCAATTGTGAAGCATTCACGGTGTCGGAAGCGGCCTTTCGAGCAAGTGCTGGTGAGTTTCAGGAATGAGTAGAAGGTAGTTATTTAAAAATAAAAAGCACAGTCCGTCCCTACCAACAGAGAAAAATAGTTTTAATGTTTGCTGGTCAGACAGACAAATGGGCTAGAATAAGAGGGCTGGGGGTATGAGAGACCCCGGCTCTGCCCTGGCACGTGTCCTTGCTGGCGGCCTGCCACGGGCCCCCTTCAGTGGCCGCATTCAGGCCGGCTCTATACACAGCAGTGCTGGTTTATGTAGAGTTCAGCAGTCACTTCAGAGATGTATCTTGTCTTTGTCAGGTCCTTCGTCTTCATGGCCCACCTGTTTTCTGCCGTGACCTTTGGTCCCGTTGAGGACTAAGGATTAGGACCCTTTCTTTACCCCCTACCCGTTGTGGCTCCCACCCTGCCTCGGACTGGTTTACGTGTTCTGGTTCACACCCAGGACTTTTCTTTGCAAGTGATCCTGTTTGAAGCCCACTTCTTAACTCCTGGTCTCGTAAGGTTCCACTGAGATGAGATGTCTGGGAACAACCAAAGAAGGGCTGCTCTTTGCTCCTTTTAAAAATGACAATTAAATGTGCAGATTCCCCATGTACCCAATGACCTATTTTTTCAGCCGTGGGGGGAATGGAGTCTTTGGTACATTCCTCCCCGAGGTTAGCAGCTCAGTTTGTGGTTATGAAACCGTCCTGTGGCCTCATGACAGCGAGAGATGGGAATACACTAGAAGGATCTCTTTTCCTGTTTTTGTGAAACGACTCTTGCCAAACGTTCCTGAGGTGCTGAGGAGTGTAGTACACCCTGGCTGCCATCACTGTATAAAAGTGCTTCATGAGCCCAGACCAAAAGCCCACAGTGAAATGAAATACCCTTTTGTAAATAGCGTTTTTTTGCAGAAGGTAAAAATTCCACTCTCTACCACCAGGCCAGCCAATAGATCACTTTGGCAAATGCTAGTGTCAAATTTGATTCAAAATATTTCTTAGGTGAAAGAACTAGCAGAAAGCAAAAAAACTAAGATACCGTAGACTGGACAAGAAACTCTACCTGGGCACCTAGGTGATGCCTTCTTTCTTTGATTGCCTTTCTAATAAATGCAGAATCTGAAGGTAAATAGGTTTAAAACAAAACAAAAACCCACCCCTTTTAAGGAGTTGGCAAAAAGCAGTTCAACTCTGAGCCTGACTGAGCTAAAATTTGCAGGATTCTATCTGCGCTTTGTGCATTGTAGGCTAGTCGTAATTCATAGGTACTGACTCTTCAGCCCCAAATGTCGGAGAGGAAGAATTTGGTCAGCCTGTCAGGTTGTGAGTCCAGTTACCACCAAACATCTGGGAAACTTCTGGGTGCTCTGCTGCTGGACTTTTGTGGCTGTGGCTGTGTCTGCAAGATAAATTAGATCGCCTTGTGTGGTTTGCCAAATTAGTGAAGAGTCCAGGACAATCCCAGTGGTCTCACTTCCAAAGCATCCCACCCAAGGGGGACTTGAAACTTCCACTGTGAGTTGACCCCATCATTTAAAAATAAAGTCCCCAGGTTCCTTAACGCCTCCTTCACTGGGCCTTCCTAGCAGGATAGAAAGCCCTCGCCCAGAGCAGGACCTGGCTATCCTTTTTTTTCTTTTTTCCCCCCCTTTGAGACCAAGTTTCACTCTGTTGCCCAGGCTAGAGTGCAGTGGCGTGATCTCCACTCATTGCAACTGCCGCCTCCCGGGTTCAAGTGATTCTCGTGCCTCAGCCTCCCAAGTAGCTGGGACTACAGACGTATGCCCGGCTAATTTTTGTATTTTTAATAAAGATGGGCTTTCATTATGTTGGCCAGGCTGGTCTCGAACTCCTTACCTCAGGTGATCCACCCACCTCGGCCTCCCAAAGTGCTGGGATTAAAGGCATGAGCCACTGCGCCCGGCCATGGACCTGGCTGTCTTTATCATCCCCACAAACATTTTGAAACTGGAATATTTGTCTTCAGAAAATGGAAACAAGACTATAAATATAAGCCCTGTCCCTAGCACCACCTCTCCTGTGTGTGGACTAGAGCTCCTCATGCTATCAGCACTTACCCTGTGTTTAAAAAGATCTTGCACCAAGCCAATGGCGTTCCTGGCTCTCCTGCCCCCAGAATGAACATTTTCGGCTTCCTTAGGAGTTTTGCCCTACTGTATTCCAAAGCGTGTGCTGGTTTCTCATATTGTCTGTAGGCTCACTCGGCCCGCAGTTTATGTGTGTGCTTTTTTCTATGAAAAATGATGTATTTTGCTACTTCCTGTGTACAAAGTTTTATTGTAAATGTTTTTTGTGCTTTGCATGAACAGGGGCCACGTTGTTGCAATTGTTTCAGTAAAACTGGTTTGATTTCTAAAATGTTCCTGTAACATATCTTTTATGAACAAATCTGAACAATTTGTGAAATAAAACTTTTAAAACCATCTTTCAGGCTCTGGCCTATTTTGTGTTGGCTGCTTCTCCTAGGATGTCTCATATACGCGGAGATGCCGACAGCCAGGGCCTGGTGGAGACCTCCACCCCATCCACGGGAAGGAGGGAGGAACTTGCCAAAATGCACATTCAGGCTCAGCAAGGCTGGGATGGGGCCAGGGACTGTCAATTTCTCGCAAGATACTGGTGACGCGAATGCTGCCAGTCCCCAGATCACATTCTGAGTGGTGGCGGGCTCAAGGCCATTCTGTCATTGTCTAAGCTCTGGCTGCCCTAACAAAATACCATAGACTAGGTGACTTAACCCCCAGAGAGATCTTCCTCACAGTTCTGGAGGCTGGAAGTCCAAGATCAGGGTGACAGCAGCGTTGGTTTCCTCTGCGGCCTCTCTGGTTTGCAGGTGGCTGCCTCCTGGCCATATCCTCACATGGCCTCTCCTCTGGGCATGTACACTCCTGGTGTCTCTCTCTCTTATAAGGACACTGGTCATACTGGGTCTGGGCCCCACCCTTAGGACCCATTTAACCTGAATTACCTCCTTAAAGGCCCTACCTTGAAATACACAGGCTGGCTCATGCCTGTAATCCCAGCCCTTTGGGAGTCTGAGGCAGGAGGATCACTTGAGTCCAACAGTTCAAGAGCAGTCTGGGTAACATGGGGAAACTTTATCTCTACAAAAAAACACAAAAATTAGCTGGGCATGGTGGCACACGCATGTAGTCCCAGCTACTTGGGAGGCTGAGGCAGGAGAACTGCTTGAGCCTGGGAGGCAGAGGTTGCAGTGAGCCGAGATTGTGCCACTGCACTCCAGCCTAGGTGACAGAGCGAGACACACACACACACACACACACACACGCGAAATACATTGGGGGTTGGGTTTGTTTTGTGTGGCTACAATAAGGAAATCAAAGTACGATTTCACAAATCACACAGTTTATTGCTACACAGAGATTTTTTTTCCCTTAGGTTCCCAGTGCTTAAACAAGGAGAGAGTGAGACCCAACCTCACAGAGAATACACTCGACAGAAGAAGCCCATTAACCCCGCAGTGAGTGGGTTCCAGAATGATCAAGGCCTACTTGCTCACTTAGGATGGCAGCAGGCCTCAGTTTGAGGTGCACCTTCTACCAGCTGTTCTCAGGAGCACTGTAAGGTCCCTGGTCCCTAGAAGGCAGTGCCAGCGTTGGCGAGAGGCTTCTGAGAGTAGCTCCAAGGCTGGCAGGGTGACCTGTCACAGCTGGAGCTCCCAGCCTTGGGAGAAGAGGCCGAGGGTGCAGCTGGCCACAGCCAGAGCTCCCAAGGGGGTCCATCCACTCGCAGGTCTGCGTGTGTTTGGAAGTCCAGTCGCGAGGATCAGGAGCTCACAGATGGAGTCCGATAAGGGGTGAGGCCACATTCTCCAGGGAAGAAGGGGGCGCATCAAGTTCTTAGCGCAGAAAAACGCGTCACTCATGTAGCAACCTGTGGAAGTGTCTGGAATCATTTCAAAGCCCTACAGTCTGGGCACAGTGTCTCATGTCTGTAATCTCAGCACTTTGGGAGGCCGAGGTGGGTGAATTCCTTGAGGTCAGGCGTTCGAGACCAACCTGGCCAATATGGTGAAACCCTGTCTCTACTAGAAATACAAAAACTAGTCAGGCGTGGTGTTGGGCGCCTGTAATCCCAGCTACTTGGGAGACTGAGGCAGGAGAATGGCTTAAACCCAGGAGGTGGAGATTGTGGTGAGCCGAGATTGCGCCACTGCACTCCAGCCTGGGCAATACAGTGAGACTTTATCTCAAAAACAAAACAAAACAAAACAAACAAAACCCTACATGTTTGTTCAGGGTGGGAAATTTAGTACATAACAGTCACCTTCTTCCCAGGCATCAGCCCAAAGGCAGCCCCTTTTCACCCAGGCACAGTCACATCTCCCCGAGTGCCCCAATTCACTGAAGCCCTAGAACAATTTGGGAGCACAGGGCTGGCCTTTCCTCTCCCCGGTGAAGGCGCCTGCCTTCCTCTCAGGCTCTAGTGCGGTCTTTTTCCTCTTTAATAAATACCAGGCTTTTAAAATGTTGAGTAAGTTAAGATTGTGCAGGTCAATTGCAAAAATCACCAAGATTGGATAATAAGGGCTGATGTTTGTGAAACACTTCCAGCTCTGCCCACAGCATCCTCAATGGGTGGCATATGTCCTGTGACATACAGATGGTTACTGCTCCTAATATCATTATTTTGACCAATGCATTTGGCATTCCCTGCACTGTTTTCTCCTCTAAAACTGTCTCCCAAGCCTTCACTGCTTCAGCCACTGCTTTCCTGGCTTCTATGCCAGGGAAGGGAGGCCACAGCCCAATAGCAGGAACAAAGGGGTCAATGACAGCTTTTGAGTTTCTAAACTGACTTCTTGTTTGTTTGTTTGTTTGTTTTGAGACAGAGTCTCACTCTGTCACTCAGGCTGGAGTGTAATGGCGCAATCTAGGCTCGCTGCAACCTCTGCCTCCCAGACTCAAGCAATCCTCCCACCTCAGCCTCCCAAGTAGCTGGGACCACAGGTGCACGCCACCACACGCAGCTAATTTTTGCATTTTCTGTAGGGACGGGGTTTGGCCATGTTGCCCAGGATGGTCTCGAACTTCCGGGCTCAAACGATCCTCCCATCTCAGCTCCTCAAAGTGCTGGGATTACAGGTGCAAGTCACCACACCCCACCTGTTTGTTTTTTAATTTTTTTTATTTTGACACAATTTCAGACTGGCAGAAAAGTTGCAAGAAGAATACAAAGAATTCCCATATACACTTCATTCAGCTTCCCAGACGCTAGCATTGGATTGCATGGTCATTTTCTTCGTGTATCTCATCTCTAAATTATTTAAGAGAGAATTGCAGGCATCACACTCCTTTTATCTCAATACTTTGAGTGTCTATTGCCTAAGAATGAGGACATTCTCTTACATAGCCATGATATAATTCTCTAAATCAGGAAATTAACATTAGTGCAATATATCATCTAATCTATAGACTTTGTTCAGATTTTACCAGTTGTCTCAGTAACGTCCTTTATGGCAAAAGAAAATCTCCGGTCATGAGGTATATTCAGTTTTCTTTTTTTCTTTTTTTTTTTTTTTTTTTTTTTTTTTTGAGACAGGGTCTTCATCTGCTGTCGTCCAGGCTGGAGTGCAGTGGCGCAATCAGGGCTCACTGCAGCCTCAATCTCCTGAGCTCAAGAGATCCTCCCGCCTTAGCCTCTGGAGTAGCTGGGATCACAGGTATGTGTCAACATGCCCGACTAATTTTTGGTTTTGGTTTTGGTTTTATTTTTTTATAGAGATGGGGTTTCGCCATGTTGCCCAGACTGATCTCAACTCCTGAGCTCCACTGATCCTTCCACCTCGGTCCCCCAGAGCCCTGGGATTACAGGTGTGAGCCACCGCACCGGGAAGCTTTCATATCTTTTTAGTATTCTTGCATCTGGAATTGCTTCTTAGTTTATCTTTGCTTTTTTTTTTTTTTTTTTGGTACAGTGGCATGATCTCAGCTCACTGCAACCTCTGCCTCCCAGGTTCAAGCGATTCTCCTGCCTCAATCTCCTGTGTAGCTGGGACTACAGGCGTGTGCCACCATGCCCAGCTAATTTTTATAATTTTAGTAGAGCTGGAGTTTCACCATATCGGTCAGGCTGGTCTTGAACTCCCGACCTCAGGTGATCAGCCCGCCTCAGCCTCCTAAAGTGCTGGGATTACAAGTGTGAGCCACTGGCCCCAGCCTATCTTTGCCTTTTATGATGTTGACTTTTTTAGTTAAAGATCGCTGGCCAATATTTCGAAGAATGTCCCTGAACCTGAGTTTGTCTGGTGTTTCTTCGCCATGAGGCTCAGGGTTTACACTTTTAGCAGATACCCTAGGGGAGACACTGTGTCCTTCTCCATGGCTCATATCAGAAGCCGCGTCTGTCTGTCCCGTTCCTGCAGCTGCTGACTCTGATGGCTTGGCTGAGGCACTAGCAGATCTCTACACTGTGAATTTCCTATTTATTTAGAGACAGGGTCTGACTCTGTTGCCCAGGCTGGAGTGCTATGGTATGAACGTGGCTCAATGCAGCCTCCACCTCCCCTGGCTCAGGTGATCCTCCCACCTCAGCCTCCTAAGTAGCTGGGACCACAGGTGTGTGCCACCGTGCCTGGCTAATTTTTCGTATTTTTGGTAGAGACGGGGTTTTGCCATGTTGTGCAGTCTGGTCTTAAACTCCTGGGCTCAAGCATTCCACCTGCCTCAGCCTCCCACAGTGCTGGGGTTACAGGTGTGGGCCACCGTGCCTGGCTTCTGGCTTTTTTTACACTAAGTAATTATCTTCTGGAGAGATGTATTGAGACTACATAAATAGCCTATTCCCCATAAAACCTTCGCCCACTAGTTTTTGCCTCTATTGATGATTCTTTCTTGAGACAAGTATTTTATGATGGTTGCCAAAGGTGAACTTTCTAACTCCACTACTCTTTCTGCATTTATTAGTTGGCATTGTACTGTAAGGAAGAGATTTCCCTTTTCCTCCGTTTATTTATTTAGTTGCATGCACACATGCACGTGTGTGTATACTGATATATGGGTATGTTATATAATTGATAGATATCATATTTTATATGTGTATCATATAGATATACAATCTCTATCTAGATATATATGTATATATGAGATATATAGATGTAGATATGATATGATTATATCATTGATCTATAATATACACACACATATACATTGGCATGGACTCAGGAATTCTTATTTTATGCAGTGGATTAAAATGCTTTCCTATCAGTTTTATTTGGATGCTCAAACTGTCCCAGATTTAGACAGGGGAGCTCTGTCCAACTGGCTCCATGTCCTCCCAGCGCGGCCCATCAATTCGAGGACTTCCTGACTTTCTGGCACAACAAGATGTTCCTGGCTCATCTTGTACTTCCCCTGCCCAGCCCTGGAATCAGCCATTTCTCCAAGGAGCCCTGGTTCCTTCTGGTGGAGAATGGTGTCTAAATAGGAAAAAAAGAAAAAAAACTGGCAGAGAAAACAGGTTGAGGGAAGAGATGCTTGTATCTCAAAAATAACAGATTTGGGGAGAGTCTGGTTCCTCACCCCATACAGACCTGATGATGGAGAGCAAAAGCCTAAACCCAGATGCTGGCAATGGTCTGAGGGGCTCCCCAGACCTACGAGGCAGGGCCCCCTCCCCCTGTAGAAACTTCAAGTATCTGACACTCACTTTCCCAGACTCCCTTGCAGCTTGGGTACCACGTGCAAGGAGTGGGGTCCAGAAAGCTCTCAGGGGAGCGGTGGGGGCTTCAGGGGCAGCATGTGGGAATGCCAAATTTAAGCAAAATAAAATAATAATAAAACATGGTATGGGACAGGCTTAGCCACAAAACGTATTTATTGCTTATCTGCAGTTCCCGTTGAACTGGCCTGCTGTTAATATGGCACCCCCCGTGTGGGTCTAACAGGAGAGCCCGGGCTCCCACCCCAGGGGGCTGCATGGAGCCGTACTGCTGCCACCAAGCAGGCGGGTCCCCTCAGACAGCTCCGTGGCAGGACCTGGGAGCCACTCCTGGCTGCAGAGCTTCCCTGCTTGGTCCTCCAGCTCTCCCTGAGATTCTGTGGGATCTTCAAGATCCTTTTAACAAATCCCTTTTCCACTTAAATGAACTAGGGGTTCTGGAAAGAGTCACCTGCTCCCACCTCTCACAGAGACAAATCCAGCTGGGAAAAAAAGGGAGAAAGTGCCAGGTCAGTTCTGGAAAACCAAAGAGGAGAAGGGGCCTGTTCCACATTTCCACTCAGTATTCCCCACCCTCCACCCTGCAAGCTGAATCTCTCTCGAGACAGGGGTCTGGGAGGGAGTCCAGGGCAGAGCAAGCCTGAAGCCGCCCAGTGAGGCAGCAGTGCCCTGGATGGGTGTGGGAGGGCTGGCAGAGGCTCCCATGCCCCCAAAAGAGAGAGCCGAGAGATCCTGAAGGGGATCGCCCCACAGGGAAAGGGCACGAGTGGGAGGCCTGGCCCTCTCAGCAGATGCCGCCACAGAGAACATAGCAATGACACCTTGTAGCTAGTGCTCTCCTGGACAAATGGCACCATAATCTGATAGCGCCCTGCAGACCAGGGATGCTATATGCACCCTGATCCAATTATGCCTTGGGAGGCTGAGGCAGCAGAATCGCTTGAACCCGGGAGGCGGAGGTTGCAATGAGCTGAGATCACATCACTGCACTCCAGCCTGGGTGACAGAGTAAGACTCCATCTCAGAAAGGGAAAAAAAAAAAAAAAGAGGAGAGGATTGGAGAAAGGGTTAATGAACCAGTCCAGGGAGAGTGATGTGGATAAGAAGGACGTCCCAGCCTGTCCGGGTCTGGGTGGTCCGTCAGCACCTTCCAAGGAAGAGTCTTTTATGTGGGCAGAGCCTTCGGCGGCAGACGCCAGGCACTTACCACAGTGACAGCAAGTCAGTGTCTGTTAAGACAGCCGGTTCAAGCTGGGGGAGTCCTGCTCTCTTTATGGCCACAGAGTCTCTGGCGGGGACTGAGAGAGGAAGAGAGTGTGCCCGGGAGTCCTTATCTGGATAGGCGCAGTCTTTGTGGATTGGGGAAAACATCTGGTCCCTGTTATCATGATGCCTTTTGAAATGTAGGACAGAGTCTTTTTCCAGGATGGAGTTACTTATGTCAGGGATGCTCTCTGCAGTGCCTATATCCAGTGCCACTTTGAAGAAGGAATGAGCGAATGAATGAACATGGCACCAACCCTGGAGGAGCGAGTGTGGACACTGGTCTCGTTCTCTGATCTCAGCAGCTCCAGGCTGCAGGTCGGGATGTGTATGGCTGTAAACCGCTGCTCCGTGGAGGACGAGAGGCCGCCAAGTGTGACTTCCTGGGTAGGAAAGACAGGTGCCTCTGCTTCCACCTGCTCAGCCCTGGGGAGAAGAGAGCTTGTTTCTGTGACTCCCCTTTCTGACTTTTTCCCGGGCCTTTCGATGTTTTCCTGTTAAATGAAGGGCTAAAAGGAGGCAGAAAGTAAATGGGGCGGATTTCTCCCGAGTGAGTTGACAAAGAGCATGGGGAACCAGGAGCCTCCTTGAGAGTTTCAACCTCCTCCCTCCTCGCCGATCACCTTGCCTGGTGGGCTGGGCTCAGGAAACTGACGGAGAAAAGGGGCTCTGTGTCTCCTCCATGTGTGCATGTGTGCATGTGTGCATGTGTGTGTGTGTGTGTGTGTGTGTGCATGTGTGTGTGTGTGTGCATTGTGTATGCGTGTGTGTGCATGTGTGCGTGTGTGTGTGCATGTGTGTATGCGTGTGTGTGTGCATTGTGTATGCGTGTGTGTGCATGTGTGTATGTGTGTGTGCATGTATGTGTGTGTGCATGTGTGTATGTGTGTGTGCATGTGTGTATGTGTGTGTGCATGTGTGCATGTGTGTATGCGTGTGTGTGCATGTGTGTATGCATGTGTGTTTGCATATGTGCATGTGTGTATGCGTGTGTGTGTGTGCGTGCATGTGTAAAGGGGGAGCCCAAGGGAAAGGAAGGGGGTAAAACATGAATACATTTCTAGTGACTGAGCCACTGCGTCCCTGGGCCCAGAAAGAGTGTGATGCAAGCTGCATCTTGAAGATGGTGTGATCGAAACCAGACAGCTACTCTATTTCCAAAGTGCTCCATCTTACCTGTGCCAGGCACTGTCTTCAGCTCTATAAATATTTATTTGTTTGTTTGTTTGTTTGTTTTGAGATGGAGTTTTACTCTTGTCGCCCAGGCTGGAGTGCAATGGCAGTGATCTCAACTCACTGCAATCTCCGTCTCCCAGGTTCAAGCGATTCTCCTGCCTCAGTCTCCCGACTAGCTTGAATTACAGGAGCCGACCAACACGCCCAGCTAATTTTTAGTAGAGACAAGGTTTCACCATGTTGATTAGGCTAATCTCAAAATCCTGACCTCAGGTGATCCACCCACCTCGGCCTCCCAAAGTGCTGGGATTACAGGTGTGAACCACTGTGCCTGGCCAAGTTTAATTTCTTAATCCTCATAGCAACCCCATGAGGTAGGTGTCATTTTTATCCACATTTTACAGATGAAGAAACTGAGGCACAGAGAGGGTAAGTGACTCACGCAAGTTCACACAGGCTGGAGGGAACAGAACTGGGATTTCAGCCTGAGCTACCTGGTTCCTGGGGCCTTCAATTGCATAACGCACTTAATCCTCCAAAGCTGTTCCAGGATAGCTCTCAGGCCCCAGACTCCTGAGTCAACACCAGCAGCACAGTCATGAAGAACATCACATCAAGAAAGATACAAAAGCATCAGTCGGGCGTGGGGCACACCTGTCGCCCTAGCTGCTCAGAAGGCTGAGGCAGGAAGATGGTTTGAGCCTGAGAGGTGGAGGCTGCAGTGAGCTATGATCCCGCCACAGCACTCTAGCCTGGGTTACAGAGCAAGACCCTGTGTCGAGAAAATGACAATCAATTCAATTCAAGGCAGATACTAATCGTCCCCAGATCACTGGCTCTGTGCTCAGCAAACTTTATCACAAGGGCAGCGATGTGGATCAGAGTGACGATCACTTCACAGATGAGACACTTCCCTCCCTGCCTGCCGCCCAGATGCGAAGGAGGGAGAAGCCAAGTCTCAGCCTTCGACGGCTCCTTCCTTTCCAGACTGCGTGGGTTGGTTTTTCCTCTAGCTGCTTTGCCAATTCAAGAGCAACAAACTCCACCACCTGCCATGTACTAAGAGGAAAATTATTTTTTTTGAAACGAAAGGACACCGAATACAGCAGGGACACCCTGAGGTGTCGGCAGAGATGGGTCCCAGCTTGGAGTGGCCACAGGCGCTCCTGTTTGACCCCCCAGTGGCCCCTTCATGTGGAATTTCTCCACTGTCCCCAGGGACTTGGGGACCTAACCCCAAAGTGTAGTCAAGGAAAGGGACTTTAGATGCTGCCAGTGTCTCCGGGCTGCCTGTGTGGCCTCAGCTTACCTCGTCAGCTGTCTTTCAAAACTGCCCCGGTGGCTCGCTCACCAGTCAGTGGTGACAAGAGACAATTTGACAGTCGTAAGAGTGGAGGGTGTGGGCCTCGCTGCAGGCTGGGAGTCACGCAGCAGAAGAACGCCGGGGGCCAGGGCTGCCTTTGGCAACTGCAGTTCCCCTCCCAGCTCAGGAAGCAAGGCCTGAAGGGATTTTCGGGGACTTGTGTCTCTAGTCCTTTCTGCTCAGCTGTTTCCCCAGTATCTCTCTTTAGACTAAGAGCCAGCTCTATTTCTCCAATAACAAAATGAGGGTGATGGTGCCATCCTCAGCACTTAGGGTGGCAGATGCCAGAATTGGGTGGGTGTTCAGAGATGCATCCTGCGAGTCACGATGCCGCCCCTAACATCATGTTTGCGGATGTGCAGTGAGAGCTTTCTCATTCATTCTATCTACAAATGAGGTTCTCAAGTGACTGCTCACAGCACCAGAGATAGAGCGGTTCCCAGATTAGGGGAGGGGTAAACAAGAGTCCCACAAATAGTAGCGGTAGTCAGTGGCATGTGGCGTTGAAGCGGGGGATTTTGTGTGTAAAGACAGGGAGGCTTCCTGGAGGAGGAATCTGGTCTTTATCTTAGGAGCAATGGCCACAGTCATGGAAGTGTTCATCAAGGGTGCTGGGATGAGATTTGCATCTCCAAGGCTCCTTCTGATGGCAGCATGGAAAAGGGGTAGACAGGTCCAGCGTAGAGGCAAGGAGACCAGGTGGAGGCTGTTTCCCAGCCCAGGTGAGAGATTTCAGCAGCTCAGACTGGGATGGTGGCCACTGGGATGGAGAGAAGCTGGTAGAGAGATACTGAGGCAGAGGCACTGGCTTGGGAGTACACAGGCTTTGGGGAGAGGGAGAAGGCAGGGTCAGATGCCTCCCGGTTATCTGGCTTCACGAAGCTGGACCAGCGGTGTTGTCAATCAATGCAGGTACTTTGGGTTGAAGAAGGAAGTAGACAGAAAAATCGTGGCCATAGTAAATTTTTTTAAAGATAGAAAGTATAATCTACAATATGACAGCATCTTTGTTTTAAAATGTACAGAAAAAAGACTGAAAGGAAATTTACTACAGATTAACGAGGTTCTCTCTGAACAGGGGATTGTTTTCTTTCTGCTTTTCTCCATTTCCCAAATTTTCATTAATGATCACATACAATATTACAATTAGGGAAAATCGCACTTGAAAAAAGCATCGTATATTTGACCAACTCTGGAGAAATCCATGCCTTTGATAGAGGTAGCTTTTCCTTTTTTTCAGAGCAGGGAGCAGACAATCCCAGTGCTGGGACTCAATGACCCTTGGTTAAACCTCACCCATTTCCAAGACGATTTGCCAGACAGGCACAGCCTCACACGAGGAGCCTCTCAGAAGAAGTTTTTGTTGTTGTTGTTGTTGTTGTATTGTTTTGTTTTGTTGCTTCATTTATTAAATCTGGGTTTGTGCATCATGTTCTGAATTATAACAGTTCATTGTAAGTTTTTTTGTTTTTTAAGTTCAATATTATATTTTCTCTCTTTCTCCCAAAGAAACATTTAAATCAAACCACAGGATGAAGTTGACATTTGCTTGCAACTTCTGGGCCTTTTAAAAAATAAGAGGAGCTCCCTTCCCTGGCTTCGAAAGGGTAAAGGGGCGTTCTGTTTTGTTTCACTTCTGGATTCGGGTAGAGAAGAACCACTTTGAAGAAATCGCCACCATAAATCCCGTCTGCTTGCTGGGGAAGAACGGTTGGCTGGGGTCCTTTTAAGCTGGGAGCATGAGGAGCTGGAAATGGTGTGGGGCTTCCCTGACACCCAGGAGCCATCAGGAAGAACACAGATGCATTCCATGGGAGATAAACCGAGCTGCTCCCCAAGCGGGGGGTGGGGGACTGGGGGTGGGGAGGCAGGGAGCAGCAAAAGCTCTGCCTCTGCACTGCCAGCTGCCAGCTGCGTCTTTCTAGGGCACCGCCCGTGCCTCTGAGTCCTCCAACTGAACCAGGCTGAGACTCAGCCACCAAGTGTAGGGCATTAGTTGGGTTCTTGCTCCCAGAGCCCAGAGCTAAGTCATTAGGCATGGGAGGTGGCTGTGCATGCATGGAGGGTCAAGCTCTTCTGCCTCGACTAAACAAATAGTAATAATAGAAGTAGTAGTAACAGTAGTAATAATGATAGCAGCAGTAACAGTAATAGCAGTAAGTGGTGGTTGTAGTAGTAATACTGCTATTAGTGGTAATAATCCTAGTAATAATAGTAATATTAATAATAGCATTAGTAACAGTAATAATGGAACTGGTAATAATAGTAGAAACAGCAGTGGTGATAATAATGGTCATCAGAGGAGAACCATCCCAACAACCTGAGCACAGCTGGTCTTCACTGGACACCATGAGCCGCTGTCCAGACCTTTTTCACTCCCACCAACACCGGCTGCTCCACTAACTATGAGATGCTCAAGGAGGAGCAAGAGGTGGCTGTGCTGAGGGCGTCCCACAACCCTGCTCCCCTGATGTCCACCGTGATCTACATCCGCTGCGAGACCTCTGTGTCCAACCATGTCGTCTGGTCCCTGTTTAACACCCTCTTCATGAACTCCTGCTGCCTGGGCTTCATAGCATTGGCCTCCTCCGTGAAGTCTAGGGAAAGGAAGATGGTTGGCGACCTGACCAGGGCCCCAGCCTGTGCCTCCACCGCCAAGTGCCTGAACACCAGGCCCTGATGGTGGGCATCCTCGTGACCATTCTACTCATCGTCATCCCAGTGTTGATCTTCCAAGTCTATTGAAAGATCAGGAGGCACCATCCAGGTCAGGAGCTCTGCCCACGCCCTGTCTCCCACGTGCTCCACCTGCCATTCCTTCTCCTGCCCCTAGAGCCAAGTCCTGTATCAGCCCTTTATCCTCACATGCTTTTCTACGACAGCATTCAATAAAGTCCACGTGTTCCTGGAAAAATAACTAAATAATGGTCATCATAATACTAACACTAGCAATGGCAGCAGCTATCATTTAGTGTCCTCTGCATCCCAGACACCCTTGTAAGCACATTCAGAGACAAACGCATTTAATCTCCAAGACACCTGTGAGGAAGGCAATAAGTTACCACCTCAGTTCACAGATAAAGAAACTGAGGCACAGGGCTTTATGTGATTTGCCCAAGGTCTCCCCACTATTAAAAGACAGGGCCACCAGGCACAGTGGCTCACTCTTGTAATCCCAGCACTTTGGAAGGCCAAGGCCAGAGCATCGCTTGAGTCCAGGAGTTGGAGATCAGCCTGGGCAACATGGCAAAACCCTGTCTCTCCAAAGAATACAAAAATTAACCAGGTGTGGTGACGTGCACCTGTGGTGCCAGCCACTTGGGAGGCTGAGTTGGGAGGATCACTTGGGCCCAGGAAATCGAGGCTGCAGTGAGCCAAGATCGCACCACTGCACTCCAGCCTGGGTGACAGAATGAAACCTAGTCTCAAAAATAAATAAATAAAGAGGCAGGACCAGGACTTGAATCCAAATCTGTGTCACTTCAGAGGCCCCGTGTGCCCTTTCTTCCAAACCGGTGGTTCTCCTGCAGCTGCCCACAAGTCCCTGGAAACATCTCAGCGTCTGTGCCGCACCTTCGGGGACTCAGCTACAGTCTGAGTCAGCTCTTCTGCCTCAACTAAACCAACAGTACCAGTAGAAGTAGTAGCAGTGATAACAGTAGTAGCAGTGATAACAGTAGTAGTAGTGATAACAATGGCAGTAGTGATAGTAGCTGTAGTAGTGGGGGCAGTAGTAGTGATAGTGCCATGAGTGGTAGCTATGGGATTTTGTTGGGGGTCACTTGGTATTGGAATCTGCCTCTTGCTGCCCTACACCAGGGGTTCTCCTGCACCGGCCTGGATCTAAATCCCTTAACGGGCTCGTCAAAATACAGATCGCCAGGCCCAGCCCCAGCCCCAGAGCATCTGACTCAGGAGTTCTGGGGCGGGGCCTGAGAACCTGCATTCTAACAAGCTCCCAGGGGATGCTGATTGGGCTGGCCCGGGAATCCTGCTCTGTGAGCCACTGCTCTGGGCCAATCCTTCCTCCCTGGAGGAAACTCCATCACGCACATGAGCGCATATGTTCATTCAACCCTCACTCAGCACTCAGCACTCAGCACGGGCCAAGCGCTGTGCTAAGCACAGAGGCTGATGAGGCAAAACAGACAAGTCCTTGCCCTCGGAGAGCTTCAGTCCCATTGCCTGCTTTTCTGGCTTTGACAGCAGGGATCCTCGGGGGCTGAGAGGGGCTTGGGGAGTGGATAAGATAAGATGCCTGTTGGCGGAGAGGACCTGCCCGCCCTGGGAAAGGCTCAGTTTGTTCTTGGCCCCTCGGCGAATCCATTGTCCAAACCTCCCCTCTAAACCAGTTACATAAGTGTTCCCTGAGCCCCGGAAACTTCCAGATGGCCACACGGCCCACCCCACCAGCTGCTCCTGGGATGTCAGCTCCGGCCACTTCCCGGGTCCTGGAATTCCCAGAGCAGCCAGACACAAAGCAGCTGTCTAAACGTCAGGAAGGCCAGGCATGCCGAGTGTGAGATGGGCTGACAACAGCCTGTGTGTACTCCTGGCCCCTCTCCAACAGCAGCTGGGCCCAGAGGGCGGTGGGGGCCCCAGTGCCGGCAAGGATGGAGCAGGGTCCCCATGACCCCAAATATCTGGGGCCTCAGCACACACCAGCTGTCCATCAGCCCCAGAGGGAGGTGCGCCAGCAATCTCCCCCTTAGCCAGAACAGGCCACCCTGTCCTGCCTTTCTGCTCAGACACATTCCTGGTCCCTTCTGGTTGACAAACTCCCCCCACCTGCTCCTAAGCCATCCTCACCATATCAGGGAACCACGAGGGGCATCAGAAACACCCAGAAAACGTGTCTAAAGTGCCCATTCCTGGGCCCTACCCGCAGTCTAATCCCATAGGTCTGAAAGCTGGCCCGGGAGTCTTTAGTTTTACAAAGTCCCAGGCAACTTTGACGCAGGAGTTCCTCAGGCAATCCTTCAAGAAACACTGACACAGACGGCACGCTCTCATTTTATAGGACATATGATCTATATGCAATGGAGAATGTTTTATATCTATATGTGGTTGTCCGTAGCTACAGCCTGACTACTTACCTATAGACAGATGATGGATGATAGATACTGACATATCCCAGGACACCCAAGTCTCCACCTCACCTTCACAAGGCTTTCTTTCTCCCCTTGTTTTCTATAAGGACACCTGTCACAGAATGTGGGGCCACCCTAATCAAGAACGATCCCATCTCAAAATCCTTAACTTCATCACACCTGCAAAGACCCTTTTCCCAGATGAGGTCCCAATCATAATTCTTTGGGGTTAGTCTGTGGATGAATCTTTTTGAAGATTCAAACTACTACAATGGTATGGTATAAACTAATATTTATATTAGTTTAATGTAAACTATTCTAAAGAATATAGATATTCTCCTTGGAAATTGGATCTTGCCAGGCATGCTGGCTCAAGTCTGCAATCCCAGCATTTAGGGAGGCAGAGGCAGAAGGATCAGTTGAGCCCAGGAGTTCAAGACCACCGTGGACAACATAGGGAGACCCCATCTCTACAAAAAAAAAGGAGGGGGGAGGAAAAAACAAGTTTGAAAATTGGACTTCAAGCCAAAAACACAGGAAAGACATTGAATTCAAGTCCCCCAGAGGACGGAGCCTCAGGCTGTGTCTGGGCCCCTCTTCAAAGTGGGCGGGCTTTGCACTACAGCCAAGCAGAACAGCCAATCAAATGGTGAGATTTTTCTTGACGGTCACAAACCTTCCGTTATTGTCTGCCTGTAAGCCCCGTGCATGCTTCACGCCCTGGGGGTTTCTCTTCTTCCTTCCCCGGCCTCTCCGCCCCACTCCTTTCCTGGTTCCCACTAACTGGCCGACCCTGGGCCTCTTCCCTTCTCCCCAGGCTCCCTCTCCCCTGCGGTCATCCCATCCCTTGCCTTACATGTCATCTGCATGTGTGCCCCCCGCCCACCCCCATGCCACATCTTCAGCTCTTGCCTCTCTGAGGCCCAGGTCCATAGAGCCCATGGCCAATGGCCATATCCACGCCCTGACTGATGCCTCTTAGCCTGTCTGGGCTCCCATTGCCTGGAATGTAAAATAACGATGACTTTGGAGGGCCACTGTGCACGTGCAGGAGGCTACAGTAAAGACGCTCAGCACGTGGTAAGTGCTGGAGTTCTGCGGATGGCGTCTTCTAAGGCAGCATACAAACGGCACGGCCGCTCCCCTCGAGGTGGAGGAGACTTTGACTGGGAAGCAGGCCCACGGCCAGGTCCTCCCAGGTTCAGGGGTCAGGGTACACAGCTGTTCAGCAAGACTCTTGGGAGGACCCTCCCCTTCCTTCCCTGGTGCATGAAGCTTCAAGTCTTGGGCAGAGCCTTCCTGTTCTTTAGCAACGAGCCATGGGGTTTAAGTGTAAATCGCCCCCAGGAGACAAGAATCAAGGACTTGGACTTATTCTCACTAAAGTGGATGTGACTGACAGCAGATCTGTTCCCAAGAGAGAGCAAGTATGAGGACCCTGGCAGTGGGGTCCAGCTTGGCGCCCCGGCTTCAGGCAGCGCTCAATGGTCTCACGCCCCTCAAAGGGGGCAGTGCAGAATTGCCCACCACCAGGGGGCAGCAGAGCACCAGGGACCAATTTCTACCACTCCCCAGAGGGGTGAGAATGGCTGCCTCTGACCCCGGCCCATCTAGGCAGCCTCGCTTCCTTCCAGTCCGATATATGCTCCGTCCGCGCACCCCAGGGATCCAGAGAGGCCTCCAGGGAAGCAGGAACCCCATTTCTTAGAGGCCATTTAGCCCAAGTAGTGACTGAAGCCCTCGACCTGTCATCCAAGAAAAAGAGTCCAGCCCCCATCCCAGGGGCCCAGCCCCCATCCCCGGGACTTCTTAATGCCTTAAAGTGGGGTCCCTGGGCCAGAAGCAGCAGCCTCACGTGGGAGCTTGTTGTAAATGCTGATTCTCGGGCCCCACGCCAGACCGACAGAAGCAGACTCTCAGGGAGTGGGCCTGCAATGTGGGTTTGAAGACGCCCTCTAGGAAATTCTGATGCAGCTCAAACATGACAACCAGTGAATCCGGCCAAATAGGAACGCTGCTTTCATTTGCACAGCCAGTATTGCCATCAGGAAGGACAACATGGTGTGGTGGCAGTGCCTGCACTATGAGGAGGCTGACCGGGAACAAGGGCACTGGACTCTGCAGGCCTGGCCTGTGCTGGCGGCAGTAGGTGGCTCATATGTCCTGATGGATGAATGAGCTGGGCATGGTGACGGCCTCGACACACAGCGCCCATGACCCAGCTCCCATCGGATCCAGAAGGAAGAGTTAAACGTACCCTCGGGGTTGCCAGTTCTCCAAAATGAGCACTTCTGTGGCTGAAACGGAGCCCCAGTCCTCCGCAGACTGGGCACTTAAGTAGAGGCCACTCATCAGGAAGCATCAGAAGGGAGGGGACCCCACAGCCTGGATTCGAATCCCTGATTCGTACGAGCTGGGATTTGAATCTACTCAGGTGTCACAACCTCTCTGATCCCCAGCTTTCCTGCCCTATCCACTGGGGACAGTAAAAGAACCGACCAAATAAGCTTGTTGTGAGGACAAAATAAGATCACTCATGGGACACCCTGGTCCGTAGTAAACATTCACCAGTATCAGCGAATTTTCTTAGTAAACAGGTCATGTAAGTTGTAAAAATCTATGTGTTCTCAATCTGGATGTTCCTCCAAAGGTTAAACATAGCGTTTCCATGGGACCCAGCCATTCCACTTGTGAGTTTACACCCAAGAGAAATGAAAACACGTTACACAAAAACATGTGCAAGAGCGCTCTTGGCAGCCCTATTCGCAGTAGCCAAAACATAGTGGAAACAGCCCACATGTCCATCAGCTGCTGATGGACAAACAAAATGTGCTCCATTCACTCAACGGAACATTATTCGGTCATGAAAAAGGAATGGTGTTCAGGTACGTGCAACAACGTTCATGACTTTGAAGACGTGGCGCTGAGTGAAAGAAGCCAGACACAAAGAACCACAGACTACATGATGCCATTTATAGGAAACGTCCAGAACAGGCAAATCCAGAGAGACTGGAAGTGGATTCATGGTTAGCAGGGGCTGGAGGAAGTTGGGGAATTGGGGATGATGGCTAAAGTACAGGGATTTTTTGGGGGTGAAATAAAATATTCTAAAGAGGATTGTAGTGATGGCTGCACACCTCTGTGGATACACTAAAAACTACTGAACTGTGGGCTTTTAACAGGTGAATTGTGTCTATGTGAATTATATCTCAAAAAAAAAAAGCTGTTAAAAAAAATCCATGCTTCTTCCATAAGATTCTCTACAGCTATTTTAATTGTTAATGAGAGTGAACAGGTGCGCCCCATGACCATTTTAATTTTTAACTGATCCCTAAGCAAAAGAGTTTTAAAAAGGTGCCTGAGGTCACGTGCGGTGGCTCACGCCTGTAATCTCGGTGCTTTGAGAGGGAGGCTGAGACAAATTGCTCAAGGCCAGGAGTTCAAGACCAGTCTGTGCAACACAGGGAGACCCTTATCTTTATTTAAAAATTTTTAAAAATCAGCCAGGCATGGTGGCGTGAGCCTGTAATCATAGCTACTCGGGAGGCTGAGGTATTGAGCCCAGGAATTTGAGGCTGCCGTGAGCCAGGATCACACCACAGCAGTGCAGCAAGACAGCAAGACCCTGTCTCAAAACAAAGAAAGAGAGAAGAAAGAAAAGAACAAAAAAAAAAACAGGTGCTTGAGCTCAATTCCACATCCAAGTTAGGGGCTCTGTCACGAGCCCTCCTTCAAGTGGCCAGGCCTGAATTCATAGCACACCAAAGCAAAGCAGTGCACTGAGTATTGCATTTGTTTAAAGACCACAGACTTTCTCGTCAGATTTGTCTGTAAACTCCACATAATCCTTGAAGTGGGCTAAGCCCCCTGAGTTCCTCAGGGCTTCGAGGCTAACTTATCACCAGAAAAACTCCAGCGTCTCCAGGCCCAGAGCGTCAGGCTGGGAGCCCGCAGCCATCCATGAAGCCAGCTCCGGGGAGGTCTGGCCTTGAGCCTGCCCCGGCCTTATCGCCAAGAGGATATGTTCTCGCCCTACTCCAACTGTTTGTCCAGAAGACAAAGGCCCAGGCAGGGTCCCGAAAAGTGAAGTGTCACCCTTCAGAGGGAAGCGTCCCCAGCCCAGCCCTGGTAGAGTCACCGAGAGAACGGATGGGGCTCCTGGCACAAGGACCCTGTGTCTTCTGTCCCCTCCCTCACTCAGACCCTCCCACAGGGTGCCCTCGCCATCCCATTGGCCTTCAGGCTCTGAGGGTGGCCTTTGGGTTCCCCGCCTTGACCCCTGGCCACCTGCACGCCCTGCCCCTCCTCCCACTCCCAGGCACCTCTGGGCCTCCGCTCAGGCCGTCAAACCCAGCTCCACCAGGCCCCGGCCGTGTGCCCTTGGACAAGTGCGCTCTCCAGAGCCTCAGCCCCCTGTTTGCAAGAGCTTGTGAGCTAAAGCATGCCAGGGCCTGAATACGAGGCCGGGGCGAACTGGCATTCCTGCTGGCTCTGGCCTCTGGGACGGCAACTCCTCCAGCTCACTGCCCTCCACCCTTCTAGCTTGCAGCTCCCTCCTGTGCCCCAGAACTGCCCGGCACTCTGGGGCTCCCAGGCTCATCTGGGCACGACTCTGCGCTCCCGACAGAGGCCTCTGCACACCCCCTCCCTGGCCTGCCCCATCGCAGCTCTTCACCAAGACGCTTCATGGAGTGAGTGAGTTTCCAAAGCACTTTTCCTTCCATTATCTCATTTGGTCCTCACAGCACCTGGAGGCGGGCAGCCAGGCTGTTGCTCCATTTCACAGGTGAGAAACGGAGACTCGGAGCCCTGGGCTCCAGGCCAGCCTTCTCCCCTTCAGCTTCATGGGGTTTCAAGATGGGGGAAGAGGGGCGCTGGCCAGGGGTTAAATGTGGTGCTGTCCACAGCCCCTGCATGGCCTACTACTCAGAACAGTCCTTTGAAAGGACACCCTTTAAACAAAGCCTCCCAGCCCAGCCAGGGGGAGCGGTCCCATTTCCCTGGGCCTGGCTTGACCCATCCCAAGGGTGGGGCTGTGCCTTCGCTGACTCAGTCCTGGTCCCGAGCCAGGGATCCGGCCAGAGCCAGAGCCGCTCTGCCTCCCTGGCCTGGCCTCAGACCCACAGCACCGGCTCAGTTTAT